>NW_028145545.1:0-10000 GCF_977016875.1 Pavona decussata
CGATATTTTTGATCTTTGGACAATGGGACACGCTAAATTACTCGAATTCACACAATATATCAACTCCCTTTATCCCACTATCAAATTCACACTGGTACATTCTCCCACATCACTCAATGTTTTGGATATCACGCTCAGCCTTGTTGATGGCTATATTAGAAAATGATATATATTCCAAGCCCACAGATAATCACATTTATTTGTTACGTAATAGTGCCCATCCCGCTCATTACTCCAAAGCCATACCTTATGGAGTAGCTACCAGAGTTAGAAGAAATTGTTCTACCTCGGAGGCCTTTGAGATGCGTAGTCTAGAATATCAAAGTTATCTAATCAACAGAGGTTATAATCCTTCCCAAGTGAAACAACAATTCGAGAAAGTCAAATCCATTCCCAGGGAGAATTTACTTGTTCCCAGTACAAAGCAATCTAAAAAGGTCTTTCCGCTAGTTTTAGATTTTAATCCTTCTTTACCCAGCATTGGGAAAATTCTGAATTCCCATCGGCATCTTATTGACAATTCACTTTCCCTATCCAAAATTTTCCCCAAGGGATCCATCATTCCCTCGTTTAGAAGAACCAAAAACATACAAGAAATTCTGGCACGACCTCGCCGCACCAATCTCGATCACTCGGAGAGACAAGGTTGCTTTAAATGTAAAGGGAAATGCGACCTCTGTAAGAATTTTTTAGTAGAATCAGATCACTTTTCTAGCGCCAGTACAGGCAGGAGCTATCCTATCAGACAACAACTTCATTGTAAATCTAAGAACGTTATATATTTGATCACTTGTAACAAATGCAATGTCCAGTATGTCGGTTCTACAACCAACGAGTTTAAAGTTAGATTTCGGAACCACAAGTCAGCCATGAGCACAAAGAAGAACACTTGTGAAGTTGCGATACACTTTAACAAAGAAACTCATGTTTTGTCTGATTTCGGTTTCGTTATTATCGAACAAATTTGCAATTTCAGTGATCACAATAGCCTCGACAACCGCCTGCTTACAAGAGAAGCTTTTTGGAGTGCTCAACTTTGCACCCTTCAACCTCATGGGTTGAATAAAGGATCAGAGTTCAATTCTGGGAATAGAATTAGATACAATTAACACCTTGTTTTTATCACCCGCAAGCGTTCTTCCTTTTGACTTGATGACAAAGGTTTTTAGCTTTTTTAGATACTTCTTTGAATCAATCGTTCAAAGGCTCAATCAGGGATTTTGTTACAAGGCTGAGAGTAGACCACACAATGCTGGAATTCAGGGGCTTATAATTAGAATTTTGTTATTAACCATTCAAAGGCCTTTTTTTCGGATCCTGTTATTACCATTCGCATTGTGAGTTCGAAAGCGCCTTGTTCAAAGGCTTTGATTTGGGATTTTGTTACGACATTATATATATTTTTTTGCTTCATTATTTCTTCTTGTTTTTATTATGTAATACCCTAGAGGCGTAGTGCCTATTTTTTACACTATTAATTTTATTGTTATTTCAATCGTATTCAAATTTTTACCCTATATAAGACTTATTCATAGAAATTTTTTTATTCCAAGTATTTTTAATCCTAACTCACACTTCTGAAGAAGCCTGAAGAGGCGAAACGTCAATAAAGTGTGTTGACCACGAAAGAAGTTCGCTGTTTGCTCCTTTCCACACAACCTACAAGTTTTTGAGTGTAAGCGTGTAGTATCCTTTGGATCCTTCTTCCAAGTGGCATCAACGTTGGTAAGCCAATTCTTCATTCAAATATATATATATATATATATATATATATATATATATATATATATAAAACGCCTACACTAGAAGCAAAACTGAACGAAAACTTAAACCAAATACGATTTACATACTGACCGGTTAGCTCGAAGATAATTGAAGAGAATAGTAAAATAAAACTAAATAAATGTGTATGCACCGAAGTCCAGGAATTGTACTCGATTCAAATTGGGGTATGGCGAGTGCTCTCACCACTGCGCCATCCTTTTTTCTCTGCGACTGCGCACGATCTTTTTTGTCTGTACCAAGGATCGCGGGCTCTGGGGAATAGACTCGAGAAAATAGTAGTGTAAGGTCTCTTACTTGCTGTAGCCCGGCACGAGAGTTAAATTTTTGTTTCTTATTTTAGTTTAGCTTTTTGGAATTTAGTTTAAATATGCGCATTTTTCTTAATAGTTTATTGTTTAGTTCGTAACTTCGTTAGGCCTATTCTTTTCGTTTCAAATTAGTATAAAAGTTTTGTTCTCCGCCCTTGTAAGCAGTTGTTGTTTATCCGGAGTTGCCGTACAGATCTTGTAAGTAGTTATATTTTCGCTTGTGAATTTTTGGTTTGATTCCTTGTTCGATTGTTGTACGTTCACTTTTTTCTGTTCGCGTTTATTAATTCTGTATTTTTCTTTCGATACATTTGTTCTAGTGAATCGCGTTAAAGTATTAAAGTGCAAATTTCAAACGTACTTGGAGTGTCCATTACACTTGCTGTCAGTTTATAGATGTAGTTAGTTTTTTTTTGCCCCACACACTCCTGATCCTCTGCTTGGACGCAGGCGGTTGGTTGTTGAAGGTTCATTATGCAATTGTCAGACTGCCCATCCCGGGAATAGTGAAACTCAGCGAATGGGCCGCTCCAACACTCGCCATAAAGCTGTAGCCCAAACACGTTGTAACCTTTCTGACGGGCTTTCTGAGCGCATCGACAGGCAAGACTGAAAAGAAAAATTGAAAAAAGAAGAAGAAAGAATGAGCGGACGACTAAACGAAAGATTGACGAATGGATGAACGGATGAATATATAATTGTTCTAAGTGGTTGCTCCGAATATTTTCTGCCTGCTCTATACCTTCTCTTCCTCAAGTTCCAGTCACTTGGATCTGTGGCTTATAATCCCTCATTACTCCCCCTTCTCACCCCTCTCTCCGTTCGTTCGATTCCGCCCTTGAGTCCACGTTGTCTTAATCTCTCCCTTAATACATCATTACCACTTCTTTAAACAATATTTCCTTAATACAATAAATCTGGCAATATTCCACACAGTAAGAAGTCTCTATAAGAAAGAAATGAATGGATGAAAGAAAGACAGAAAGAAAGAAAGAAAGAAAGAAAGAAAGAAAGAAAGAAAGAAAGAAAGAAAGAAAGAAGGAAGGAAGGAAGGAAGGAAGGAAGGAAGGAATGAGTGAGTGAGTGAGTGAGTGAGTGAGTGAGTGAGTGAGTGAGTGAGTGAGTGAGTGAGTGAGCGAGGGAGTGAGTGAGTGAGTGAGTGAGTGAGTGAGTGAGTAAGTGAGGAAGTGAATGAACGGATGATTGGATGAATAACATGCATAGTAGTCGCTTTCTTTCCAAGATCTACGACTGCTACGCAAACTAATAATGGGTGGATAATGACACCCCGCTCGAATCCTTTTTAGTGCATGTTTTGAGCGTCTTGAAAAGGCTATTATGTATGTAACAGCAAAGCATGTTCAGAATCGCACCTGTGTATGGACTCCACCCACTTGTGCCAGTTCAGTCGATAGCCCTTTTCATGGTACTTGCTATATCTGTCCGTGTGATTCAAGAGCATTTCAGGAAGCGGTCGTGAAGGTTTTATCTTGTCTTTAAAGCAGCCGATTTTCGTCCAGGCTCGTTGGCATGTTGCGAACTTGTTTTGACCTGGATATGTTGACAAAAAAAGGAAATTTTGAGAAAAAAATCCACAAATTAGGACAGTGTATTAGCTTGAAGCTGTAAGGTGTACACCTCTAAAGAAACGAAAGCAGGAGCGGATAAAAACAACATGGCGGAGACCCGTGGAATCCGAAATGAGACAGAAGACGTTACGTGAAGTGAACATGGGAAGGTAAAAAAGATCGAGAGAGAAGACAGGAGATGGTTGCAGCCTTTTGGGTCACCACGAAGCGATGGGTGAGTGGGTGACTCCAGAAACTTATTTTTACAAAACATATACCGGTATAGTGCTGTAAAACATTTCATTATTTTTCAAGCCACTACAAGGTTTATTTCCCTTGAGTAGCGCTGCTATTCGCCTCGCGGGAGAATGTCAGGGCACTTCACAAGTGTTATAAAAAAAACCCAGGACATACAAATTCTCTGTGCGTACAGAGTTGTCACAGTGTGTGTTACGATAGATGTTCGATGTTGTCAGTTAGGAAGTTAGCTGTGGGTTTGAATTTTGCTATCACACCCTAACTTATCAATTTTTAATACCAAACTGCTATACAAGATCTTGAATTATTAAAGCTTATTAGTGTGTTGTTAAATTGTGTTTTTGGATGGTGTAACTCCTCCCTGAACACCACTTTTGCTCACGTATTTCAAGGTTTATTTGACACATTAAAAGGCAAGATTTCAGTTCAGCCCCGCACAAATTATGTATACATTTTGCGACACAAACTCTGTTCATGCTCGTTCTTTGTGTAAGAGGGTTAGTATGACATTTATGTATGAATAATTAATGTAGGGGCTGTGCCGAAATCTTTCCCAATAAAAAACCCTATAATTTTAGTAGAGATAAGACAGCTCGAACGCTCCTTACTAATCCTTGATTATTACTAGTTCCATTTCCATTTATATATTTAAAAAGTCAATCAATTGTCGGTTTTAAGTTTCCCTGAACGTACACAGTGAAAAATAAATAAGCGATTTTCTGTGTTAAATTGATTCTCAAATTAGTGTAAATTACAGTGGAAACATCATTAAGCTTATAAGAAGACATACTTGGTATCATATCAAGCAGTCGCTAATAAAGTATAGCATCTGCCTTCTATGCATTAAACGAAGATTCCCAATGAAATGTTTCCAAACAGGACGTTCCGCGTCCGTTGTTAAATTTGACCCAATTTTTTTTTCCGATATCCACTTTGTTTTATAAAATTTACGGTTAAAATAAGTTTAAAAATGTGTTGTTCTCGTGTGAAATTGGCCAATCTATGAATAATAAGGCAGATCGAGTGACAAATGTTAAGATTTATTTGCTGTTTATTCAACCTTAAACGCCAAAGTAAAATATTCAAGTTCACCTCGTTGTTTTTGTTGGTGTCGATTCCATGGCCCGCTATTGGGAGCTATATGCACATATTACAATGCAAATGTTTTTCAACTTTAAATTCCAAAACGCAAAGTAAAGGACGAACGGACCGTGAAAGGAAATGTCTTAACTTGTTCACGTCAGGTACTAAAAAAAGCCAAAAGTTTTATAAAAAGGAAAATAACATTTCCAGTTATTGCTCCATTAACCATATTTTTACCACGCCCTTGATACTAAATGAGTCGTAACAGTAGTAAGAATTGTTCAGTCGTTTCTATTCACTGCATACAGCTCCATGAAAATTTAGGTGAAAGTTCAAGTCACACCATGGGCAACAGAAAATATGCAGTTCAAGTAAATTAAGTTTAATTTCTCTCATATAAAGTCAAATTAAACTCACAGTGAAGTAATGTGTCTTTTCTCGTCGTTTTTACTCCTTTCATTTCGTAAACAAACAGTCCTTTCAGTCTCTCACGAAAGTAATTTTTAATTAATGTCTTGGTAACCAATTGTTTTCTTCGAAGGCAAGGCGCGGCGGCTAAGCGCTTGATGTTATCCCCCAAAAATCGACTGGCCAAATAAAATAGACATTGTTTTACAAATTTGTTCACAGCTGGTAAGAGCTCCTTCCATCCCTTGTTGACTCTCCCCACACAGGGAAGAAGTCGAAAACTTAAACAGTCTGATGAAATGTTGCTTTAATTATTCGATTTTGGAAATAGCACGCCTACGACTCGAATGATATATTTGGGATTTGAAATATGCTTAGTTTATTGGATTGCTGTAGGCCTAACCGTAAATGGAAATCAGTGACAGATGTTCCAAATCAGATGAAACAAGAGAAGCAGACAAACGAAGCAAAAGGTTGCATTCATTCCATTTTAATGATTACTTTTCCCTGTATTTCAGTCTCTTCCCAGCTCGGGAGAGCGCCAATTCCGGCCTGATAGCTTCAACGTTGGATGAATTTGTTGATCTATTAAGCGATTAAACCGCTTAATGAGATAGATATCTGTGTGGCAACAATCGCTACTCAAAAGAAAACAAATCGAACATTTAAAACAGCTTTCAAGTGCTTAACTTGAAACCTAAAGGAAAGTTAGGTTGTCGCTCCAAGGCACAGGATTCAAAACAAGCAACGAAATATTCATTCCGTGTGAAAACAGCTTCCAACTAACCACATAGTTCGAACTCAACTCTTAGCAGCTCTTGATCAACTTGTTTCCAGTTTTCTCGCTTTTGAACACCGTCCCACACCCCTCAGTTACCAGACTTGTGACACCTTTTTAGGCCCGCAGGAGCGGGCACCCTTTGCTTCCTTGGGCCTAGTAACTTCTTACGAGCTTCGCACAATTAATTTGATTATAAGTTAAAGCTCGCGCGCTTAGCGCCCGCGCCTGGTTCTGATACAAACGGAGCGTTTTTCAGGCTTTGAGCGAATGAAAACTCTTGAAAAAAGTCTTGATGGGTGTTTTAATTTCTGCATGATTTAAAATATAACAACCTACCTTGTGCAAGCCAGGTATGTAAGATTATAACAAGTGAAAGTAGCAGAATCTTCATGTTGTATGACAGCCTGAAAGAAAAGAAGTTTCCTGTTAAAGTATTTATCGCATAATATCCTTTCCGTTAGCATCAGTTGGTCGGGCTGCATTACAAAAGGCTGAACAAAACAAGTCTTTACTTTTAGATAAAGTAGACGACTAACTGAGAATACTTGACTTTTGTCTGAGCTATCGTTGATTCGTTACTGACCTAAGGCGTTTCTTAAAAATCTCGAACAAACCAACCAAAAAGAGATGCAATGTTTCCACTGCAGGCATGTGAAAGGGGTACCATTTTCAATAATAATAATAATAATAATAATAATAATAATAATAATAATAATAATAATCATAATCATAATAATAATCATAATAATAATCATAATAATAATCATAATAATAATCATAATAATAATCATAATAATAATAATAATCATAATAATAATGATAATAACTTTATTTATCCTGGAAAAACCAATATTGTCATCAAACGATCAGCTGATATCAACTGGTGACCAGCAATAAAAAAATACATACTATATTTTATACAAATCAATACAAAACGAGATAAAAACGTTGTTCAAAATGACTATCGAATAGAACGATTGCGTATATACGTAATCATCAAGATATAAAAAATATTTTAAAGTCTTGAATTTGAAAAGTGCATGCAAAGATCCTTGGGGAGACTGTTCCAGTCCTTAGCTGCTTCAAATTTGAAGTTAGATGTACCAACTGCCGAATTTACCCTTGGCAAGTCAAGTTAGATCTCTTCCCTAAGGGATCTAAAATGCAAACTGGTTCTCTTATGGAAATATTTGAAAGTCTTTCCTTCCCTGTCAAAAATGGTATATAAAAGTGTACTTGTTGAGTATCTCCCCCCAGCCCCGGGCGGGAAATCTTGTTCCTCAAATTTACAAACTGCTGATGGCTTTCCGAAAATGCCAGACGACGACGCCTTATCCTATGGGAATTGCATCATGATAAACTTGGCTAGTCGTAGCCTGGCGACAATGAAAGCTTTTTCTCGGGAAGCAGGCGGCTCTGTGCACAAGGCTAGGCTAGCTATGGCAGAACTGCAGTTGTTAATTTGGAGAAGAAACTTTAAATATTCCGTAAATATGATAATTTTAGCAGTATAACATTACATGAAACACCGTCCAGTTGAAAAGAGAAAGAAAAGGTCCACTATAGACGAATTTATAAAATTTGAGGAGTCGAACGCACTCATTACTGTTTGTAAAAAAACGAAATAAGTCAGCCACTAAAACGACTCTGAAGAGGGTCAACCATAGCAAAATTTCTACAATATAAGGTGTCGAACGCACAGTCTCATATAACTTGTAATAATCAAAAATTAGGGAGTGCTTTCCCTGAAAAAAAGGCTGGAACCTCGGTTGAGAATTAAAGCACGGAGATATAAACATAATGGAATAGTACTGTTTACGTTTATGATGTAGTCAACATTAGTTGTTCCTTACACTGACCTGTAAAGACAAATTTTCTTATCGCAACGTTACTGGATCAATATGTTCAGCGTAATGTTATGTTCTATATTTTAGCCAGGTACATAACATCTGTATAAATTCAGTATAGACAGATTTCTAAGGAGATGACAAAGATTTTAATCAAGTTGTTTAATTGGATCATGCCTTCTGCTGCTGTCAATCTCTCAGGAATTTCGAGATTTGGAAAAGAGAACAACTTTATAAGGAAAAACTTTTAGTTCCATTTGATCTTATTCTTGTAACTACGTGTAGTCATTTGCATGGCATTTTCAGAAATGCAACATTTATCTGCTAATCAGGTACCGATCGTTAGTCTAAACCAATAGGCCTTTGCTGCTGATTAAAATTTGTTTAAGTTGTTTCAGATGCACGCTTATATACAAATGTGTCACTTGTTATTGCGAATACGAATTGGTCGCTTTGACAAGCGGAAGGGGACCTAGAACGAATTTTCTCAGTATAAGTTACTGGCCCAATATCCAGCATAATCGGTTATATGTTCCAACGAGTGTACTTTAGCCAAGCACGCTTCATTTATAAAACAGCCATACAATATTAATTCCTCGCGAAGCGAGGTTAATAAATTTGTCGGGCCGAGCGGAGCTAAGCCGCGCGAATTCGAGCGAAAAATATATTAATATTTTACACATATATATAATAAGAGTATAGTCCAAATGAGCTTAAAGGAGTTGAAAAGATGGGGCAACTGTTATAGCCCTGCTTGTCTAAATCACATTTGTTTTCCAAGCAATGAATCTGGCGCTGCAAGACGGACTGAAAGCCTGAACTAAGCCAGCTTTTTCAGGATATGATGAATGAAAGGAACTTGTTAGGATTTGTTTTAAGGCACTCATTAAGAGCACGATTTCTTGCCTAAACATGCACCTTGTTAAGGCACTGTCTCTTGTGTATTTGATTGCTACAGTTTATTCCGAGATGATTAATCACATAAAGGAGAACATCAACTCGTTCTGTGCAATTCGGCTGATACACTATTATCACAAGGGTCTAATACGAATGAGCTCAAAGAAGTTGAAAACATGAAGAAACTTTTATAGCCCTGCTTGTCTAAATCACAAGCAATGAATCTGACGTTACTAGACGGACTGAAAGGCTAAACTAAGCCAGTTATTTCAGGATATGATGAATGAAAGGAACTTGCTAGGATTTTGTTTTAAGGCCCTCATTAAGAAGACGATTTCTTGCTTAAATATTCACTTTATGAAGGCACTGTCTCTGGTGTATTTGATTGCTACAGTTTATTTCGAGATGATTAATCACATAAAGGAGAATATCAACCCGTTCTGTATAATTCGGCTGATACACTTGTAATATATACTTGGATTTATGGACACATTTTAAAACTTTCTAGGCTGAAGGAATATGTTAGTTCCGGTTCATCACAAGAAAATAAGGTCAGGAAATACTATGCAAGGAAAAAGAGGGGCTTTTCTTTGGAATTAGACGTGACATTCACATCTGAGTAAAATGAAACATTACCTGTGATCCGACTAAACAAGTGTGACATTTGGCAATTATTAACGGCGCCAACGCATCTTTAATCTCAACCAAAACCCAGTCTTTAAGCACTCAAGTCTAGCTTTCTACAGCAGAATCGGCTTAATCGGAGCAAGAGAACGTTTTAAATTGATTTTCCGTCTTCATTCTAAATACATGACGCAATGCGAATCACGCCGAACGAACATCTGGAAATTATCTATGACATTGAGTCCGGAAATCCGACCCAAAATCGCACTTCTCGGCTAATCGATCACTAGCCTAACAACGCTACAGTTATAACGGCGAAAAATAATCGAATAGCTTCTCAAACTCACGCTTTTTGAAGAGAAAATCCTTGCCATTTCTTGTTCGTGTTTTGCAATATAACTGTAAGTCCCGGATGTTGACAAAAAAATTTGAACGGGGATT
>NW_028145545.1:12500-17500 GCF_977016875.1 Pavona decussata
TACGAGGGAGTTTAGGGTTTCAAGAACGGATTTTAAGGAAATCTTTTCTAATCGAAAGTTTGTCTTTGGTTGTAACAAACATTGTTTAAAATCGCAGTTGTTCTGCGGTAAAGTAGAGGCGAGTGTCGATCCTACCTCAGTAAAATGTTTGTTCAGCTCATTAGCAATTTTACAGGGCTCAGTGAATGATAAATTGTTCACTTTCAATTCGTTGATTGTGTCACTATTAATTTTTCGCGACATTAGATCATTAATAGTTTTCCATACCTCTCGCACGTTTCCGGAATTATTTTCGATCTCTTTATGGTAATAAGCAGCTTTAGTGTCCCGTAATTTATTGTTTGTTTTATTTCTAACGCGTCTATACTCATTCCAATCATTTAAGTCTCCCGAACGCACTGCCTTCTTTTTGAGATGATTACGTTTTATAATCATTCCTTTCAAGTCAGGCGTGAGCCAAGGGGACACTTTATGTCGCACTCGTTTTGTTTTTAGTGGGGCATGTTTGTTAGCATTACTAGTGAAAAGTTGTTTCCAAACATCCCACATTTCATCTGGCGAATCCAAATACTCAATATCTCCCCAGGGTAATGACTGCAGTTCTTGAATAAAGAAACTTGAGTTGAAATTCTTGAAAGACCTTGTGGTAATATATTTATGTCTATTGTTGGTAGGAACTGCAATTTTCTGAACAACATATACAAGGCAGTGGTCGCTGATTCCGCAGTCAATTACTCCATGAGACACAACTCTTGATTCTTGGTTTGTAAAAATTAAAACGATTAACGATTTTGAAGTTACCGTTATTCTAGTTGGTTTGTTTATAAGTTGTGTGAGCTGGTAGACTTCACTGATTTCAGTTAAATTGATCAGTTCAGAATTTCTACTTTCGGCCAAATAATTACAGTTCATGTCACCAATGACAATAATCTCTTTGTTTTCAAAGTCGAGAGATTTAATTACATCTTCAAAATAACAAAAGAATTCGTCTTCGGTTCCCGGGGGCCTATAAACAGCAACAATACAAAAAGGCTGAGAATTTGGTTTAAATATTTCAACAACAATTGCCTCGTAGATGTCGCTCATGAGGCTTGATCGTGTTTTGAAATTTCTTGAAGAGCGAATATATAGACATACTCCTCCACCGTTACGATTTCTATCCCTTCTGACTATGTCATATCCTTGGATGTGAATGCAAGAGTTATCAATTGAATCACTTAGCCTTGTTTCGTTAATTGCTAAAACATCCAGATTTTTATCAGCCATAAAAAGTCTCAACTCATCGATGTGAGCAGGGAGACTAGCAATATTCAAAGGCGCAATTTTAAAACCCCTAGTTTGCGGTACTAGGGATAGACATTTACGCACGTCAGTAGGGAGAGAGAGAGAGAGAGAGAGAGAGAGAGAGAGAGAGAGAGAGAGAGAGAGAGAGAGAGAGAGAGAGAGAGAGAGAGAGAGAGAACAAAGGACGTAGCTGGGGTAGTAGGTGATGCAGAATTTAATTTTAATCTATCGAAATTGGCGTGATGCTTTTAAAAGTTGTCCGCGCGATATTATCCAGTACCAACCTTTAAGGATACAATATTGCGTTAAAAATCGTCTCTCGTAAAACCGCCCTAACATTACGTCAGCACATTTAAAAAGGGTGTTTTAAGTTGAGCAACAAGAATGGTATCACGGGATGATTTCATTAAAATAGTGCCCCTTGACACGTAGCTCATTTTTAATGTATCGTGGAGCAAATGCAAATTTTCGTCATGAGTAATAACTGACTTAAAACGTGAATTCTTTAAAAAGTGATAGCTATACAAAATTACTTTCTCTATTTCGCAACCTTAAAAGATTGTTCTCACTTTATATTATTCTCACATCAATAATTATTTCATTTTATTGTTTCTTCGCAAGTAACTTAAATTAGAGCATTGAATTGTTCTTTGAAATACTCAGATGCTGATAAAATATGGTTTGTTGCCGAATACAATCACACACTAACGAAGGCGCACGGCTCGTTTAAGCCTGCGACACACCTAGCGATATCTGTCATGTCAGATATCGGCGATTAAATTCGCCGGCATTCGCCACGTGTGCCTATTCCTGCGATTTTCTACGCTCATCGCTAAGAATAGTAAAGTCAATCAATCAGGCTGGGCGGTTCTATCATATGAACAATGTTGAAGTGCCACATCCCGCGATCGGTGAAAAAAATCGCCAGGTGTGTCCACTTCAATCGGAGGCGAAAACCGCTTGAAAATTTCGCTGGCGATCAAATTCGCCGCGATTGGCGTATAAAATCGCCAGGTGTGTCGCCGGCTTTAGCGATCCGGTCCGATCAATCTATCGTCCTTGGAAGTAAAAAACGGCGAATGAGCGCGTGCTCGCAAATTTTCCGAAAGACGTTCAAGATATGTCTATGGGCTGCTGATAATTAAATTCTGACGCAAAGCGAACATTTTTACAGCTTACCTTTCTATCAGTGAATGCGCTTGTGATGTTGCTGTTATTACGGCCGCTTCTTGTCGTGGAGTTCTTCAGCGTTTCGAAGTTTCTTCTTTCTTGAATACCAAAACGGTACAATTAAAAAAGTCCGAAACCAAACCGTCAATGACTGTCCTTATGTAGTGCCAATCACAAACAGTTTTCAGTCGCAACACACTGCTGTCCCTTAGTACTCGAAATTAAGATCATCCTCTTCCTATTCAGGTTTGTTTGTATTATCTGTCTCTGTATTTTTTTTGTACTTCTACTGGAATTTCGTCACGATAAACTTAGCTAGTCGTAGTAATACTGCCAACACTGGAGGAGTTTTTTTTCCTCGGAGAGGTGGGCAGCTGTGCACAAGCCCAGACTAGCTGCGGGGAGAACTGCATTGGTTAATTTTGAGAAGAAACTTCAAATAATCCGCAAAGATGATGATTTTAGCATTATAACATTACATCAAATAAGTTCAATCGAAACGTGTAGGAAAGCGCACTCTTATAATCTTCCAGTGATTAGTGTTACTTATAAAACGAAATAAGTGAAATCCACCGTAGCTGAATTTCTACACTTTAAGGTTTCAACCGAACTCATATATTATTTGATTACTGCTAGTTGTTACTATTGTTATTATTATATTATGTCTCTTTAGAGAAAGCAGGGTGAGACAAAGTCGTACTATTTTGGTGTCTCCATCAAAATTAATTGTGCGTCACAAGTCCCTGAAAAAGGCTGGCACCTCACCGGTTGTAAAATAAAACATAGAGAGATAAACCTTATGGAATTGTACTGAATTTGTTTGTGATATAGTCAACATTAGTTATTCCTTATACTGACCTTCAAAGACGAATTCTCTTATCGTAATGTTACTGGATTAATATCCTGAGCAAAGTATTATGCTCTGTGTTTTAGCCAGATATATTACGCCTATACTATTTAAATTGTATAAATTAATCAAGCTGCGTAATTGGATCATGCCTTCCGCTACTGTCAATCTCTTAGGAAATCTCAAGTTTTGGAATAGAGAAAAACTTTATTACGAAAAATAAATAAGTTCCATTTGATCTTAGTTGTAAATACATGTAGTCAACTGTCATTTCCAGAAATGTTACATTTATCTCCTAATGTACCGATCGTTAGTCCAAACCGATATACCTTTGCTGCTGATTAAAATTTATTAAAGCTGTTTTAGATGCAAACTTATATATTAATCTACCTCATTCTTATTGTAAATTTGACAAGCACAAAAGAACCGCATATGACGGAGTCAACCTTAAATGTTCCTCAGGACTAATTTTCTCAATGTAAGTTACTGGCTCAATATCGTCAGCGTAATTTTATATCCCAACGAGTGTACTTTAACCAAGCACGCTTCATTTATACAACAGCTATATAATTTTAATTAATTCCACACACGAAAATGTGATAATAGTATGACTGAGATTAAAATTTGTAGACAGACAGCAAATTTTCAATCGATCAAGTTGTGTAATTGAATCATATCTTTCGGACGCTTGTGTCGCTTGGAAGAGCAGGTGAGTCGAAATTTGTCATAGCATTTAATAACAAAAAACTTCTCTCCAAATTTACACCCTTCATAGTTTGATTAATCCTCTTATATAGGACAATCGTTTTATCCTTAATGCTTAAAGTTATAGATTTGTCGGTACAGAGTTGTGACAGAAATAAAGTTTATT
Source organism: Pavona decussata (assembly GCF_977016875.1). Taxonomy (NCBI): domain Eukaryota; kingdom Metazoa; phylum Cnidaria; class Anthozoa; order Scleractinia; family Agariciidae; genus Pavona; species Pavona decussata. Next base: position 16,673 of record NW_028145545.1, read on the forward strand.
ATTATTATTATTATTATTATTATTATTATTATTATTATTATTATTATTATTATTTTTTTTTTTTTTTTTTTTTTTTACAGTCATGTTCTCGTGCTATTGGTGAGTATTCCATTCTCGGAAATCCAAGTTAGTTCATCACATATTCCGCCTTAACTTTTAGATGTAGCGTTTTTACTTAGCTGGTGGTATTCCCTGTGTGTAAATCTAAAATTGTGGCGGCAGAGTTGTCATGAGAGGCGTAAGCCGTGAGAAAATAGCTCGTCTCTTCCCCATTCTCGTTGCTGTTTTCCTCCTCATTCTCGCGACTCCCTCCCCACTCCCCACTCCCCACTCCCACTCAAACTTGCCTTCAAAGTTTCAAACATTTCTCCCCTAAAGTTAACTAGCCATGCGCGCTTCTTGACTAGTATTGTTTGTGTGCATGTGACGTCATAATTTTCTAAAATCCAAAACTAAAGAGCCTCCAAAGGTTTTATCCTCATCAGGCATAAAAGGCCGTATATTTATTACTGTTTGCAATTTTACAGCTCCATAGCGTCCTTTGTTTGGAAATCATAGCAGTTTGAATTTCACGGTTATGGAGTTGCGTGACAAAGAGCCACGATCGACTTTGTTGAAAAATATATGCTTATCTCATTATTTTGCAGCCTTTTAGAAGTTAGAACATTAGAGAAAGTGCTTATGTAAGTAGTTTTGGTCTTCAGTACTCCTACTCAGTCGCTAGATAGCCAAAGTAAGTTACAGTTGTTAACACTATTTTTCGGTGAGTCATGCGTGGAGCTCGTGTAGAGCGGACGTGAATTTTGAGCAGCGTCTTCCCTCCTCTCT
>NW_028145545.1:22500-77500 GCF_977016875.1 Pavona decussata
CCACGAAAATCTATTTTCTCACTTTAACTTTAATTAAGTTCGACCTCAATTAGGTTCGACGTCTGAATCAACTGCCGAACTTAATTATTTGGGTCGACCTTAATAGGTATTAGGTTCGGCTCATGTAAAGTTTGACGTATGAACCGGGCCTTAGATGAAAATGTAACTATTGGTCTACTAAGGCCCGGTTCATACGTCGAACTTTACATGAGCCGAACCTAATCATTTGGTTCGGCGCATGTAAAGATCGACGTATGAATCAGTTAGGATCGACAGATTTGTATTTGGGTCGACCCGCCGTTCTATTCGACTGCGCCAGTCGAATAGAACGGCAAAAGTTCGACTTCGATTCAGACGTCGAACTTTTCATGTGCCGAACCAAATGCATACGTTACGTATAAATTATATAAATTATATCTATCCCAGATGTCTGTGCATTCCATCGACTTGGCATGCGCAAAGGAATTCATTCTGAACAAGATGGCGGGAAAAGAGGAATGTGCTTGTTCTTCTTGTTTCGAAACAACTGAATATACTTGTCTGACATGCGAAAGATTAAAAAAAAAAAGAATCTATTCTTGATGTGCACATGCACTTCAAACCGACAGAAACTTTCAATACAGGCTATATCAAAGGCGAAGCGTCAAGACTTCTCAGAACAAAATCTTCAAAAACAACATTTGAAGAAAACATCACTCTATTCAAACAGAGATTACCTATCAGAGATTACCTCGATAACCTTATAGATAAAACTCTTTCAGAAGTCAACTTCCGCGAAAGAATGTCGGCACTACAAAACAAACTAAAAACCCGCAAAAACATTTTGAGGTTTGTTATGGAATATCGCCCTTCTGTGTCTAACCTACAACAATTCAGATGAGTAAATACAGGAGCCATAATCAGGGATGGAGACCGTAAGCGTGGGGTCCACGCGTCCCCTTGTGTTGTACCAAAAAAATCTAGCTTTAGAAAAAATTGCCCCCCCCCTCCCCCTTCACGTCATAAACCCGCGTGAATACACGCAAATATGCGTGGGGCTACTACCTTATATGTGACACGGAAAGCAGCTGAGAAAAAATTCACTAAAGATAAAAAAGTCCTTACGTGTCTGAATACATGTCCGTAGAGTGTAAGCTTTTTTCATTCATTCAACAGTAGCAACGCACGCAGCGCCACCGTCTTGGCTCCTTTTTGACTTTACTGTGAGAGTCATGTGATCAATAGGCCGCTTATTCCAACCTTTCCCGTCTTCTTTCAATTGCTACCTTTTCTTTGTGAGGGTCTAATTCCTTAAATGTGGGCACTGAGGAGATATTCCCTGGCAGAATTTTAAAATTTGGGCGCCATTTTGAACGGGTAGGAAAAAATTTCCATTTCTCTGCGCGCGATCCTGGCTGTTTACACGCGTGCGCGCACGCGCGTATGGCGCAATTTTTTTTTAAAAATAGATTTTTTGATACAACACATGGGGACAAGCCCACAAGTCAAAATGGCATCTCGTTACGGTCTCCATCCCTGATTATGGCTCCTGGTAAATGACACTTGATAGAAAATCAGCCTCTGCTAGGGGATATCTACAAAGATCCTTCCTTACTTTCGTACAGAAAAGAGAGATCTTTGAAAGACGTACTCGTAAGAGCAAATTAGCTTTGAAGGTCATATTCTTCCTATCTCGACCTGTAGGAGCCGTGTTTGGCCTGTCTTTATTATTTTATCAAGCAAGCTCTTCCATGTCAGGATTCATCTTTCCCGCCATTTTAAATCTTGTTGAGTACAAACAACAGCCGCTGACCACGAAAATCTACTTTCTCACTTTAGCTTTAATTAAGTTCGACTTCAGTCAGGTTCGACGTCTGAATCAACTGCCGAACTTAATTATTTGGGTCGACCTTAATAGGTATTAGGTTCGGCTCATGTAAAGTTCGACGTATGAACCGGGCCTAAAAGCTAGATACAAAGACTTTTAGGCCCGGTTCATACGTCGAACTTTACATGAGCCGAACCTAGTACCTTTTAAGGTCGACCCAAATAATTAAGTTCGGCAGTTGATTCAGACGTCGAACCTAACTGAAGTCGAACTTAATTAAAGCTCAAGTGAGAAAGTAGATTTTCGTGGTCAGCGGCTGTTGTTTTTCTCAACAAGATTCAAAATGGCGGGAAAGATGAGTTCTGACATGGAAAAGCTTGTTTGGTAAAATGGAATTGGGCGTGGTCAATAGTTTATTTTAGTATTAGTTTTTATTGATATTTCTTATAATTCTTTATAGTTATTATATTTTTATATAAAAATTTTAAATTCATGTAAAGTGCTTTTGATCATTTTAATGTTAAAGGCGCTTTATTAAGTGAATAAATTATTATTATTATTATTATTATTATTATTATTATTATTATTATTATTATTATTATTATTAAGACAGGCCAAACACGGCTACTATTGGTCGAGATAGGAAGAATATGACCTTCAATACTAATTTGCTCTTACGAGTACGTCTTTCAAAGATCTCCCCTTTCTGTACGAAAGTAGGGAAGGGTCTTTGTAGATCTCTCTTAGCAGAGGCTGATTTTCTATCAAGTGCCATTTACTCATCTGAATGGTTTTAGGTTAGGCACAGAAGGGCGATATTCCGTAACAAACGGCAAAATGTTTTTGCGCTTTTTTTGTTTGTTTTGTAGTGCCGATATTCTTTCGCTGAAATTGACTTCTGAGAGAGTTTTATCTATAAGGTTATCGAGGTAACCTCTGTAGCGTAATCTCTGTTTGAATAAAGTAATGTTTTCTTCAAATGTTGTTTTTGAAGATTTTGTGCTGAGAAGTCTTGACGCTTCGCCTGTATTGGAAAGTTTCTGTTGGTTTGAAGTGCGTGTACATATCAACAATACATTCTTTTTTTTAAAATCTTTCGCATCTCAGACAAGTTTATTTAGTTGTTTCGAAACAAGCAGAACAAGCACGTTCCTCATTTCCCGCCATCTTTTTCACAATGAAGTCCTTTGCGCATGCCAAGTCGATGGAACGCGCAGATCTCTGGGATAGATATAATTTATTTAATTTATGCGTAACGTATGCATTTGGTTCGGCACATGTAAAGTTCGACGTATGAATCGAAGTCGAACTTTTGTCGTTCTATTCGACTGGCGCAGTCGAATAGAACGGCGGGTCGACCCAAATACAAATCTGTCGATCCTAACTGATTCATACTTCGATCTTTACATGCGCCGAACCAAATGATTAGGTTCGGCTCATGAAAAGTTCGACGTATGAACCGGGCCTTACTGGCTAATTATTGATAGGAAATATAATGATGAACAAACAGGGCCAAAGCGGTAGAATAAAACTATTCCAATGGAGAAAACAAACTGGAAAAAGATATTTAAATTGGTTCCAAAGACGTGTAGAGAAAAAAGATTAAGAGAATTTAACTTCAAATTCATTCACAGAATTGTCGTGACTAAAAACGAGCTCTTTAGATTTAATATTAAATCAGATAGTAATTGCATATACTGCGGAGAACCAGACTCTATAGACCACACCTTTTTAGAGTGCCAATGTACAAAGTCCTTTACTAAGGATGTGCTACAATGGTTTAATGTAGAAAATAATTGTAATTTTAAGATGAAGATTTTCTTTTTGGTGTTTCCTCTTTGTCGTGTGTTCCAACAAAGAAATTAAATTATACCCTCCTCTTCCTACGTTATTATATTTATAAAAAAAAAGCTCCAGAATGACTCGCCACCTCTATTGCTCCCGGACTTGATCAAAAAAATAAAATATAAAATTGAAAATATTTTTAAGATATATATAATGAAAGCTCCTCTTCTTCTTATATTGTAATACTTATTAAAGAGGATTGTAAAGTGTTGTCAGTATTGCATGTTTTAGGCTTTAAATGTTGTATGTGTTTGAAGTAAAGGTATATTAAAAAAAAAAAAAAAAAAAAGAAAAAAAAAAACACTATTTTTCGGCCGCCATATTGGTGTTCCACGGAGGTACACCAAGATGCCGGATCCATACTGGGCTCTGTGAATTTCTGCAAAACATTTCGACGGATATCTCACGTTTGGGGAGACGTACAGGCCTAAAATTCGGAGAATTGTCTCCTTTAGTCATCTTCTATGTTATCACAACTTCTCAACTTGAGGATGGATTTGTCTTGTGCAACACCACTAGAGTACGTTTGAAAATGCAGGCTTCCAAATTAAGTAGTTTCTTCATAAATTAATTAAGTCATGTTCCTTGAGCAGGAGGCAAATCAGATTTCTTAAAACTGTATTGTCCTCTGGTGAGTTAACTATAAAGTAAACTATGGCGAACTCGAGCCTCTCACTTGCAGGTTGCCGTTCCATGAAGGCATTCTAAGAGGCTAAAGTGTTTGTGAGGTAGAAGATTCGTTTCAAAGACTTCTCCCTCCGTGTAAAAGTTTTGGCTGCCTGCACCTAGTAGAAGTCCCCAAAGAGCACTGTGCTGGCACACAACTGATATCCTACGAACTCGGCCGATTTTAGCAGCACTATTTTTCCTTAATTGAACGCTCGCTAAGCTGATTGATCTCAAGTTTGATCGGTAATGACGCCTTGTTCTTTGATGTATAAGTTGAGACCCCTTCACGGACGAAAATAAGACTTTTGTCTGCGAAATTGCTGAGACTGCTTCAGCGCTATTCATACTGGCTCCTAATGGAAGCCCTTCATGCGGCCTTTCTACTGAAACGGGTGAATCGAAATTTCCTATAGGATTTAATAACAACAAACATCACTCCAAATGCACACCCTTCATAGTTTTATTATTTCTCTTATATCTAGGACAATCTTAGTACTCTTAAAGCCAGTACAGTCATGTTCTCGTGCTATGTGAGCAATCAATTCTTAGCATTAAAATAAAAACAACAGGACTGTGTCTGTAATCTGCAACATAAAACCTGGTTCTGATGACTAGAGCGTATCACAGCACGTGACCGAGCGGAATCCATTGGGTGCTGGAACTTTCTTGTTTCTTAAGGTGCACCGCCGACAGCTCCAACAAGCAACAAAAAGCACAGAGTAACAGCGAATTTCATTTCTGAAAAAAAAAAAAAAAAAAGAGAGAGAGAAAAAAGGACGTAGCTGGGGTAGTGGCCAAAGTAGAATATTAACATATCGAAATTGGCCTGTTGCTTCGTTAAGAGCTGTCCGCGCGATATTATACGGTAACGACTTTTAAGGCAACAATATTGCGTTAAAAGTCGCCTCTTGTAAAACCGCCTCAACATTACGTGAGCAAATTTGAAAAGGGTATTTTAAGTTGAGCATCAAGATTGGGATCACGGGATTATTTCATTAAAACAGTGCCCCTTGACACGTAGCTCATTTTTAAGAGATCGTGGAGCAAATGCAAATTCTTGTCCTAAGTAATAACTGACTTAACAAATGAATTCTGTAAAAGGTGATAGCTATATAAAATTATTTTCTCTATTTCTTAACCTTGAAAGATTGTTCTCATTTTGTTTTATTCTAACATCAATAATTATTCCATTTTATTTTTTTTTTGCAAGCAACTTAAATTAGAGCATTGAATTGTTCTTTGAAATACTCAGATGCTGATAAAATATGTTTTGTGGCCGAATATGATAACACACTAACGAAGGCACAAGGCTCGTTTAAGCCGGCGACACACCTAACGATATCTGCCGTGTCAGATCTCGGCGATTAAATTAGCCGGCATTCGCCACGTGTGCCTATTCCCGCGATTTTCTACGCTCATCGCTGGGAATAGTAAAGTCAATGAATCATGTTGGGCGATTTTATCATATGAACAATTTTGAAGTGGCACATCGCCGTCAGTCGGTGAAAAAAATCGCCAGCTGTGTCCGCTTCAATCGGTGGTGAAAATCGCTTGCAATTTTCGCTGGCGATCAAATTCGCCGCGATTGGCGTAAAAAATCACCAGGTGTGTCGCCGACTTTAGCGATCCGGCGCGATCAATCGTTGGTGCTTGGAAGTGAAAAACGGCGAGTGACCGCGTGCTTGCAAATTTTCCGAAAGACCTTCAAGATATGTGTTTATGTGCTGCTAAAAATTAAATTCTGACGCAGAGCGAACATTTTTACAGCTTACCTTTCTATCGGTGAATGTGCTTATTGATGTTGCAGTTATTACGGCCGCTTCTTGTCGTCGAGTTCCTCAGAGTTTCGAAGTTTCTTCTTACTTAAATACCAAAACGGTACAGTTAAAAAAGTCCCAAACCAAACCGTCAATGACTGTCCTTATGTAGTGCCAATCAGAAAAAGTTTTTAGTCGCAACACACTGTTGTCCCTTAATACTCGAAATTAAGATCATTCTCTTCTCATTAAGTTTTGTTTGCATTTTCTGTCTCTGTATATTTTTTTCGTACTTCTACTGGAATTGCGTCACGCCGATAAACTTGGCTAGTTGTAGCTGGACGTTTTTTTTTTTTCTCGGACTTCGAGGCAGGCACCTGTGCATAAGGCCAGACTAGCTGCGACAAAACTGCAGTGGTTAATTTGGAGAAGAAGTTGCGAATAATCCGCAAAAATGATGATTTGAGCATTATAACATTACATCAAATAAGTCCAATCGAAACGTGTAGGAAAGCGCACTCCTATAATAAATCTTTCAATAATTACAGTTTAAAACGAAATAAGTGGGCCACTGAAATTCACCGTAGCTGAACTTCTACAATGTAAGGTGTCAACCGAAGTACCGAACTCATATAATATTTGATTACTGCTAGTTGTTACGGTTGTTATCATTATGTTAGGTCTCTTTAGAGAATGCAGGGTAAGACAAAGTCGTTCTAAGTTAGTGTGTCCATCAAAATTAATTATGCGTCACAAGCCCCTGAAAATGGCTGGTTGTAAAATAGAACACAGATATATAAACCCTATGGAATTGTACTAAATTTGATTATGATATAGTCAACATTAGTTATTCCTTATACTGACCTGCAAAGACGAATTTTCTTATCGTAACGTTACTGGATCAATATCCTGAGCAAAATATTATGTTCTTTGTTTTAACCTGGCACATAACATATTGTCACGATAGGAAATTGCCCCCTTCCTCAAACTAGGTAAAAAGAGTTAGTGATTTCATTTTGAATTGTATAACTACACTCATTTGAAATGCAGACTAGTACACAACTGTCACAATACACAACAAAAGAGCGTATGAAATTTCAATAGATCGTCCGGTTACTAATAAAACATTATATACATGCATGGAATCACACGTTCTTTTAATAGCTCGTCCGATAACTAAAAGAACAGTTGCTGAACTTAAACAATGTATGTTTACTTCCTACATTTACGCTTTCATTAGCTAAAAACGAGAACAAAGCTATCTCCGAGAACGCATCAGATGCACACTTTTACCATCAGAAAGGCCTAGAATATGATCAATGAGATCTTTTGTAAGTTATCTAGTTCACACGAGTCTTATTGTTTCCATTGAATACTGTGCCACCTGTGTTTGTTTAAGACAATATATAAGGAGTCCCGAAAGTATTGTAAAACGATTACCTTTGACGATTACCTATGATTGCCTAGGATTTCCACCATGGATTATCAACAAGCCTGTAGTAGCTGTGAAGTATCTACGATGTTTACTCTACAATAAAGAAAGCTGCTGTGACCAAGAAGATCTCTCCTTTTGCTGTCTGTTTTCGCCATGGAACGAAGGAACTAGACCTTGTATCTCTGGCAATTTGTAACGAGTTCCAGCTGCCAAACTAGTTTGCTTTGCCGAGTTTCTTCCCCGTTTTCCGTCTTTTCCCGCGCTAGCACAGCCCGATGCTAGTTTTCGGTCCATGCGCCGATCACAAGATAAGCCAAACTCTTCTCAGCAAGATAGTCACAAACCTCTCGTTACAATATATACAATTTAAATTGTGTAAATTAATCATGTTTTTTAATTGAATCATGCCTTCCGCTACTGCCAATCACTTAGGAATTCTCAAGTGTTGGAATAGAGAACAACTTAATTAGGAAAAAAATAAGTTCCATTTGAACTTATTCTTGTAGGTACGTGTAGCCAACCGACATTTCAAGAAATGTTACATTTATCTCCTAATGTTAGTCGAAACCGATATACCTTTGCTGCTGATTAAAATTTATTAAAACTGTTTTAGATGCATACTGTTTTAGACACAAAGTTTCAATCAATCAAATTGTGTAATTGAATTATACCTTTCGGACGCTTGTGTAGCTAAGAAGAGCGGGTGAATCGAAATTTCTCATAGCATTTAATAACAACAAACATCACCCCAAATACACACCCTTCATAGTTTTATTAATCCTCTTATATCTAGGACAACCTTATTATCCTGCTCAAAGTTAAAAAGTTGCGGGTACAGAGTTGAGACAGAAATAAAGTTTTATAAAGTATTATTTCATTTTATTGTTATTATTATTATTATTATTATTATTATTATTATTATTATTATTATTACAGTCATGTTCTCGTGCTATGGGTGAGCATTCCATTCTCAGTAATCCAAGTTACTTCACTGGCTCTTGTCGCTTTCTACCGCTAATTGCCGCAACAAGGCAGGATCATTTCGCAACAATACTCATCCTCTGCTCTGGTGTCATCAGTCTTAAGAAACATTATTTGATCAGGGCGCATCACGACACCTGAACGAGCGGAATCCATTCGACGATGGAACCGTTTTGTTTCTGCTGGGGCACGGCTGACAGCTCCAACAAGCAGCAAAATGCACAGAATAACAGTGGCTTTCATCTGTGATAAAAGGAAAGGGATGCAACTGGGTTAAATTTATCCTTTGTTTGTTGTCTTTTCCGTAGCCTTTTGTCTACCCTCAGAATGCCCTTTTTCTCGCGATGGTTTTAATTTCTTTATTTTCGCAAAAGTTTATCAACGGAAAAGAAATGCGAACGTATTATAGTCCCCTATTTTCCCTTGTGATTTTTGAGATCAAACTGCCGCCATCCTAATTTGCAATGACGAGCGCAACCTGGGGAGAGCACCAAATCTACCGAGGGTCCCCTCCTCAAGTTAGATAGCACTTTCGCCCCCTCGGTAGTTTTGGCTCTCTCCCCAAGTTACGCTCGCCATTACAAACCCAAGATGGCGGCATTTCGATCTCCACATTCACATAGGAAAATAAGGAACTGCCAATAGTCTAGCTGATAACTTGTCTGCTATATATAACACAAATGCAGATTAGTAACGTACTCCTAGACTAGCTGAGGAAGATTTGCGACTTGAATTGTTACCCGTGCCGGATATATTTAACCCTTTAAGCCTCACAGTGATCAGTGTCTAATTTCTCCATACGATATTACCAACTGATCAAACATGCAGGTCACGAGAATAAGAGAAACAATCTCCGGTTATAAAATGTCTTGACATTTAAAAAACATCCCTAATCTAGTACTAGAAATCTAGTAAAAGTAATAAATGGAGAAGAGGGGATAGGGGGGGAGAAGATATGCATGGTGGTCACACAGATGCTCCTTGTGCTCGTCACGCATTCCTCTCCACCGAACGTGGGGGGGGGGGGGGGGGGGATGCGTTGAAAGCCCAAGAGCGTCTACGTAGGAGTCAATCGGTCTGGCGTGTTTTACCCCCTTTAAAAAAGGGGTTCAACACAGAAAATATGGCCTACTACGCAGGCGCATGACAAATATAGGAACGTAACCTACGCGCGCGCGAGAGGAAGACACGCGAGGGTAAAAGGAGGGAAGAATAAAATGCATGCAAGGAACGCCTGCCCGAGAGGCCTACCAAATTCGTTTCCCGCCCCCTATCCAATTATTTGAAACATTAAATTGCCTGTGTGAAAGAAATCAGCATATCATAGGCCTACGCGTTTGTCAATTTACTAGATTTTACCGGGCAGCAATCTACGTTTTTGCTTATTCTGCATGTTCCAACGTTTACAGAGATAGTCTAAACGTTTCTATAGCATATTTGTTCGTCGAGAAATTAGATTTTGAAAGTTGTTTTTATTTGAGCCGCAAAGTTCATTTTTAGCGCACGAGTATTTATTAAATATGAAATATGTGATAGTAAGTTAAACAAGAAAAAGGTTGGAACGTTGAGATATTGTCAGAAACAAGCAAATGTTATTTTTCCTGTATTTTCCTTTTCTTAACGTTTATATAGAAACCAGAATCACTTCTGTAGGAGCAATATTCACAGAGCTTTGAATTTTCAAATATTTTCACCCGAGCCGTCAAATTGCACCCATGAAAGAAATTTGCATATGGTAGCAAAGTCGCAAGTGCCTTTTCAAAGAAATGTATTATCGTGGGCAAGAATCAATTCTTTTTTGTTATTCTTCTTGTCTCTAGCCTTACGCAGACAATTTAATCGTTTCTATAGCGGCTAGCCTGGAGAAAATAATTTTTAAAAGTTCTATTTTCCAGCCGCGAAGTTAATTTCTACCGCACGGTTTTCATGAGCCCGAAAACAACGCGCACAAGTTTTGAACGTTCAAACATTATCAGGAACAGCCAAATTTTATTTTAAGAGGCTACAATTATTCAGTCTGTAGCAGCTATATTTACAGATTTAGAAATTTTAGGGACTGGATTGTTGTTTGAAATATTTACATGTCGATGAAACATGGTTCATGCCCGAATATGATCGTAAAGTAACAAAGGGTATGGCTCGTTTAGCGCTTGAGCCAGATCAATCTTTGGTGCTTGGAAGAAAGTACATGCTTGCAAGTGTTCCCAAAGACCATCAAGATATGTTTTAAATCAAATGTTAAGATTCAAAATTCGCAAGAAGACCATTTCTAGCTTGACTTAGCCGTTTTACAGCATTTGGCATCATTCCGGTCACACTATACATATATCAGCTTAAATTCCGACTTGTCGTGAAACATTTTTACCTTTTTGTCAGTGAATGCGCTTCGCTGGGTGTGACTTTAATTACGGCTGTTTCTTGTCGTAGAGTTCTTCGGCGTTTCGAAATTTCTTCGGTAGTAATATAAACTGTATGAGTTGTGGCGTAATATCTGACTTTCACCACAAACAGCACACTTTTCGTTGACTGAGATCGTCACGGCGACAATAAATAAAGGATTATTTTTTGTAGAAGTTTAGGGATTTTTAAAGGCCCCCGATAGATAAAAAAAAATATAGTATTTGCCATGTTAAAATAGAAACTAACAACAAAAGAAGAAAGGTTTTAACCACCAAATTATCTCATTTTAGTCTCCTAGGGTCTCCTAGTGCGGGCAATGATAATTTTTTGACAGTTACTTATCGTATGAATCCGTCAATACATGAAATTTTTGAAAAATATATTTTCACACGTAATAAGGTATTGAAAAAGTTGATTTTGTTAGAAGTTCGTTTTAATTTTGGTAAGTAAAACTATATCCTACTCCTTTAAAAAAGCACATATTTGTACACCTTTTAGAATCTAGTTGGAGGTTAACATTTGCAAGAATCTGCTCCGCCGGGACCATGTTGATTCATTTGCACAAGGCAACAGGAATGTGAAGGAGAAACTAAGTATTTTGACAATTTACATTTTTCTTCATATGACTGTACATTTTTTTCGATTCTCCTTCCCTTCCTATGAAGTTAGGCTAAAGTTGTAGCCAAACATTGGTTTTTAAGAGTAAACGAATTATCTACCGATTATTATCAATTATAGTTCAAAGATGAATATTTAATTTCTTTGTTTTGTTCCCCTAAGGTTGGTAGTAAAGCTAGAATTCTAACATATCGAAATTGGTCCTGATTGCTTTGTTAAAAGTTGTCCGCGCGATATTACACGGTAACAACTTTTAATTAACAATGTTGCGCTAAAAATCGTTTCCTGTAACCAACTGAACAATGCGTGAGCAGATTTCTAAAGGAAATTTTTAGTTGGTCAGCAAGATTGGGATCACGAAATGATTTCATGATAACACGTAGCTCAATTTTACGGGAGCCCTTAGTAAACGCGAATTCTCGTCCTAAGTAACACCTGACTTACCAAATGAATTTTGTTTGAGGTGATAGCTGTATAAAAAAAACTTTCTCCTTTGTTCGCAACTAACTTAAATTAGGGCATTGGATTGTTCTTTGAAACATTCAGATGTCGATGAAACATGGTCCATGCTCGAATATGATCGTAAAGTAACAAAGGGTATGGCTCGTTTAGCGCTTGAGCCAGATCAATCTTTGGTGCTTGGAAGTAAAATACGCCGAGTGATCACATGCTCCCAAAAACCATCAAGATATGCTTTAAATCAAATGAAAGTTTTAAAACGGGCAAGAAGACCATTTCTAGCCTGACGTAGCCGTTTTAAAGCATTCGGCATCATTCCGGTTACACTATACATATATCAGCTTAAATTCCGACTCATCGCCAACATTTTTAAGCTTACCTTTTTGTCAGTGAATGCGCTTCGCTGTGTACAACTTTTATTACGGCCGTTTCCTGTCGTCGAGTTCTTCAGCGTTTCGAGGTTTCTTCGGTAGTGATATAAACTGTAGGAGTTGTGGCGTAATATCTGCCTTTCGCCAAAAACGGCATACTTTTCGTTGACTGAGATCGTCACGGCAACAATAAAAAAGGATTGATTTTTGTGGAAGTTTTGGAATTCTTAGAGGCCCCCGATAAATAAAAAAAATAAAAATTTTATTAACCATGTTCGAAATAAACTAACAACAAAACGAAAATGGTTTCAGTAACAATATGTTATTATTTTAGTCTTTTAGTATGGGCAATGATAATTTTTTTACAATTACTTATCGCACGAATCATCAATACAAGAAATTTGTGAAAAATATATTTTCACACGTAATAAATAATGAAAAGTTGTTCTTGTTAGAAATCCGTTTTAATTTCAATACATAAAACTATATCATCCTCCTTAAAGAAAGCACATATTTATACACCTTTTAAAATCCAGTTAGAGGTTAACATTTGCAAGAATCTGCTCCGCCGGGACCATGTTGATTCATTTGCACAAGGCAACAGGAATGTGAAGGAGAAACTAAGTATTTTGACAATTTACATTTTTCTTCATATGACTGTACATTTTTTTCGATTCTCCTTCCCTTCCTATGAAGTAAGGCTAAAGTTGTAGCCGAACATTTGTTTTAAGAGTAAATGAATTATGTACCGATTATTAGCAATTATGGTATAAAGATGAATAATTAATTTTTTTGTCTTGTTCCCGTAGGGGTGGTAGTAAAGCTAGAATTCTAGTATATCGAAATTGGTCATGATTGCTACGTTAAAAATTATCCGCGGGTTATTACACGGAAACAACTTTTAATTAACAATGTTGTGTTCAAAATCGTCTCCTGTAACATCACCTGAACAATGTGTGAGCAAATTTGAAAAGGAAATTTTTAGTTGGTCGGCAAGATTGGTATCACGAGATGATTTCTTGATAACACGTTGCTCAATTTTAAGGGTGCCCGAAGTAAACGCGAATTCTCGTCCTAAGTAATAACTGACTTACCAAATGAATTTTTTGAGGTGATAGCTATGTAAAATTATTTTCCTCCTTTAATAACCTTGAAAGATTGTTCTCACTTTGTTTTATTCTCACATCAATAATTATTTTTAAAATATCAATGATTGTTTGCAAGTAACTTAAATTAGGGCATTGGATTGTTCTTTGAAATATTCAGATGTCGGTGAAACATGGTTCATGCCCGAATATTATCGCACAGAAACAAAGGGTATGGCTCGTTTATCGCTTGAGCCAGATCAATCTTTGGTGCTTCGAGGTAACAAACGCCGAGTGACCACGTGGTTGCAAGTGTTCCCAAAGACCATCAAGATATGTTGTAAATCAAATGAAAAGTTCAAAATGGACAGGAAGACCATTTCTAGCTGGCCTTAGCCGTTTTACAGCATTCGGCATTATTCTGGTCACACTATACTTATATTAGCTTAAATGTCTACTTATTGCGAACATTTTTATAGCTTACCTTTTTGTCAGTGGGTGCGCTTCGCTGTGTACAGCTTTTATTTCGGCCGTTTCCTGTCGTCGAGTTCTTTAGCGTTTCGAAGTTTCTTCGGTACCGATATAAACTGTATGCGTTGTGGCGTAATATCTGACTATCGCCACAAACAGCATACTTTTCGTTGACAGAGATCGTCACGGCAACAATGAAAAAAAGGATTGATTTTTGTAGAAGTTTTGGGATTTTTAGAGGCCCCGGAAAAATAAAAAAAAATAAAGATAATATTTGCCATGTTAAAATAGAAACTAACAAAAAAAAAAATGGTTATAGTCATCAAATGATCTTACGTAAAGGAAGCTGAGCTAGACAAAGACTTTAGCACGGATTAATTCTGTTTTCAAATTTAAACGCGGTCTTAATTATTTGATATACAGCATTTCGTTAATTAAACAGTCAGGTTTGGTTCGGCAGTTTTTCAACACTTTGAAGGAAACGAGGAGGTCCTCCGGATCGATAGCGCCCGCGTGGTTTTTATCGTAGTGTTTGTGTACTGAAGTTGACGTGCTGTTATGGTAATCCACGCAAGCATGCAGATGCCGACACGTATAACCAACATAGCTACCTGTATCGATATCGTTCAGTTTACACTGGAATTGGTATCCTACGCACAGTTGGTTAACCAGCTGTAGTTTGGTGTCACGTTCTTGGAAATCCTGGAAAATTTTTCGGCTGGTCTTTTTCAACTGAGTTTTAACAATGTTAGCGGAATGAAACGTTTGGATGCATGGGACCACAAGACGCAAAATAAACTGTTCTGAATACGTTCCGTTGCCGGATCTCTTGTAGTAGAAATGCACTTGCCAGACTTAACTTTACCAAACTGATTGCAGGGCCGACACAACAGGAAAGGGCTTATTTATTTGGTCCTAAAATAAAAATAAACAAGCTCTTTACCGTAGTGTCAGCCCTGCAATCAGTTTGGTTTATTTAACCGAATCCTAGCCCTTAAAGGGTATGACTACCCGAGTCACGTCATTTTCCGCCATTTCTGCTTAAGCCCTAGACGAGTGCCTGGAAATGACCTTTCTTTTTTTAGTTTTGGTTAAGTTCGGTTTAACTGGAATAATAATTAACAGCCAAATTGACATTTTAAAAAAATAGAGTCTATTATCTTACTTCCGTCCAGTTTGTCACCAAAAAGAAAAGCATAAACTACAAAAGTTAATTGCACCTTAGGAAAAGAAAAAAAAACGCCACTCATTTGTGTGGAACATCTACATCCCATCGTACTGAGGAAGCTAGATAATCTGAAAGTGTTCAAAACACGGAGGAGAAAAAGTGCTTGATAAACTGGTAAAAGGTTTGCAGAAGCAGTTTCCATGTTTCGTACAACGAGAAACAGGTGTTTTGGAAGTCAATCTTGCTCAGTCCTCAGTAACAAGACACTTTTTTTTAAATCAATGTCAGTGTGTTTAATTCATAGTTTAAGGACATCACAAAAAGCAGTGGTTATTTACAGGCAATTTACCAAATACAGTCAACTCTCGCCTGGCGGGCACCTCGCTATTACGGACACCCCGATAATGCAGACAGCAGCTAAATCCCCGGTAAAAATAAATTACCGCCGTTTGACTGAAATAAATTCCGCTATTACGGACTCTCGCTATTAAAGACACCAACTCACGGTGCCGAGGGTGTCCTCAATAAAGGGAGTTCACTTTACTAGGGAAAGTTTCGATCATTGCCGATTCTCATTCTAAAAAGGTCAACGTGCATCTGTCTGCATCAGTAAGATGATGCATGGAAAGAGAATTAATGGCCGTTTTCACCCAGCCCCCTCTTTAAATTTCGCCTGAAGGGTAGCAATAAAATCCAAGCATTGAAAGGAGTAGCAACAACTGAGCAGAATTCTGGAAGAAATTTTCACTTCACGTGTTCACCTTCATTTTCAAAACAAACTTCATTTTCCAAACGAACAGAAGTGGCGTCATTGTGCATGTACCTCTGATAAAGTACCCTAAAATAAGCCAATCACAATCGTCATTAGAATGGTTCGAATGATGTGATTGGTTGAACAAGACGAAAGCTGTCAAACATGTCAAAGTGACCCATCAAAGTTAACAAACTTTGCATAGTTCGAATGTAACGCCAGCGCTTCTTCTTAGTTTTTTGCGCTGTGTTTTGTGAATGAACAATAGTCGAATTCACGGGAGCAAGAGGATTGCTCGAGCTGTTGACGTAATATGTCAAAAACGAGTGCGAGTGTTTCATCAAGGGTTCTTAACACTGAGAAACCGATGAAAGCACGATGCGGCAGGCCGAGTGCTTTTACATTGTTTCGAGGTGTTTGGAACCCCTGATAAAACACGAAGCACGAGTTTTTGACATGACCTCTCAATCACGCCTAAAAATACAATGCAATAAAGCATGCAAAAATAATGTATTCCCGGCAGGAATGGTAAATAGCTCATGCAAGTCTCTGCCTGTATTTTAAAAGCCATTTTTCGCATGTAAGCAGTGTTTCATTGTATTTGATGGTTATGGCTGAGAAAGAGAAAGGAAGACCGAGTCGTTTTAGTTTGCCGAAAAGTGCATCTGAGGAACAAGTCCTGGCTGATGAAGCTGTTTCATCTTCTACAAAGTACAAAAACAAATGGGCTTTAATTTAAAAATATTTCGGGAATGGCAGCAGCAAAGGGAGATGAAAGTACCGATTTTAGATTCCGGTAGTCTTTTCAAAGATTATGAATTGCACAAGGTTAATCCTGTTAGTTGTGAAATAGAGGATATGGATGCCATATCTCTTAATTACTGGCTCACGAAGTTTGTAATGGAGGTCGCCAAAGATTCAGGGGAAAGGTATCCACCGAGAACTGTGTACGGGATAGTGTGTGGTCTGAAGCGTCATTTGGGAGACAAAAACGGCGACGAGGCGTTGAATCCACTTAATGTTCACGATAAAAGGTACGGGAAATTAAGCACGCTGTTTTTGCTTGTTTGGTATTATTTATTTCGGGAATAGTTTCGAATGCTGTGTAAGCACTTCCAAAGGGGAAACTTGTAAACAAGAGGATGAAAAGCCATTAACAGTCTTTATTTAATGCTGCGTTCCACGAGGGAACTTTCCAGAATTGAATTTTTCACGTTGTGAATAACTTTTCGAAGTACGGTAGTGAATAAATAATTGTATGGTAATTGAGGTTGCTAATTAAAATTCAAGTTTTTTGATCAGTGTTTTCATCAGTTTTTGAACTAACCGGAGTAATCTTGATCTAGATTTTCATATGGTATCAAGATACATACAACTGACCAAAACGGGGCACTCCGATTGGCTTATAAGCGTATGAATAATTAATGAGTTTGAGAAACGGTTAGAAAAACTGGTCTGCTGTAATTGCTGTGGCCTCCCACCCGAAGTTCCGGATAGGATATTTGAACAAGCTGTTAGTTGTCCACTCGAAGGGCGAGCGTTTTAATTTCTAAGGCTTGCTTTACTGCGGTGAGCGGAGGTGGTAGTGATGGAACTTGCGCGGAAAATGTTAGGATCTTGTAAGCTTATTTAATATTATATGTGTGTATTCGCTAGCTGATTAAATTTTCATTTTTCTCTATTTTTGTTTGATTTTTCTACACCAAAATATACTAACGAGCGTTTACCGTATCTTTTAACACGATACTTAAGCTTATGACATTTTACATCTTTCGTTAAAAAAAGTGAGCTGCCCATTTTATGTTATGTTTGGTGTTTTTCGTCTCTGCCTTCGTTCTTATTTCGTCAATTTCGGCGGTTGACATGTTTGCAAATCTCTGTTTGTTTATGTTTCTACTTGGCTCTGTGTTTTCATCACTAACTTCTTCGGAAACCTCACTTTCAATCACCGTGTTATCTGTACTGTTACATCCTGTCACAGGATGGTCTATATCCATTGAAGCTAAGAGCTCGTTTTCGTTTTCTAGGTTATATAAGACGTCTGGGTCAATAAATAAATAAATAAATAAATAAATAAATAAATAAATAAATAAATAAATAAATAAATAAATAAATAAATAAATAAATAAATAAATAAATAAATAAATAAATAAAAACCGAGAGAGAAGTCCAGGCATTTCACAAACGGGCTGATGGCGTGACGCCGTTGCTCTGTGTATCTGTACCCTGATAAGGCACGCCGTTTCGACTAATGAGCGCGCGCGCTATATCGAAACTTTATTGTAAATTCAAATAGATCATTGCGTAGGATATTCCACTATGACTTATATATTTTATTGTATATGACCGGAATTTTCTTCTATTGGCTATCTGCAATGTAAAAATCACCAAAGAAGGTATACGCATTCATTTAAATATATTACCATACAAAACCAACGTTGAGTTTGTAACGCAAGCTTTACCGCCGTTTTAGTCGTTCTCTTCACCGTTCAATTTAAAACTGTTCCGTAACATCAATTTTAATAAAACCTTCCCATAAAATTGTTCACATTATCAAGCATGCGGGCTGAAAATCTTAAAAAAAAAACCTTTCAGCTGTTTCTGAAATTTTTGCAAACCGCGAAAATTTGAAAATTGCCAGAAAATTCTTAGGGAAGCTACGTGACAGGTTAAATTCGTTCTCAAGCTCGCAATAGGGAAAATTGTTAAACAGGATTTTCATTGCATCAAGCAGTAACCTTTCTAGGCAGTAGTTTCATTTCATCTTTTGCAAGCTAGAGTTGTTTATTTTTTGTTCTATTTACGTTTACGATACAAACACTACATGGTCTGAAACGCTTCCGCTGCGATTGATTTAAAATCAAACTTATAAACTTTTCCCATTTTTGTATATTTTGTTTTCCATATACCACAGCTTAAGATTGTGGTTCTAGTGTTTCTAATTCAAATCTGGAACACACAAAACTCCGTAGAGTATGAATAGCCGTGCCTTGAGGAAACGCCAAGGACAGTTTGCATTTTTGTCACGCCGCGCTGACATTTACACTTAACGAAAATTCGTCTTTGAACACCTTTGATCAGAAATCAAGGTTCTAATAAATTACTCTGGAATAGGCATCGAGATATGTCCAACGTTAGTAGAACATTATACCTTTCGGACGCGAAGCAAGGCTACCTTCGTACAACTTTCTTGCACATATCCTTATGGGTTGTCTTGCAATACCACGCCAAACACTCTCATGTAAGAGAAGTTGAATTTATGTTCTTTTAAACGGTGCTGAAAGTTTCTCTTCCATGGCGATTCTTCTATTGCTCTGTTCCTTTGAGGCGATAATATGCAATTTGTATAAAACCGTGTGATTAAAAGTCGACAGAGCAAAGACTGGTTCGAGTTGTAGCAGGAACCAAAACGAGGCTCTCTCCTGTGGCGCCATATTTATTTGCGGCCGAGTAAGCAATTAACACTTTTGGCGTTCTAACACACAGCTAAGGTATTAACTGATTAGAAGAGTGGTTTTTTGATTTTTTTTCGTGGCTTCCTTGAAAGTATTTAACGTTGCTTGGCGAGTCTTAAAGACTGCATTGTTTGCCTGCGTATGGTAGCAGGCCCGTAACCAGGAGGGGTGCACAGGGTGCGTTCGCACCCCCCCACAGGCCCCAAAGGTCCGCATTTTGATACTCAATATCCAAGTTAAGGAGTGTAGTCCGTTAAAATGGAGTTTAAAACTTAACAGTGATATTTAAACAAAGCCAAAGAGTGGAAAAAGCACAGTAATGTATTCACTGGTAAACTAAAACCAGCTGCACTCTAGTAGCCCGAGTTATTCAGAACATTTCAATAAGCGCACAGATGTCCGAGCTTATCTTAATGAATAATGAAGTTATGGGTAAGAGAGAACAGGAAAATAGAAAGAGGAAGGCTGCAGCTAAATCTTGCCAGTCTCTCGATACATGGGTCAGACGCTGACAATGACAGTGCAGTCTGCGACGACAGCCCAGCTGAAACCACGACTTTAGATCTATCTCAGTTAACTACAGTTTTACAGCGAGATAAACATGTAGAAGGTAAATCACACTTATTTTCGCGATGTCCACCAGTCTTGATGCCATTATTATGCTCTGAGATTTAGTCGCTATTCCTCAATATGAAACAAACTTACATCGCTTAATAAAAAGCCAGTGAGGGAACACAGAGTAATCATTCAGAGAGGGACTGGGGGAGGGTTAATCTAAAGCAGCGCCTTCTGGAAATCCACAGGCATCACAAACCATCAAAATAGAAGTTTTCGAGACACAAAGAGGGAAAATAAATTTTATGTTTCTCTTGGTCTCTTATCGTCATTTCCTGATGCATGTCAATATTCTATGAAAAGCCGATGTGTACTTTCTTAACAATTCTGCAATAATGTATAAAATTGTAGAGACATTGCAAGCTCCAGTACCTGAAAAAAATGATGACAATCTAACGCGGCATCACTTAGAACCAATGATGCAACAAGAAATAAATGACATCGGGAAGTTTTCGACGACCTCTGAGAAATTTGGTTCTTCCGCAAATAAGCTGCCAGTTGGTCAGAAGTATCACTTGATTAAAAGTCATTTTGTGCCACCGATTAACTACAACTTTCCAAAGCGATTTCTTCATTAGTGCCGAAGAGGGTTTCAGTCACAATACCACAGTGAGTACTCGTGGATGGTTTACAGCCCTTCAGTAGATAAAGTATTCTGTAAACACTGTGCTTTGATGACACCTATGCATTGCAGGAAAGACAAGGGCGCTTTCATAAACTGGCATAAGATTTAAGAAAAGGCAAAAAGACATGAGCAAATGAAGTATCATCACGACGCAATAATCGCTACTGAATCCTTCCTTAATTCGGTTGAAAACCCAGAGCAAAACGTGAACAACCGAATAGATGACGAAAATCAAGGCTTACAACAACAAATTACACAAATGGGTAAGTGAGAGATAAGAGTACATATTGTTTCTTATTTCTTTCAGATACTCCTCAAAATCGAAGGAAGACAGGCCAAATACAGCAGCCAAAGCTCTTTAGGAGATCATCTTTCCAAATATATATACGCTCGTAAAGATATGCGCCTGCAACGAGCTTTGAATGCGAAAGAAGTGCAAGTCGTTTAAGGCGGCTGCATACATATAACAGCGCATGCATGGGCCAGGAAAGGCTGTCGTCCTTCGCACTAATGCACATTCATTATCAAGTTAAAATTGTTTTTGATAAGGTCTAAATCTGTTTCCCACCAAAGACCCACGGGAAGCTGGAGCTCGGGACAATTCTGAGGGATTAGTTCCAGAGTATTTTGATGTATCATTTTACATCGTAAAATTAGTCCTTAATAACTTAATTCAAACAATTGTATTCTACAAATGTAATATTCAGTTCCTACCGTGTACTTTGCCGTTACAATTTCTCATGTATTACTACTTTCCAAAATAAACGGATCAGGCAATAAAAAATACATTTTGGTATTTTGGTCCACTTTGGGCTCGTTAGCACCCCCCCCCCCCCCCCCCCCCCACTCTTAAAATCCTGGTTACGGGCCTGGGTAGCTTCATTGGAAAAACAAAGTCGTATGCAAGAGAAGTAAAGGTAAGTGTTAAATTTTATTTCTTTGATCTCAGAAAGAATTCTGACAGGATTTCAAGGTAGCAGAGCCATGAAATTGGCAATTTTATTCACTGTCAGATGTTAAACTTTATCTAACTTGATCAGTTGCCAAGCCAGAAACTGAGGTGAAACAAAGGTGTCGTTTAAAAATGTTTACATCGCTGCACGTGAAATCAGCGGTACGTGCAAGTTAGTAAAGCTCCGTCTACAAGAGCAATTTTTACATGGCAATTTTTATGTGGCAATTTTTATTTGCCCGTGTAGATGATGAGAAATGACCAATTTTTATACGACAACTGCATTTGCTGAAAAGCAAAGTTTTTATGTGGCAAAAAAAAAATTGCCACATAAAAAAATTGTCCGTGTAGACGAGATGGCGCATAAAATGTGACAATTCTCAACGTCATCTGTAGAACCCAGTCCCTACAGTCCCCAGCATTTGTGCATCCAGCATGGCGCCATCTTGCTTTTTGCCTTTCCATGGACATCTCCGCTGTGCGAAATTATTACTGACACAAATTAACAACAAATATTTGTCGAGCCGTCTACACGGGCAAATAAAAATTGCCACATACAGTTGCCACATGAAAATTGCTCGTGTAAACGGGGCTTAAAGTTCCAGGTTTCTGTGTACATACGTAAAAAGTGCAATGAACCAATCAGAACTCGCAGGAAACACATGTGACTGTCGTAAAGCGCGCGAAAACGCTGGTTAAGGTTCTCGTTGTTTAAGAAAGTAGCGCGTGTTTGATAAACAATCACAGAGCGCAGTATTACGCGAAACCGAAAGTACCTTCGAAACCCAGTTAATTAAAGACTCTTTATTCTCCTTGAAAATATCTCAGAAGGGAATATATTATCAGAGATTGGAAATAAAATCATCCAAACAAAAAAGCACTGAGGACAGTGGAAACTCGCTTTCCATCTTGTTTGTACGACCACTCTCGTTTGGTGACCCAAAGAAAAGCAGTCGTTTTGTTTTCTATCCGTAGATGTTGCCGTTTAAATCACCTCGTTACAGCGATTTTTAAAGTCCTTAACTGCTCTCGGGTCTTAAATGATTCGAAAAAATGTACGTATAGTACAGCTATCTTCATTTAAATGTCGTTTCGTCTTTTTTTAATATTTTCGGCATTCCTCTTTTGTTTTTCCCTTTGGTTTTTCCTTCCTTCCTTGAAAAGCAAAGTTCTCTTTCGCTTTCTTTGTGGCCGCTTTACCTTTGCATTTCAATAAATCAATCATATTAGGATCTCATGCTTAATTTGTTTTCCCTTATAAATCTTTTAAAATCCTCATGAATTTCTTTAAACTTTGAGTCAAAATTCTGTTTGGTATTATATTGGCGTAGGTTCTTTTTGAAGTACGCAAGATCTTTCATAAATTCGTCACAAGTTTCTGTCACGAGTTCATAATCCTGTCTTTTCTTTCTTGTGACGCGTTCATGCATTACTTTTAGTCTCTCAATATTTTCATTTATTTCGTCAACAATGGCCTCTCTTTGCTCTAAAAGAAGATGGATATAGACACGAACCTCGTGCAGCGCTCTCACGACCACCAATTTATCACTTTCTGAACAGGACTGGCCACTATATTTAAGGTTTAGTGGAAGTTCACGTAATTCTCTGGCAAAGTCTGACATACAGGTTGGCTCTTCCAGGTCAAATTGCAGTTGGTATAAAGAATCTAAAGGCTTGTCAAACATGTTAAGCGCGAAATGAAAACGTCCGGGCTTGCTATAATCTCTGCTTCCCGTTATCAAAATTCCTCCAGACGTGCCTTCAAATCGTAGATGCTTGAGATATGGAAAATCCTGTGGAAGTCTCACGTCTACATCACTCACTCTCCTCTTAGTTTCAACCTTCGGTTTTCCACCACTGGCAAAATGTTTAAGACAAGTTAGAATTGTGGCACGCTCCTCTCCTTTGTAAAAAGGCAGTATGAGCTCCCCTAAGTCAGTAACCGTTGTTCCTAGCTCTGCCTTGATGTTGCGAGGGACTGTTCCTAACAGGATTAACGAAGCGCAGGTGTTCAGTATCTGAAAAATTGGCGTCAAGTCCTCGCGCAGGGCTTCCAGCTGTGTGGTTTTAAAACAATCGCAGTTAGAATCAATCATGTACCTTAAGATATCAAGGCCAGTAATTTCTATGCCCATTTTAATATTCCTGAATGTCTCCTTTACTTTTGAGATCTTCGAAAGGATGTTTTGACTCTTTAGATTGCCATAGCCATTTCGGATGGTTTCTGTGAACTGACGCCACTCTTTTCTTTGTTGATCTCTTCTGTCCCTGTGTCTTAGGTAGATCGTTCCAATTACAAAAAACGCAATTGTAAGAGACAAATTAAAGCAGTAGTAAGCTAAAGTTATTTCGTCTCTGTGCGTTGTTGCAAATACCATGACCCTGGTGAATTGTTTCCTCCCGCTGGTAATCAGACAGATACTAATTAAGTATGAACTATGATGGAAAGGTGGTTTACTTTAGTCGTAGCATAGAGCGGCTTTCAATTAAGTGTCGAAAGTAAATTCCCGTTTGCTTTGGTTTTGCATTACTACGCTATGTGATTGGTTAACAAAACTAGCGCCACTTTCTCAGCCAATGGGAATGTAAACCAAAACCAATCGTGTTTTGGCCGCACGCGTTTTCCCGCGCTTGGCGCCAGTTACATGTATTTGCTTCGACTTCTGATTGGCTCAGTCGTTGTGCTGTTTACATCTGGTGCGATTTGCCAGAGTAATTAATTTGGTTTTGGTTTTACGACACTCAGTTGGAAACCGCTTTAAACTAAAAAGCGAAATTCATTGCAACTGGTACAATGCTTTGCGTTTCTGAGGCATTAGTAGAAGTAAAGAAACGTTCAACACACAAAATCGTGCTGGGTCTACTAATTGACATTTTGGAGATGTCTGGAAACTGAAACTCGATTGTGCCGCGTATAGGCATCAAGGAATTACATATGACTTACAACCGTAGTGTTAGGGATAAAGTATCACTACCTGAGAAAATGTACTGAGATATTATAAGAGATAAATTAATCAACGTACCCCTAAGGCTGACGTTCACCCTTTACATAACCTCTTGGCAACTTTAGAGATAAAGTAGAAATACGTGACTCGCTGGCTGAACAGTTGATTTGAAGTGAAATAATGCGCTAGGGCAGCTAGAAAATATGAATTGTCTTAATATTAGGAGATAGGAGATACCCACCCCTCTCCCCTAACAGGGTTAAAATTGAGGGGAGCAAGGTACTCAAATTTCAACAGTGAGTAGCATCTGAAATTGAAATATTAGAGGAAAACGAAACTTTCTCAGTGGAACCCGGAACAATGACTCACCTCACCATGTTGTTATTAATCTCCAAACAAAAAAGAGTGCACGTGATTTCGGACAAGTTGAAGTTATTATTTTTTTAAATATCTTAAAGCAAACATTTTGATAGCAAATTAACTGACTAGCCAGTTTTGGCTTCAAACTTTCAGCCTAAAACAGAAACGTCACTTCGAGGCTCTGGGAAATAAGTTGTATAGTTTATATGGGTTTATTTCCCAGAGCCTCGCAGTAATGTTTATTGTTTCAGGCTGAATTTTAACATATCGAAATTGTGCTATTCGTAGCTCTTTGGAAACCTTGATTTTGTTGGACATGTATATCACGCAGCTCTATTCTTTGACGACAAGGATTCAATTTTTCTGTTGCTTAATTTGCTTATTGCTCCGCTATTGTTTTCAGCCAAACCCGAGAGCTATTCTAAAAGCTGCTCGCACTAAGGCCTATGTCTGGTGTCGATATAAAATGTTAATTTAGGGAAACAGTCAAAACGTTAATACTCGAACAGTACAGGCCGGGGAATAAAAGATATGGTGCTTTCGGTTCGTGCATCGCATATTCTGCCCTCACTTTTAGATGTAGCCTTTTTATTGAGCTGGTGGTATTGCCTGTGGTTAAATATAAAATTGTGTAAGCCGAAAGAAAAAAGCTCGTCTCTTCCCCAATCCCGTTGCTGCTTTCATGCTCATTCTCGCAACTCCCTCCCCCCCCCCCCAACCTCCGCTCAAACTTTGCCTTCAAAGTTTCAAACATCCCTCCCCTAAAGTTAACTAGCCATGCGCCCTTCTTGACCAGTATAAAATCCAAATGTCCCTTCTCAGATTTAAAAGCCAAATTTTTGGTTTTCGAGTTTCACCCCGGGGATGCATTTGTCTTGTGCAACACCACTAGAGTACGTTTAAAAATGCACGCTTCCAAATTAGGTAGTTGCTTCATAAATTAATTAAGTCATGTTCCTTGAGTAGGAGACCAATCAGATCTCTTAAAACGCTGGTGAGTTAATCGTAAAGTAAACTATGGCGAACTCGAGCCTCTCACTTTCAGGTTTCCGTTCCATGAAGGCATTCTAAGTGGCTAAAGTGTTTATGAGGTAGACCGGATTCGTTTCAAAGACAAAAACTTGGTACGCGCCTCTCCCACCGTATAAAATTTTTGGTTGCCTGCACCTAGAAGTCCGCAAAGAGTACTGTGCTGGCATACAACTAATATCCTACGAACTCGCCCAATTTTAGCAGCACTATTTAATTTTCCTTAATTAGACGCTCGCTAAAATTGATCTCACGTTTGATCGCTAATGACGACTTGTTCTTTGATGTGAAAGTTGAGACCCCTTCACGGACAAAAATAAGACTTTTGTCTGCGAAATTGAGACTCCTTCAGCTGCTATTCATACTGGCTCCCAATTGACGCCCTTGATGTGGCCTTACTACTGAAATGGGTAAATCGAAATTTCTTATAGCATTTAATAACAACAAACATCGCTCCAAATGCACACCCTTCATAGTTTTATTATTCCTCTTATATGTAAGACAGTCTCATTACCCTTAATGCTTAAAGTTAACCCAGGACAGTCATGTTCTCGTGCTATGGGTGAGCAATCAATTCTCAGCATTAAAATAAAAGCAACAGTGCTGTATCTGTAATCTGCAACATAAAACCTGATTCTTATCATCAGGTCGTTTCACTGCACGTGACCCAGCGGAATCCATTGGGTGCTGGAACTTTCTTGATTCTGAAGGTTCACCGCTGACAGCTCCAACAAGCAGCAAAAAGCACAGAATAACAGCGAATTTCATCTCTGAAAAAAAAAGAGAAAAAAAAAGGACGTAGCTGGGGTAGTGGCCAAAGTAGAATTTTAATATATCGAAATTGGCCTGTTGCTTCGTTAAGAGTTGTCCGCGCGATATTATACGGTAACGACTTTTAAGGCAACAACAATATTGCGTTAAAAGTCGCCTCTAGTAAAACCGCCTTAGCATTACGTCAGCAAATTTGAAAAGGGTATTGATCAACAAGATTGGGATCACGGGCTGATTTAATTATTCAGTGCCCCTTGACACGTAGCTCATTTTTAAGGGAGAAAATGCAAATTATTGTCCTTAGTAATAACTGACTTAACAAATGAATTCTGTAAAAGGTGATAGCTATATAAAATTATTTTCTCTATTTCTTAACCTTGAAAGGTTATTCTCACTTTGCTTTGTATTATTCTAACGTCAATAATTATTTCATTTTATTGTTTTTTCGCAAGTAACTTAATTTAGAGCATTGGATTGTTCTTTGAAATACTCAGATGCTGATAAAATATGGTTTGTGGCCGAATATGATCACACACCAAAGAAGGCCCATGGCTCATTTAAGCCGGCGACACACCTAACAATATCTGCTGTGTCAGATATCGGCGATTAAATTCCCGGCATTCGCCAAGTGTGCACATTCCCGCGATTTTCTACGCTCATTGCTGTGAATAGTTAAGTCAATCAATCAGGTTGGGTGATTTTATCATATGAACAATTTTGAAGTGCCACATCGCGGCGATCGGTGAAAAACATCGCTAGGGGTGTCCGCTTCAATCGGTGTGTCGCCGGCTTTAGCGATCCGGCCCGATCAATCTTTGGTGCTTGGAAGTAAAAAACGGCGGGTGACCGCGTGCTCGCAAATTTTCCGAAAGACCTTTAAGATATGTCTATGTGCTGCTGAATATTGAATTCTGACACAATGCGAACATTTTTATAACTTACCTTTCTATCGGTGAATGCGCTTGTTGATGTTAAAGTTATTACGGCCACTTCTCGTCGTCCAGTTCTTCAGTGTTTCGAAGTTTCTTCTTTCTTAAATACCAAAACGGGAAAGTTAAAAAAGTCCCAAACCAAACGGTCAATGACTGTCCTTATGTAGTGGCAATCAGAAACAGTTTTCAGTCGCAACACACTGTTGTCCCTTAATACTCGAAATTAAGAGCATTCTCTTCTGATTAAGTTTTGTTTCTATTTTCTGTCTCTGTATTTGTACTGGAATTGCGTCACGCCGATAAACTCGGCTAGTTGTAATAAGACTACCAAAACTGGAGGGGTTTTTTTCTCGTAGAGGCGGGCAGCTGTGCACAAGGCCAGACTAGCTGCGGCAGAACTGCAGTGGTTAATTTGGAGAAGAAACTTCAAATAATCTGCAAACATGATGATTTTAGCATTATAACATTACATGAAATAAGTCCAATCGAAACGTATAGGAAAGCGCACTCCTATAATAAATCTTTCAGTGATTACTTTATGAAACGAAATAAGTGGGCCACTGAAATCCACCGAAGCTGAATTTCTACAATGTAATCGTGTCAACCGAACTCATATATTATTTGATTACTGCTAGTTGTTACTATTGTTATCATTACATTATGTCTCTTTAGAGAATGCAGGGTGACTGAGACAAGGTCGTCGTGCTATGTTGGTGTCTCCATCAAAATTAATTGTGCGTCACAAGCCCCTGAATAAGGCTGGCACCTCGCCGGTTGTAAAAAAAAAAAAAAAACACAGAGATATAAACCCTAGTACTGTATTTTTTTTGTGATATAGTCAACATTAGTTATTCCTTATACTGACCTGCAAAGACGAATTTTTTTTTATCGTAACGTTACTGGAGCAATATTCTGAGCAAAATGTTATGTTCTATGTTTTAGCCTGGTACATAACATTATATATAATTTTAATTATACAAATTAATATGTGGTTTAAGATAGATAGATAGATAGATAGTTTATTTATCAAAAACCTTGCAGCCACAGGCTGAATTACGTTTGATTTACAATAAAATATATACTACAATAAAATACATGGCTAAGAATAACTAATATAAAAGGACAAAAATATATAATTAAGAGAAAACAGTATTACATCATTGCTTTATGGACATAGTGATAGATAAAACTATTTCGAGTACGAATGGTGTGGAGGCGCCGTGTAGTAAAAGAGTGCTGACTCCTTAAATTGACTTCGCACTCATTCTTGGGAGGCAGTAAGCTATAAAGCTTGTGCGAGGGATTAGACAGGATGGAATTAAAAAGCTTATCACACAAGACCTCGCGGCGGTTGTGTAAGGGAACTAGACCAGTCAAAAGAAGCGCCTCATTGTACGAACAATCTGGATAGATAATACGCAAAGCTCGCCTTTGACATCTCTCAAGATCTACTGAAAGGTATTGCGGGAGGCTATGATGATAAACAGGGCATGCGTATTCAGTGACAGGCCTAATACAAGTCAAATAGAAGAGCAAAAGTTCCTCCGACTTGACTTGTGCACGCTTAAGCTGACGCAAAAAATACAGGCGCTTGTTTACTTTCTTTACAACTTCAGATTGAATCATGCCTTCGCAACTGTCAATCACCTAGGAATTCTCAATTTTTGGAATAAAGAACAATTTTATTAGGGAAAAAAGTAAGTTCCATTTGATCATATTCTAGTAAATACGTGTAGTCAACTGTCATTTCCAGAAATGTTACATTTATCTCCTAATGTACCGATCGTTAGTCCAAACCGATATACCTTTGTTGCTGATTAAAATTTGTTAAAGCTGTTTAAGATGCACACTTATATATTAATTTACCTCATTCTTATTGTGAATTTGACAAGCACAAACAGACCGCATATGACGGAGTCAACCTAAAATGTTCCTGAGGACTAATTTTCTCAATGTAAGTTACCGGCTCAATATCCTCAGCGTAATTTTATATCTCAACGAGTGTACTTTAACCAACAGCTTTCAAATTTTAATTAATTCCACACACGAAAATGTGAATTATAGTATGACTGAGATTAAAATCTGTAGACTGATCGCAAAGTTTCAATGAATCAAGTTATGTAAAACACAGAGGACGACAAAGAAATTTACCAAAATGTAATACGCACGTGCAGAGCGATTGTTTTTGCTCATTAAGCCTTTTGTGTTGTGGCGTTGTCGTCGCCGTCGCCGTGGTGTTTTCGTAAGGTCCCTAATAGCACGGGGACACGTGCTGATTCCCGTGTTTTAATGAAGTGCAACTTGTGAATTAGGGTCTACGCAGGTTCGACGTTTGCTACCACACTGGAATTAAGTCGACTCTTTGTCGAACCTATTTTTAATAAATTCGACGCGACTTAGATTCGACGTTTGCCCTAGGCCTTAAAGAGTTGCCGGTACAGAGTTGTGACAGAAATAAAGTTTATTATTATTATTATTATTATTATTATTATTATTATCATCATCATCATCATCATCATCATCATCATCATCATCATTATTATTATTATTATTATTATTATTATTATTATTATTATTATTATTATTGTTATTATTATTATTATTATTATTATTATAAGAAATTAATAATCTCTTTATTAAAATATTCCAAGCAAATTGTTATTTACACGTTAAAAGTAGAAAAAAGAGCTATCAAAACCTATTTACAATTCTTGTCGATTAAAAAGAGACTATTTTCAAGCATAATTTTTTTTGGAAGAAAAAGGATATAAAAAGATCTCATCAAGTTAAAATAGTATTCACCGATAGAAAGGTAAGCTGCAAAAATGTTTGCGATGCGTCTGAATTTAATTATCAGCAGCACATAGACAAATCTTGAAGGTCTTTCGGAAAATTTGCGAGCACGCAGTCACTCGCCGTTTTCTTACTTCCAAGCACCAAAGATCGATTGGGCCGAATCGGTAAACAAGCCATGTGCCTTCGTTAGTGTGTGATCATATTCGGCCATGCCACAAACCATATTTTATCAGTATCTGAATATTTCAAGGAACAATTCAATGCTCTAATTTAAGTTTCTTGCGAACAAACAATAAAATGAGATAATTATTAATGTTAGAATAATAAAAAGTGAGAACAATCCTTCAAGGTTACGAAAAACAGAAACAATTTTATATAACTATCACCTTTTACAGAATTCATTTGAAGTCAGTTATTACTTAGGACGAGAATTTGTATTTGCTCCACGGTCCCTTAAAAATGAGTTACGTGTCAAGGGGCACTATTTTAATGAAATCATCCCGTGATCCCAATCTTGTTGATCAACTTAAAGTACCCTTTTCAAATTTGCTAACATGATTTTGAGGCGGTTTTACAAGAGACGGTTTTAACGCAATATTGTTGCCTTAAAATTCGTTACCGTATGATATCGCGCAGACAACTTTGAACGAGGCAACAGGCCAATTTTTATATATGAAAATTAAATTCTACTTTAGCTACTACCCCAGCTACATCCTCTCTCTCTCTCTCTTTCTCTCTCTCTCTCTCTCTCTCTCTCTCTCTCTCTCTCTCTCTCTCTCTCTCTCTCTCTCTCTCTCTCTCTCTCTCTCTCTCTCTCTCTCTCTCTCTCTCTCTCTCTCTCTCTCTCTCTCTCTCTCTCTCTCTCTCTCTCTCTCTCTTTTTTCAAAGATGAAATTCGCCGTTATTCTGTTCTTTTTGATATCTTGTTGGAACTGTCAGCGGTGCACCTTTAGAAACAAGAAAGTTCCAGTACCCAATGGATTCCGCTCGGTCACGTCTTGTGATACGACCTGATGCTCAGACCAATGTTTTATGTTGCAGATTACACTTTCCCTGTTGCCATTATTGTAGCCTGCGAATACAGCCGCCTCGCATTCGCTCCCTCTACTACGTGCGAAACGCAAAGAGAGACTTCTCTTCTCTCTCTTCGCGTTTCGCACGTAGTAGCGGGAGCGAATGAGAGGCGGCTGTATTCGCAGGCTACCATTATTGGAGTTAAATTTGAACTAAGTTGGATTGCTGAGAACGGATTGCTCACCCATAGCACGAGAACATGACTGTGCTCGGCTTAACTTTCAGCATTAAGGATTATAAGATTGCCCTAGATGTCATCTGTGCTGGTCATATGTTTATGCCAGCTCACGTTAGTTCGAGGCTTTGTTTCTCGTGTCAACTGCTGTTTGTAAAATTTTTACGTCAGCTTTAATTTGAGAGTTAGTTCCTCCTTTTATTCCGGGGTCGTTGCAGCCTTGTTTTTTGTAACGCGCATTGCTCCCTTATTTGCTGGCCATATGTTCACACTTGCTTTAATTCGAGGCTTCGTTCCTCGATTTTTATTTTTTGCTGGCATGTGAGCATTATTTTGAGGCTGTGTTCCTCTATTTTTATTAAATAGGGCTTTGCTCCTCTGATATTGAAATTATGATTTACTTTCTTGTGTACTGGTGTTAGTTGTTATGTAAGTTCGTTGAGACTGTGTTTATGTATTTCCTATACCAGTACCAGCCTGTAAGTTTGTTTTTGGACCACAGTGTCTGCCGCTTTTCTCTGTATCCTAGAATGCCTTATCCAAGATTTAGCAGTCAGGGGGCACAACTGGAAATATTCTGATGAGCATTTTCATTTCCTGAGGCAGACCCAACCCACTTCCATCCCATGGGGTAATGTT
Source organism: Pavona decussata (assembly GCF_977016875.1). Classification (NCBI taxonomy): domain Eukaryota; kingdom Metazoa; phylum Cnidaria; class Anthozoa; order Scleractinia; family Agariciidae; genus Pavona; species Pavona decussata. The sequence continues at coordinate 54,686 of NW_028145545.1, forward strand.
AACTGGGAGCTCTGGCTACGATCACAGCAGTCCCCGTATCAGAAAACTGGCTCAGATCAAGAGACTATGAGGTAAGAGAGCGAATCGCCCATACATGCCCCTCTCCCCATGAAAATTTTTTTCAATCAATTTTTGTTTGCGTTGCTATTTTAATGTCGACATCTTATTGGTCAGTTAGAGTGACGTCATTTAATTTTAAACTCAATGGCGGATTATAATTTCCCAAAATAGCATGGCGCGAACCGAAAAAAGATTGAAAATAATTATCATGGGGCACAGGGATTCGCTCTCTTACGTCATAGTCTCTTGCTCAGAGTTCGGGAAAAACCAACCGATTTGTGGCAATCTCTAAGGGTTTTTGCTATAAATACCATAAAGACAATGAGTGTGCTGGCTGTAACTGTGTGACGGCCAACGTCGAGCCTCTAAGTGTATTTTTTGTGGCCCACGTAAATTCCCCATCACCTGCACCCAGGCTGCCGAGCCCTCCACTTCCAACCCCAATAAGAGCATCATTGTTATGAACTTTCTTGACACACGCTTTTCCAGGAATGTTTTTGAAGCCGTTTAAAAAACTCACAGCACGTGTTTTATCGGGTCTAAAACCGCTCGGCTACGCCACGCCGTTTTAAATCCCGATAAAACACTGCTGCTCGTGTTTTAAACATCACATAAATTTAAAAATTATAAGAAAATTTAGTGTAAACGATCCCAAAGAAAAAACGAGTTCTCAGGTTCGCAACAGACAAAACAAAACAAAAAAAAAACTTTAGTGATTTCAAACTATGACCTCATGGCTCGTATTGGCAATATCTTTAAGTCACTTCATCAAAGCAGTGTCTATTTTACGGCTCATGCACTATTGCCACAAACAACTGAAACTCAGCGCGAAAATGCTTTAGTTTTTTGCATGAAATTATACGCATAGAAAGATTTATATTTGATTTGCCATATACCGTAGTTTAAGAATGTGGTGTTGGCTACTTCTCTTATTGAAATCTGGATCCCGGGAAATTTACAGTTTATAAATATTATCAACGATGAATCCCGTTGCCAAGAGACGCGTGTCTCTGTTGTCAAAACTAAAAAATTGGAAGACTGGAAGATGATGCCCAGAAAACAGCCGATGATAGCAGCATGCATAAATTATTAAAGAAAATGACAAAAATTCACCTGTCCAGTAAAGGCTTTTATTTTCGAGTTAACCATACTATATACCCCCATTTTAGAATTAGTTAATCATCAAAGTCCCCAATAAGTGCTTCAAAACATTACTGCATTGCCAGACTCAACACCTGAAAAAGAAAGACACAGATTTTGATTTACAAATAAAAAATGGACTTTTAACCCTCGGTTCTCGGATTTTGTAAATGCGGGTTTTCTGATATGGTGGTAAACCAGATCAGGATCAGTGATAAAAGATCACTCGGATCATGGTGCATCAAAGGAATAGAGGAATTCTTTCAATTCCCAGTGTGGATTCCTCGGTTCTTTTGATGCACCATGATCCAAGTGATCTTGGATCATTGATCCTGATCTGGATCATGCCAAAGGAACGCAGCCTATACCGACATTACGCCATTTGCATGGAATTTCTAATTGAAAGCGAAATTGACATCAACTGGAGAACTTTCCGGGTAAAGAAGATAAAAGGCGTCGTTTTGCGCTCGAGACAAAAAGTAAAGAATCTTCCGAAAATATATGTACGAGTACTGACGAGGCAGTATTTAGAATTTCTAAAATTTGTAAGCCCGAAAACAAGAAATAAGAAATAAGTCGGGTTCAACACCCCTTTCACACACAGGATACGGACAGCTTGTTTCACATTTTGGGAGAGATTGCCTCGATAAACACACTAAACACGTTATCGATTTCTTCAATCATTTGAGGACTGTTTATTCACAAGGTTTATTTCACCGTTTGTGAGGGTGCATTGAACCACTACATTTGGCGCCAACAAAATCCAAATTAAATTCGAAACTCCACGGGCGGAACAAGTTGACTTTCTTGCCTCGAGTCTCCACGGATTGTTGCTCTCTAACGAGAAACTTACTCATGAAGTTGAAGGGCAGCAAAGGTCGCATTTCTGCAGACCGCCGCAATAAAGTTTCATGCATTCCAAAGTACAGCCTGGATCACTAAGAAGTTCATCCAAGCTCCTCTCGTCCTTGGAGACATCAAAATCAACGTCGGTATGGTCGAAATTGGCATCCCGGGCCACTACGATCGAATAACAAAGTGCAGGAAAACAATTTTAACAGAGAACATAATTATTTCAGTTCACGCATAATATACGGTATTTCATCATCATTGAGGCAACTATCATGACGTAACATGATCTGGGAATTAGTTCGTTATTCCTCAATAACCGCCTTCCTTGTTAGTTTTGCCATCTTTATAGATATCTCTATATAGTTAAATTAATTACTGAAGGGTAATTAAAATCCAAAAGAAGAAAAAAAAGAAAAAGTGCACATGATGTAGAAACGTCAAATTCGAACGTTAAACGGCCTCCACCTTTTCACTTTAGAAGGAAAAGAAAAAAGAAATCGAAAAAATGAAAATGTTAAAAACATTCTACTAAGATAGCTCAACAATGACAATCCAGACGAAATTGTTGTCAGATAACTTTTAACTTACGAAAATTTAACGGCGCCCGAGTCTTCTTCTTGCTCTCTCCCTATCCACAGCTTAGTGGTGTTAAACCTTCTGTTAGCGTTTTATTGGTCGGTATTTCTGTTATATATTTTATTCAAATTATTATTTAGAAAAGGCAAGTGGAGCATATCAGCATATAATAGTTTCGAGTGAGTTAAACTTCAATACTGTTACTTTTTTCTGCATTTTATGGCCTTATGTTATAACACGTACCTTTAAGTTTACGAAAAGATCGCGCAGCGGTGGACACTATCAGAAGAGCAAGAATAACAAAGCAGACGGCCCTCATGGTGAACTGATAAACAACAAAGGAAATCACCTGTTATAATTATACACTATACAACACACGCCGGTTGGATTTTAAAAACGAAAGTTTTATCATCTGATATTAGTAATGTTTCTCCCGAAGAAAGAAAGAAATGTAAGGACAAGTGGCGCAATTTTGTCCACAAAATTGCGCCACTTGTCCTTACATTACTAACGGTCTTAAACATTATACATTTTCTTCCACAGGCGAAACTCGTAACATCACTTCACACATAACCTGTAACACCAAAAATTTAATCTACTTGGTACAATGTAACCGTTGCCATTTACAATTCATAGGTGAAACAAAGCGACGTCTCAAAGACAGATTCAACGAACATAGATGCCCAGTTGACAAAACTAACATTACATCCAAACCAACCACTGTTTCTAAACATTTTCTTTCTTAACCTAACCACTGACACACTGAGATGCAACTAATACCACTTGAAGTTATCCACTCCTCACGTGATTCAATCAGCAAAGCCAGAGAGTCTTTTCTTATAGATTTAGTGGGGACCTTGGAATCCCACGGTTTGAATAGACGTGATGAATTGTAATTTTTAATTTTTTTTTATTTGATTTTACTTATTTTCTTATCTTTTGGTACCACCTTGTAAACGTCATTTCCGCCGCTCCTATGTATTGCAACATCCACCATAACATAATATTGTAATTTAATTTATATAATTTAGTAACATCTAAGGCCTAGGGCAAACGTCGAATCTAAGTCGCGTCGAATTTATTAAAAATAGGTTCGACAAAGAGTCGACTTAATTCCAGTGTGCTGGCAAACGTCGAACCCGCGTAGACCCTAATTCTCAAGTTGCACTTCGTGAAACACGGGAATAAGCACGTGTCCCCGTGCTATTAGGGACCTTACGAAAACACCATGGCGACGGCGACGGCGACGGCGACGGCGACGGCGACGGCGACGGCGACGACAACGCCACACACAACAAGATGCCTGTTATACTGGCATAACGCGTGATGCTGGGGCTGATTCATTTATTCCAACTGTATGCTTCGCCGATTTATAAAACTATCCTTGCTAATGGAATAGTTTGAGTCACGACGATCGCGTTACGTTGCTTCCCTTGTGTTACGTGACTCAGACTATCAGCGGAAATTCGTGAAATTCCATTACGATAACGTAAGCTTCTCAATGACCTCTTTTCAGTCTCGCGTGTTTGATCTAAGACTGTCAAACAAAGCACGATTCCTTCGCTAAGAACTCACCAATTTCCACCGTTTTACGTGTCGGGTGCTTCTTAGAAGTCATTCTTTCGATTTACGGCTTCAAAATGGTGAAATTTCCGTTTGAAAACGGCACACTTGAGTCCACAACATGTTAAGACAATATGCGCGACAATTTAATCTGTCTTTAATAAATAGATCAAATGATGAATTGACGTCACACAGGTAGGGGTGAGTGGGTCCCCTCCCTCGCGATATAAGCGACAAGAATGGATTTTGATTGGCGGGCTGTTGTTGAAGACAATCAGAAGAATACATCCCGAGTAGGAGAGGGGAGAGTTTAATGAACAAGATGCCCCTCTAATGGCATTACACGGAATGCTTAATGTAGCCCCATTTATTCCCCATTGTATGCTTCGCAGATTTTTAAAAACTTTCTTTCCTTCGCAATTGAAATAATTCAATGGTTTTATTCAGAGAGACCGCTTGACATTTTGTCATTGTGTTATTGGGAAACATACGGGAAATCACTCTGCGATAACGATTTTTATCATTGTGTTACTGGGAATCATACCGGGAATAACTCTGCAATAACGTCATGACCCTGCTGAACTGGTCTGGCTTCCTTGGCTTTGATTTATTCGATCTGTTTGTAAAAGCGAAGTTTCTTCGCTGTGAACTCTCACAATTTCCACCGTTTCAACTTTCGAGTACTACCTAGAAGTTATTATTTCGATTTACCGCTCGAAAAACGTTCGTTTTCTTTCTGAAAACGGCAGATTCGGAGTCCTAAATTCAGACATGTGGCCGCCATTGAACGAAAACAACTTTTCCAAATGATGATTTGCTTTGACGTCACACAAGTAGAGATGAGTGGGTCCCCTCCCTCGTGATATACGCGCGGATAATGGAGTTTGATTGGGCCGCTTTTGTTCAAGACAATCAAAACAATAGATCCCTTCTGGGAGAGGGAAGAATTTAATCTAGTTTTAATGAATAAATCAAATGATGATTTGACGTCACACAGGAAGTGATGAGTGGGTCCCCTCTCTCGTGATATGTGCCTGAAAAAAAGATTTTGATTGGGCCGCTTCTGTTGAAGACAATCAGAACAAAATATCCTTACTAGGGGAGGACAGAGTTTAATGCATAAACAAGATGCCTGCTACACTGGCACTGGGGCTCATTCATTTATTCCAACTGTATGCTTCGCCGATTGATAAATCTATCCTTGCTAATGGAATAGTTTGAGTCACGACGATCGCGTTACGTTGTTTTCCTTGTGTTACGCGACTCAGACTTTCACCGGAAATGTGTGGAATTCCATTACGATAACGTAAGCTTCTCAATGACCTCTTTTTAGTCTCGCGTCGTTGTCAAGGACTGTCAAACAAAGCACGATTCCTTCGCCATGAACTCACCAATTTCTACCGTTTTAAATGTCGAGTGCTTCTTAGAAGTTATTCTTTTGATTTGCCGCTTCAAAATGGTGAAATTTCCGTTTGAAAACGGCACACTTGAGTCCAGAACATGTTATAAACAATATGGTGCCAAATTTAATCCGTTTTTAATAAATAGATCAAATGATGCGTTGACGTCACACAGGTAGGGGTGAGTGGGTCCCCTCCCTCGCGATGTAAGCGACAAGAATGGATTTTGATTGGCCTGCTTCTGTTGAAGACAATCAGAACAATACACCCCGAGTAGGAGAGGAGTGAGTTTAATGAATAAATTAATGTACCGATTTGAAGCTACGACGAAGAAAAAGAAATCGTCCCGTTTTTAGACACGGTATGCCCCCTCAGGGCATCCCGCGTAATAAATTAATGTGGCGATTTGTAGCTACGACGAAGAAAAAAAAGAAATTGTCCCGTTTTTAGACACGGTATGCCCCCTCAGGGCATCCCGCGTAAAAAGTTTAATGAGCAAAAACAATCGCTTTGCACGTGCGTTTTAAATTTTGGTACCTTTCTTTGTCGTCCTCTGCAAAACAACAACGTGAAATGACCAAATTCAAGGTTTTGTAGAGAACGTGAACCCACGGGAGTGAATTTTTCATTCTCTTCCTTAACTTGAACGGTACTCCTACCAATTTGGTTCCTGGCTAGTTTGTCGTTTGTGTATACAAGTTGAATGAGTTAAAATAATCGCGAAGTAGCACAAATGAAATAAAGTTATACTTTTAAATGATGTTTGCGTTGGCGTCACCGTCTTGCATTCGTAAGGTCCCTATTCACTCGATGTGCGGCTAGTTATTGCTAGGACTTGCTAGCGAAATGCCGAAATACAGTGCTCGTCGGGCTTTTCTTTGGCAATTAATTGCGAAAAATAGAAAGAGAACACTCAAACACTGAGCATTTATTGCAAATAGGCAATTTGCATTTCAATCATTTATATTTAGTGTTCATGAAACACGAAAAACACATTTCCATCACGCTGTGCGATGTCAGCAATGACTTTCGATAGCTCTCCATTTCTGGTCGCGAAATTGTCTTTGTACAGCGCATGTTCGTCAGGGGGGGGGGAAAATAGCGTTTGGCAGATGGGGGAGTCGGTATTTTTGTGACTTTTGCGCATTCCATCACATTTGAATCAATTATTTTGTAATTTGCATGATTTATGAATTGAGTTCAGCGCGTGTTTAGAACGGCGTTTGCTGTAACGCCGAACCATTGTCGCATTATCCGACTTGGCAAGTCGAACTTATGCTGGAGTCGAATCAATTAATTTGAGTCGAACTTAATTGCGGCAAACGTCGCACCATTCATGCGCCTATTTCAAAATTAATAGGTTCGACGAATTAAGTTCGACTAAGATTCGACGTTTGCCCCAGGCCTAAGCCTGAAGAAGGCTGGTTTGGCCAGCCGAAACTTATTGTTTTAAAATATATTACGTTGTGTCAGCTTTGCAGTAGTCTTTGGGCTTCTCATCGTCTATTTTTCAAGTTTGGCTGATAAGATCTCCTGTAAGATCCAACGTACAAGCAAGCAGGATCTTCGTTCACGGCTTTTGCAGTTTTTAAAGTTTTTACCCTAGAGCACAGAAACTCTGAAGAGATGTACCTATTTCATGGAAGATGATAAACCCCGATCAAATCTCGAACTCTCCCTCAACCATTGTCAACACTTCAACTCTGATAGTACGAGCCCTCCCCCAAGAGGGACTGAAGAGCACAGGGAATTATCTCGCCATAACCGGAGGAAATCATGAGCTCTGTCTTAGTATCCCAGCTCTGGAAGGATAAATGACCACTCTCAGGGGGATTGCGACCCTCCAGACAGAATTGTTGTTGTTATTGTGAAGAGAATGATCCCCTACCCAGAGGGTATTCTCTTATCCTCTAAGTACCTTATCACGGGGATAGGCACCTCTTTCGGGTACGTTGATTATCCCTTATAATATCTCAATACTTTTTCTTAGTTAGTGATACTTTACCCCTAACATTATGGTTGTAAGTTATCCGTAATCCCTAAAGACTCTTACGTGACACAATCGAGTTTCAGTTTCCAGACCTTTCCAAAATAACAATTAGAAGGCCCAGCACGATTTTGTGCATTGAACGTTAGTAACTTCTACTAATGCCTCAGAAACGCACTGCATTGTTCCAGTTGCAATGAATTTCGATTTCCAGTTTATGCTACGACTAAAGTAACATCTTTCCATGACACGTGACACAATCGAGTTTTCAGTTTCCAGACCGTTCCAACATAACAATTAGAAGACCCAGCACGATTTTGTGCATTGAACGTAAGTGACTTCTACTAATGCCTCAGAAGCGCACAGCATTGTTCCAGTTGCAATGAATTTCGATTTCCAGTTTATGCTACGACTAAAGTAACACCTTTCTATCCTAATTCAAACTTTACCGAGTATCAGTCTGATTACCAGAGGGAAGAAACAATTCGCCAGGGTCATGGTATTTGCAACAACGCACAGAGACGAAATAATTTTAACTTACTACTGCTTTAATTTGTCTCTTACAATTGCGTTTTTTGTAATTAGAACGATCTACCTAAGAAATAGGGACTGAAGGGATCAACAGAGAAAAGAGTGGCGTCAGTTCGCAGAAACCATCCGAAACGGCTATGGCAATCTAAAGAGTCAAAACATCCTTTCGAAGATCTCAAAAGTAAAGGAGACATTCAGGAATATTAAAATGGACATAGAAATTACCAGCCTTGATATCTCAAGGTACATGATTGATTCTAACTGCGAGTGTTTTAAAACCACACAGCTGGAATCCCTGTGCGAGGACTTGACACCATTTTTCAGATGCTGAACACCTGCGTTTCGTTAATCTTGTTAGGAACAGTCCCTCGCAACATCACAGGAGAGCTAGGGACGTCAAGGGTTACTGACTTAGGGGAGTTTATATTGCCTTTTTACAAAGGAGAGGAGCGTGCCACAATTCTAACTTGTCTAAAACATTTTGCCAGAGGTGGAAAACCGAAGGTTGAAACTGAAAGGAGAGTAAGTGATGTAGACGTGAGACTTGAACAGGATTTTCCATATCTCAAGCATCTACGATTTGAAGGCACGTCTGGATGAATTTTGATAGCAGGAAACAGGGATTATAGCGAGCCCGGTCGTTTTCATTTCGCGCTTAACATGTTTGACAAGCCTTTAGATTCTCTATACCAACTGCAGTTTGACCTGGAAGAGCCAACCTGTATGTCAGACTGTATGTTTTCTGTATTTCAGAGAATTACGTGAACCTCTACTTAACCTTAAATATAGTGGCCAGTCCTGTTCAGACAGTGATAAATTAGTGGTCGTGAGAGCGCTGCACGAGGTTCGTGTCTATATCCATCTTCTTTTAGAGCAAAGTGAGGCGATTGTTGATGAAATAAATGAAAATATTCAGAGACTGAAAGAAATGCATGAACGCGTTACAAGAAAGAAAAGACTGGATTATGAAACTTTTGACGAATTTATGAAAGATCTTTCATTCTTCAAAAAGAACCTATGCCAATATAATATAAAACAGAATTTTTACTCAAAGTTAAAAGAAATTCATGGGGCTTTTAAAAGATTAATGAGTGAAAACAAATTAATAATTGGTTTGTTGAAATGCGAAGGTAAAGCGGCCACGAAGAAAGCGAGAGAGAACTTTGCTTTTCAAGGAAAGAACAAAAGACTAAACGACGGTTAAATGAAGATAGCTATACATTTAATACCCAAGTGGTCATAATAACAGATTAATGTCCAAAGAGAATAACAGTTAAGGACTCCAAAAATCGTCGTTGGTCGCATGTAACGAGGTGATTTAAACGGCAACATGTACGGATAGAAAACAAAACGACTGCTTTTTTTTCGGTCACCAAACGAGAGTGGTCGTACAAACAAGATGGAAAAGGGAGTTTTCACTGTCGTCAGCACTTTTTTGTTTGGATAATTTTATCTCCAATCTCTGATAAAATATTCACTTCAGAGATATAAGGGAATTAAGAGTCTTAAATTAACTGGGTTTCGAAGATACTTCCCGGATTGCTTTGGTTTTGCGTGATACTGCTCTCTGTGATTGATTATTAAAACACTCGCCACTTTCTTAAACAACGAGAACCTTAACCAGCGTTTTCGCGCGCTTTACGACAGTTACATGTGTTTCCTTCGAGTTCTGATTGGTTCATTGCACTTTTTAGGTATGTACACGAAAACCTGAAACTTTACTAACTTGCACGCACCGCTGATTTCAGGTGCAGCGATGTAAAAAATTTAATTCAAAAATACTGTATCATCTAAACGACACATTTGTTTCACCTGTTTTTGGCTGACAGTGGATAAAATTGTCAATTTCATGGCTCTGCTGCCTTGAAATCTTGTCAGAATTCTTTCCGACATCAAAGAAATAAAATTTAAGATTTACATTTGCCGTCCCTTGCAGACGACTTTGTTTTGCCAATGAACTACCATACGCAGGCAAACAATACAGGCTTTTAGACTCCCCAAGAAACGTTAACTACTTTCAAGGAATCCACGGAAAAAATTCAGAAAAAACTATTTTGATCAGTTAATACCTCAGCCGTCTGCTAGAACGCCAAAAGTGCTAACTGTTTACTCAGCCGCAAATAAATATGGTGCCACAGGAGAGAGCCTCGTTTTGGTTCCTGCTACAACTCGAACCAGGTTTTGCTCTGTCGACTTTTACGCACACGGTTTTCATACAAATTGCATATTATCCCCTCAAAGCAATAGAAGAATCGCCATGGGAGAGAAACTTTCAGCACTCTTTTACATGAGAGTGTTTGGCCTAGGGATCGCAAGACAAACTATAAGGATATGTGCTAGAAAGTTGTACGAAAATAGCCTTGCTGCGCGTCCGAAAGGTATAACGTTCCACTAACGTTGGACATATCTCGATGCCTATTTCAGACTAATTTGTTAGGACCTTGATTTCTGATCAAAGGTGCTAAAAGGCGAATTTTCGTGAAGTGCAAATGTCAGCGGGTGACAACATTGCAAACTGTCCTTGGCATTTCCTCAAGGCACGGCTATTCATATTCCAAGACCAATTTATGTCCTCATAAATTTAAGTTAATGGGACAACCATGAGAGATTACGTGCTGGTTGTGTGACATACTTTAAGGCAGGGGGTAGGGTTTCACAGTCCAAAGTTTATCGGGATCACATGCATTAGTAACGCAAACGGTACGCTGAGCCAATCAGAATCGGCTGGTATTTCACTGTCAATCAATCCTCAGACATCGAGCACGAGTCGTGTGTTCATTCATTCCTTCGCTGCGAGCTAGCAAACTGTAGTTGTCTTGTTCTACCACGTGTCTTTTAATAACTTTCGCAGCCGTTCAATTTGTTTCTTCGCTCGCTTCTGAGACGGTTTCCCTATCCTGTGAGGCGATCCTGTGAGGCGATTTCAAGTTTCAGGACCGCAAATCATGCCGCCACGAGCACGCCGGTCGATATTTCTCGCCCAGGCGCACAAGCGAATATCGACCCGACCGTGCTTGGAGCCCTATCCATCGCCGACCTTCACTCTCTTTGCGTTCAACATGGGATTCCGTCGACAGGAGTCCGAAGGACTCTCGAACGCCGACTCCGGGAGCTGAACAATCCACCACCAACTCAGGTTCAAAACATCAATGAACATGAACCAGCAACTCCAAACAACGACGAAACGGCGGCACACAGGCAAGAGCGCACTGAGTTTACAGACGGCCAGATACAGACGATCCAACAATCAATTGCGGACACTGTGAAACAATCTGCCAGGGAGATAGCGACCGAAGCGGCTAGGGCCGCTGTGAGTGCTTCGTCGAGCCTCCTTGCCCAAAGGCCCGCTTCGCTTGTGCGTGGCACAGCGCCCGAAACGACAGTTCCCACGAACACTGCGGCGGTAAACTTCGCATCACCCTTCCAAGACATCCCAGGGCAGAATATCAAAGACATCCAATGGGGTGAGTTTTTTGATCTTTCCAAACTTCTTCCTAAGAACCTGTCGCTGCACGACGAGGAGGATAATCTTGTCCTCTCTTTAGAGAACTCCGTCGTTAAGGTGTCGAAGAAATCGAAGCAGACGGCCTCCACCTCTATTACCGATATTGAACAGTGGACCACTGCTTTTACGTCCTATATGAGTGTACTAATCGACAAGTTCCCAACACGATCGCAGGAACTCTTGCAATATGTGAGTTTAATTAGATACGCAGCCTGTGTGCACAAAGGGTTAGGATGGGCCATTTATGACTTTAAGTTTCGCCAGAAAGCTAGCGTAAATAAGTCTATTAATTGGTCAGTGGTTGACACTCAGCTTTGGTTAACCATTTTAACTGTGTCACCAGCGATACTCAAAGAAGAGTATCCGCTTTTTTCCAATGGACCCCAGCGAAATGTGTCTATAACAGGGGACGCGAACAGAGGCACATCCAACTTTTACAATAGGAGTGGCACATGTAATAGAGACTCCTGCTATTTTAGACATGTGTGTAACAGATGTAGTGGATTGCACCCAAGGGTTGACTGCCCGGTCCACCCTGTGCGGCAACCAGAGCGGGAAGGGGGGAGGGATAGGGATAGTGACCATGGTGGCAGCTCAAAGTCAAGTTCCTCTCATCGAAAGTGAGAACAATACTTGCCCCCTCCCGACCCCTATTAATGTACGACGACTTGAGGAAACATTGATTAATCATCCTGATCAGGAATTTGTCTCCAAATTGTGTAATAATCTTAGGTATGGGGCCGATGTGGGTTTTACTGGGAGACGTGTTGCTAGATTCTCTAGGAATCTGCCCACTACCCTTTCCCAACCAAATATTGTTTCAGAAAACCTTTCCAGGGAAGTGGCCCTGGGGCGAGTTGCGGGTCTGCCCTGTTTTGGCTATGACAAATTATTTGTCCTACCGGGGGACCACACTAGGTCCACTGACTGCTATGAAAGATATGTTCAGTGCCCACCTTCCCTTCTTTCTGGGGTTTCCCGTCAGCTGTTAGGTGATACCTTTAATTAGTTAATTCATTACTTATTTTAGGGGTCGGGGTTGTTTCGTCTATGGGGACTACACTTTGTGTATTTGTGGGGATGAAGTGCCCCCTTACAGGCACTCTTGGCCCCATAGACTCACAGAATTGATGGGTTACCATGGTAACCATGAGTCTAAACTCCCTTAGAACTAGGGACCTCTCTCAGGGTATTGTGACCTGCAGCCCTGAGGGGGAGTAGGGACCTTTTCAGGGTATTGTGACCTGCAGCCCTGAAAGGGAGTAAGGACCTCTTTCGAGGTATTGTGACTGCAGCCCCGAAGAGGATTAGGAACCTCTCTCAGGGTATTGTGACCTGCAGCCCTGAGAGGGAGTAGGGACCTTTTCAGGGTATTGTGACCTGCAGCCCTGAAAGGGAGTAAGGACCTCTTTTGGGGTATTGTGACTGCAGCCCCGAAAAGGATTAGGAACCTCTCCCAGGTGTTTGTGACCTGTATCCCCGGAGAGGAGGGGGCTTTGACCCCCCTTACCAAGCCAGATTAGTGATTCAGTTATTGATGGCATTTAGTTCCACTGGCCTGCTATTGGAGTACTTCATTCCCAACCCCTTACCCCACATATCATTGTTGTGTTCTTATCTCTCATGGGTTGGGAGCATTAACGGAATTTTGTGTGTTCCAGATTTGAATTAGAAACACTAAGACCACAATCTTAAACTATGGTATATGGAAAACAAAATATACAAAAGTGGAAAAAATTGATAAATTTATAAGCGGAAGCGTTTCAAACCATGTAGTCTTTGTATCATAATGTAAATAGAAAGAATAAACAATAAACAACTCTTGCAAAAGATGAAATGAAAATACTGCCGAGACTGGTTACTGCTTGATGTAGTGAAAGTCGCGAGCTTGAGAACGAATTTAACCTGTCACGTAGCTAGCTTGCCTTAGAATTTTCTTGCAATTTTCAAATTTGCGCGGTTTGCTAAAATCTCAAAAACAGCTTGAGAGATTTTTAGCACGCATGCTTGATAATGTCAACAATTTTATGTGAAGGTTTTATTAAAATGATGTTATGGAACTCTTTTAAATTGAACGGTGAAGAAAACGACTAAAACGGCGGTAAAGCTTGCGTTACAAACTCAACGTTGGTTTTGTATGGTAATATATTTTAATGAATGCGTATACATTCTTTCGTAATTTTTATATTGCAGATACCCAGTAGAAGAAAATCCCGGTCCTATGCAATACAATATATGTCATAGTGGAATATCCTACGCATTGATCTATTACCATAAGTTACTGAAAATCAATTTCATTGAAATTGTGGGAATAAAGTTGTTAACATCATCAAAAATGAAAAACGAAGATCTTACGATAATTTATGGAGCCGTTCCTGAGATTTTTTTAAAAAAGCGCTTCGAAAAGTCATTAATAATTCATAAGCCCATTGACCTATCAAATGGTCGATACGGTTTTGTATCCGATAAAACCTCCTCCTTATTATTATGCGGTGTTTAATGTTTTTCTCGTATGCTAATTTCCAACGTTCACAAAAGCATCATTGTTATGAACTCGCTTGACACACGCTTTTCCAGGAATGTTTTTGAAGCCGTTCAAAAACCTCGCAGCACGTGTTTTATCGGGTCTAAAACCACTCAGCTACGCCTCGTGGTTTTAAATTCCGATAAAACACAGCTGCTCGTGTTTTAAACATTACATAAATTTAAAAATTATAAGAAAGTTTAGTGTAAACGATCCCAAAGAAAAAACTTGTTCTCGGGATCGCAACAGACAAAACAAAACAAACAAAAAAACTTTAGTGATTTCAAACTATGACTTCATGTCATATATTGGCAATATGTTTAAGTCACCTCATCAAAACAGTGTCTGTTTTACGGCTCATTCGATTCACTATTACCACAAACAACTGAAATTCAGCGCGGAAATGCCTTAGTTTTTTTGTATGAAATTATACACATAGAAAGAATTTTATTTGATTTGTCATATACCATAGTTTAAGAATGTGGTGTTGGCTACTTCTCCTATTGAAATCTGGATCCCGGGAAATGTACAGTTTATAAATATTCTCAACGATGAATCCCGTTGCCAAAAGACGCGTGTCTCTGTTGTCAAAACTAAAAAGTTGGAAGACTGGAAGATGATGCCCAGAAAACAGCCGATGATAGCAGCATGCATAAATTATTAAAGAAAATGACAAAAATTCACCTGTCCAGTAAAGGTTTTTATTTTCGAGTTAATCATACTATATACCCCCATTTTAGAATTAGTTAATCATCAAAGTCCCCAATAAGTGCTTCAAAACATTACTGCATTGCCAGACTCAACACCTGAAAAAGAAAGACACAGATTTTGATTTACAAATAAAAAATGGACTTTTAACCCTCGGTTCTCGGAATTTGTAAATGCGGGTTTTCTGATATGGTGGTAAACCAGATCAGGATCAATGATACAAGATCACTCGGATCATGGTGCATCAAAGGAATAGAGGAATTCTTTCAATTCCCAGTGTGGATTCCTCGGTTCTTTCGATGCAGCATGATCCGAGTGATCTTGGATCATTGATCCTGATCTGGATCATGCCAAAGGAACGCATCCTATACCGACATTACGCCATTTGCATGAAATTTCTAATTAAAAGCGAAATTGACATCAACTGGAGAACTTTCCGGGTAAAGAAGTTAAAGGCGTCGTTTTGCGCTCGAGACAAAAAGTAAAGAATCTTCCGAAAATATATGTACGAGTACTTACGAGGCAGTATTTAGAATTTCTAAAATTTGTTAGCCCGAAAACAAGAAATAAGAAATAAGTCGGGTTCAACACCCCTTTCACACACAGGATACGGACAGCTTGTTTCACATTTTGGGAGAGATTGCCTCGATAAACACACTAAACACGTTATCGAACTCTTCAATCATTTGAGGACTGTTTATTCACAAGGTGTATTTCACCGTTTGTGAGCCTGTGCATTGAACCACGACATTTGGCGCCAACAAAATCCAAATTAAATTCAAAACTCCACGGGCGGAACAAGTTGACTTTCTTGCCTCGAGTCTCCACGGATTGTTGCTCTCTAACAAGAAACTTACTCATGAAGTTGAAGGGCAGCAAATGTCGCATTTTGTCTGACGGCGGCAATAAAGTTCCACGCATTTCAAAGTACAGCTTGGATCACTAAGTAGTTCATCCAAGCTCCTCTCGTCCTTGGAGACATCAAAATCAACGTCGGTATGGTCGAAATTGGCATCCCGGGCCACTACGATCGAATAACAAAGTGCAGGAAAACAATTTTAACAGAGAACATAATTATTTCAGTTCACGCATAATATACGGTATTTCATCATCATTGAGGCAACTATCATGACGTAACATGATCTGGGAATTAGTTCGTTATTCCTCAATAACCGCCTTCCTTGTTAGTTTTGCCATCTTTATAGATATCTCTATATAGTTAAATTAATTACTGAAGGGTAATTAAAATCCAAAAGAGGAAAAAAAAAAGTGCACATGATGTAGAAACGTCAAATTCGAACGTTAAACGGCCTCCACCTTTTCACATTAGAAGGAGAAGAAAAAAGAAATCGAAAAAATGAAAATGTTAACAACATGCTACTAAGATAGCTCAACAATGACAACTCAGACGAAATTGTTGTCAGATAACTTTTAACTTAGGAAAATTTAACGGCGCCCGAATCTTCTTCTTGCTCTCTCCCTATCCCCAGCTTAGTGGTGTTAAACCTCGTGTTAGCGTTTTATTGGTCGGTATTTCTGTTATATATTTTATTCAAATTATTATTTAGAAACGGCAAGTGGAGCATATCAGCATATAACAGTTTCGAGTGAGTTAAACTTCAATAATGTTACTTTTTTCTGCATTTTATGGCTTTATGTTATAACACGTACCTTTAAGTTTACGAAAAGATCGCGCAGCGGTGGACACTATCAGAAGAGCAAGAATAACAAAGCAGACGACCCTCATGGTGAACTGATAAACAACAAAGGAAATCACCTGTTATAATTATACACTGTACAACACACGCCAGTTGGATTTTAAAAACGAAAGTTTTATCATCTGATATTAGTAATGTTTCTCCCGAAGAAAGAAAGAAATGTAAGGACAAGTGGCGCAATTTTGTCCACAAAATTGCGCCACTTGTCCTTACATTACTAACGGTCTTAAAAATTATACATTTTCTTCCACAGGCGAAACTCGTAAAATCACTTCACACATAACCTGTAAAACCAAAAATTTAATCTACATGGTACAATGTAACCGCTGCCATTTACAATTCATAGATGAAACTAAGCGACGTCTCAAAGACAGATTCAACGAACATAGATGCCCAGTTGACAAAACTAACATTACATCCAAACCAACCACTGTTTCTGAACAGTTTCTTTCTCAACCTAACCACTGACATGCAACTAATACCATTTGAAGTTATCCACTCCTCACGTGATTCAATCAGCAAAGCCAGAGCTAGAGTCTTTTCTTATAGATTTAGTGGGGACCTTGGAATCCCATGGTTTGAATAGACGTGATGAATTGTAATTTTTATTTTTTTTTCTTATATTTGATTTTAATTATTTTCTTATCTTTTGGTACCACCTTGTAAACGTCATTTCCGCCGCTCCTATCTATTGCAACATCCTCCATAATATAATATTGTAATTTAATTTATATAATTTAGTAACATCTAAACCTGAAGAAGGCTGGTTTGGCCAGCCGAAATATTGTTCTAAAATATATTACGTTGTGTCAGCTTTGCAGTAGTCTTTGGGCTTCTCGTCGTTTATTTTTCAAGTTTGGCTGATAAGATCTTCTGTGAGATCCAACGAACAAGCAAGCAGGATCTTCGTTCACGGCTTTTGCAATTTTTAAAGTTTTTACCCTAGAGCACAGAAACTCTAAAGAGCTGTACCTATTTCATGGAAGATGATAATCCCCGATCAAATTTCGAACTCTCCCTCAACCATAGTCAACACTTCAACTTTGATAGTACGAGCCCTCCCCCAAGAGGGACTGAAGAGCACAGGGAATTATCTCGCCATAACCGGAGGAAATCATGAGCTCTGTCTTAGTATCCCAGCTCTGGAAGGATAAATGACCACTCTCAGGGGGATTGCGACCCTCCAGACAGAATTGCTGTTATTATTGTGAAGATAATGATCCCCTACCCAGAGGGTATTCTCTTATCCTCTAAGTACCTTATCACGGGGATAGGCACCTCTTTCTCGGAAAGTGTGGGGGAGGGGTTTTTGTTTTTGTTTTTTACGTTATAATTAGATAAAATGTAGATTATATAGATCGTGCCTTTGTTTTCTTCTGGCGCGGGAACGTCCCAAGATGTTTCCTTCCGGGCGGGAAGTTATAACGTCATATTACGTGATAACCCGTGCATCATGATTGAATGGCGGACATCATGGTTCCGCCACCTTGGATTTCTAGATTTCCCCAAAACTTAAGAAAAAGGGCCAAAATTAAACCGAAAGTAATCAAAATTTTCTGCCTATCAACAATCGGTTACCTGGTAACAGCAGTCTGCGAACGTTCACTGACGACTTCAAAAAGTTTGCAGATAAATTTGTTAAAAAATTGCTGAAGTTTCCTGGCGTTTATTCAAATTTTGCAAAAAAAAATATTCACGTTCAAAGCCCCCTTCCCCACCGAACCGCCAACCCCCCTCCACCTGTTGTCTAGATTGGGTTAGAAACCTTTTCAGTGTTCTGGCTGTGCGCTACGATCAAAAACATCTTAGTTAAGTGTCGATTACCTCTTGAAATCACTACAACAAACATATTTCCGTAAAAAAGATCATTTGCGATTTGAAACAAGAAAAAGTATTGTGAATGAAGTCTTGGCAAATCTGGTAATTCCAGTTGAGGATGGTGCCTAATAATAATAATAATAATAATAATAATAATAATAATAATAATAATAATAATAATAATAATAATCATCATCATTTCTTAAGCGCAAATTCAACTGAAGTTTTCAAATGCGCTTTACAAATGGTATTAATTAAACAATATATACAGTGTTAAAAAGTAAACTGTAAAAGCATAAAAATTAGATCATAAACATCATGCTAACTAATTCTGTTAAAAATTAAAAATCGTATAAAAGTAATTCTAAAGGACTAATCGAGATATGCTCTTTTAAAAAGGAGAGTCTTAAGTTTCCGTTTAAAAATGTTAAGACTGTGTTCCTTCCTGAGTTCTAGAGGTAGTCCATTCTACAATCGAGGAGCCGCAGTAGCGAAGGCTCGGTCCCCGAGGGTGGGCAGCGTTTTAACTGCCAGTGGTTTGAGCGTATAGTTATCATTGGATCTCAAACCATAACTGGAGTTCGGCTTCAATGTGATTAAGTCCCGTATATATTTTGGGGCGGTGCCATGGAGAGCTTTATATGTGATTAAAATTATTTTGAAATAAATTCTATGTTTAATATTTAGCCAATGAAATTCAGTTAATAATGGGGTGATATGACAGTATCTAGGAGCTCTAAAAATTAGTCTTGCCGCTGAATTCTGTAGGCTACTAATACCGAAGTATTTTTGCGCTGTTTATAACCATGCGGGTAAAGCAGGTCTAAGCAAGAACTATTGGAATCCAGAAAGAAAATCGGGGGTAACCACGCATTTGTTAGAGATAATTAAGCAACAATTATTCTAAAAAGCCGTAAAATACAAAGCAATGTATGGCTTTTTTTTTCAATTTGAAGCTTTATTATCGCATGGTTTTAAACCGCGCAGAACGTATGGGCAGTAGATTGAAAAAGTAGGCACCGTCCTAAAAATCTCCCCACATTGTCGCAATTCAAAGAGATCCTATTAAATTCATAATCCAATCGATCAGTCAGCGAAAAAATGTTTACCTCTCTGGTGAATGTCGGACTTTGTTGCAACCGTTAAAAATCCACTAAGTTGACGAATTATTCAATCAACGAACTGTGGAAAAGGAAACAGGTCACCGATAAATGAAGTCACTTTAAATCTTTGAGGTTGGTCAAGGACATTGAGCTCGAAATAATTGTTTCTTGTAGTTTCAGTCACAACGAGGAGAAATTAGATTTTGAAAGTTTATTTTTGGAGCCGCAAAGTTTATTTCTAACGCGCGAGTATTTTATCAAATATGTGATTGCGAACACGAAAAAATTTTGAACGTTGAGATATTGTCGGAAACAACCAAATGTTATTTTTCCTGTATTTTCCTTTTCTTAACGTTTATAGAGAGACCAGAATCACTTCTGTAAGAGCGATATTCGCAAATAATTTTTAAAAGTTCTATTTTTGAGCCACGAAGTTAATTTCTACCGCACGGTTCTCACGAGCCCGAAAAAATGGTTTTAGTAACAACATGGTATTATTTTAGTCTTCTAGTACGGACAATGATAATTTTTTTACAGTCACTTATCGTATGAATCATCAATACACGAAATTTTTGCAAAATATATTTTTACACGTAATAAATAATGGAAAAGTTGTTTTTGTTAGAAATTTGTTTCAATTTCGGTACCTAAAACTATATCCTCCTCCTTTAAGAAAGCACATATTTATACACCTTTTAAAATCTAGTTAGAGGTTAACATTTGCAAGAATCTGCTCCGCCGGGACCATGTTGATTTATTTGCAACAGGAATGTGAAGGAGAAACTAAGTAATTTGAAAATTTAGAATTGTCTATTTTTCGTATGACTGTATATTTTTTGGATTCTTCGTTATTTCCTATGAAGTAAGGCTAAAGTTGTAGCCGAACATTGGTTTTAAGAGTAAATGAATTATATACCGATTATTATCAATTATGGTATAAAGATGAATAATTAATTTCTTTTGTTTTGTTCCCCTAAAGCTAGAATTCTAGTATATCGAAATTGGTCCTGATTGCTACGTTAAAAATTACCCGCGGGTTATTACACGGAAACAACTTTTAATTAACAATGTTGCGTTCAAAATCGTCTCCTGTAAAATCACCTGAACAATGCGTGAGCACATTTGAAAAGGGAATTTTTAATTGGTCACTAAGATTGGGATCACGAGATGATTTCATGATAACACGTTGCTCATTTTTAAGGGTGCCCGGAGTAAACGCGAATTTTGTCCTAAGTAACAACTGACAAGTTACGAAATGAATTTTGTTAGAGGCTTTAGCTATGTAAAATTATTTTCTTCTGTTAATAACCTTGAAAGATTGTTCTCACTTTGTATTATTCTCACATCAATAATTATTTAATATCAATGTTTGTGCGCAAGTAACTTAAATTAGGGCATGGGATTGTTCTTTGAAATATTCAGATGTCGATGAAACATGGTTCATGCTCGAATATTATCGCACAGAAACAAACGGTATGGCTCGTTTAGCGCTTGAGCCAGATTAATCTTTGGTGCTTGAAAGTAAAAAACGCCGAGTGACCACATGCTTGCAAGTGTTCCCAAAGACCATCAAGATATGTTCTAAATCAAATGAAAAGTTCAAAATGGATAAGAAGACCATTTCTAGCCTGACTTAACCGTTTTACAGCATTCGGCATTATTCCGGTCACACTATACATATATTAGCTTAAATTCCGACTTATCGCGAACATGTTTAAGCTTACCTTTTGGTCAGTGAATGCGCTTCGCTGTGTATAACTTTTATTACGGCTGTTTCCTGTCGTCGACTTCTTCAGCGTTTCGAAGTTTTTTTGGTAGTGATATAAACTGTATGAGTTGTGGCGTAATATCTGACTTTCGCCACAAACAGCATACTTTCCGATGACTGAGATCGTCACGGCAACAATAAAAAAGGATTGATTTTTGTAGAAGTTTTGAGATTTTTAGAGGCCCCGGATAAATAAAAAAAAAATAAATATTTTTTGCTATGTTTAAAATAAACTAACAACAAAACGAAAATGGTTTTAGTCACAGAATGATCATATTTTAGTCTTCTAGTACGGGGAATGATAATTGTTTTACAGTTACTTATCGTATGAATCATCAATACATGACATTTTTTGAAAAATATATTTTTACACGTAATAAATAACGAAAACGTTGTTCTTGTTAGAAATTCGTTTTAATTTCGGTACATAAAACTATATCCTCCTCCATTAAGAAAGCACATATTTATACACCTTTTAGAATCTGGTTGGAGGTTAACATTTGCAAGAATCTTCCCTGGCGGGACCATGTTGATTCATTTGCAACAGGAATGTGAAGGAGAAACATAATATTTTGAAAATTTACATTTGTCTTCATTTGACTGTACATTTTTTTCGATTCTTCCTCACTTGCTATGTAGTACGGCTAAAGTTGTAGCCGAACATTGGTTTTAAAAGTAAATGAATTATATACCGATTATGATCAATTATGGTATAAAGATGAATAATTAATTTCTTTTGTTTTGTTCCCGTAAGGTTGGTAGTAAAGCTAGATTTCTAGTATATCGAAATTGGTCCTGATTGCTACATTAAAAAGTTTCCGCGGGTTATTACATGGAATCAACTTTTAATTAACAATGTTGCGTTAGAAATCCTCTCCTGTAGCATCACCTGAACAATGCGTGAGCACATTTGAAAAGGGAATTTTTAATTGGTCAGCAAGATTGGGATCACGAGATGATTTCATGATAACACGTTGCTCATTTTAAATTAAGGGTGCCCGAAGTAAACGCGAATTCTCGTTCAAAGTAACAACTGACTTACCAAATGAATTTTTTGAGGTGATACTGGCTATATAAAATTATTTTCTTCCGTTAATAACCTTGAAAGATTGTTCTTACTTTGTTTTATTCTCACACAAATAATTATTTAATGTCAGTGTTTTTTCGCAAGTACCTTAAATTAGGGCATTGGATATATCGTTCTCTGAAATATTCAGATGTCGATGAAACATGGTTCATGGTCGAATATGATCGTACAGTAACAAAGGATCAATCTTTGGTGCTTGGAAGTAAAAAACGCCGAGTGATCACATGCTTGCAAGTGTTCCCAAAGACCAACAAGATTCGTTTTAAATCAAATGAAAGGTTCAAAATGGTCAAGAAGACCATTTCTAGCCTGACTTAGCCGTTCTACAGCATTTGCAATTATTCCGGTCACACTATACATATATTAGCTTAAATTCCGACTTATCGTGAACATTTTCATAGCTTACCTTTTTGTCGGTGAATGCGCTTCGCTGTGTATAACTTTTATTACGGACGCTTCCTGTCGTCGAGTTCTT
>NW_028145545.1:87500-487500 GCF_977016875.1 Pavona decussata
ATGATTGGAAGCCGAAAACTGTGTAAAAATGTTTATTATTTACGCCACCGCCCGATCGGCTGAAAATGGCGAATTTGCCGGATTCTATTCAAATCTTCCCGCTCTTGCGAAAATCTAAATTTTTCGTTCTCAATAATTGTATAGTCCCTTTAAGCCATTATAAAGTTAGAGCCCTAAGATAATTTAGGATTCCCTGTTTTCCACGATTGCATGCTAATCCAAAAATGCACTGAAAATAAATCTTGCACCGGCCGGCTATGAAGAATTTCTTTCCGAGTAGAGCAGTTTCATGTCGTGTTTTGTTTTCTTGTTGTAGTTTTAACTTGATTGTAAAGCCATATAATAAATCCTTTATTGACCAAGCTTGTTCGGTCAAGATGGCTGGATATTGGCCTCGTTCTTTTTTTGCGTTTTTATGGACCTCGACTTCGTCTCGGTCCATAAAAACGCAAAAAAAGAACTTGGCCAACATCCAGCCATCTTGACCTCACGCTTGGTCAATAACGCATATATAATCCCGTATTTTCCCTTGTGATTGTAGAGATCAAACTGCCGCCATCCGCCAACCTAGGGAGCGCTCGCCATTACAAACCCAAGATGGGAAAATAAGGAACTGCCAATAGTCTAGCTGATGACTTGTCTGCTATATATAACACAAATAGAGATTAGTAACGTACTCCTAGATAAGCTGAGGAAGATTCGCGACTTGAATTGTTACCCGTGCGGGATATATTTAACCCTTTAAGCCTCACAGTGATCAGTGTCTAATTTCTCCATACTATATAACCAGCTGGTCACGAGAATAAGGGAAGCGATCAACAGTTATAAAATGTCGTGATGTTTAAATATACTATGAAATAAATACATGATTAAATATAACTAAATAACATCCCCAATCTAGTACTCGAAATCTAGTAAAAGAAATAAATGGAGAAGGAGGGGGGGGGGGGGGGGGGGGAGAAGGATATGCATGGTGGTCACAGAGATGCTCCTTGGGCCCGTCACGCATTCCTATCCACCGAACGGGGGGGAAGGAATGCGTGACGAGCCCAAGTGCGTCTACGTAGGAGGCAATCGGTTTGGCGGGTTTTAGTCCCTTTAAAAAGGGGTCCAAAACCTAGACTTAAACTACGTTAATCCTGGCGATGAGATCATCTTTGTTCGTGGGTTATTATTTTGTATGTAAAAGTTCTCGCTCTGTCGGGAAAAGCTGATTTAATAGTCGCTATTTTAGCAAGCATTTATTCTTCTGTCTCTGTTCAAGCCGCCCATGTTTTGAGATAATCCTTTAATCAATAGGACTATTAGGCGAGGCCCCATTTGCGATTGACAAATAAGGGGTATTTGGGTAAAGTGTTAATTGAAGATGTTTGGAAAATTACTACAGGCATTGTGGGATACTGACAATAAAAAATTAGGGCAATTATTCCACGAGCGTGCTGGATATGAGATAGCCAGGATAAGTAAATCAACGAGGTGCTAAGGGAATCTTCATATTTTGATTAAAAACAACACAGAAAATATGGCATGCGTAGCAGGCGCATGACAAATATAGGCACGTGACCCAAGCGCGCGCGAGAGGGAGACACGCGAGGGTAAAAGGAGGGAAGAATAAAATGCATGCAAGGAACGCCTGCCCGAGAGGCCTACCAAATTTGTTTCCCGCCCCCTATCCAATCTGAAACATTAAATCGTCTGTGTGAAAGAAATTAGCATATGATAGGCCTACGCGTAAGTCGTTTGAAAATTTACTGCATTCTACCGGGCAACAATCTATGTTTTTGCTTATTGTGAATGTTCAAAGCTTTACAGCGATAGTTTAAACGTTTCCATAGCATATTTGTTCGTCGAGAAATAAGATTTTGAAAGTTTTTTTTTTTGGAGCCACAAAGTTCATTTTTGCGCACGATTATTTATTAAATATGAAATATGTGATAGTAGATTAAATACGAAAAAGTTTTGAACGTTGAGTAATTGTCAGAAAGAACCAAATGTTATTTTTCTTGTATTTTCCTTTTCTTAACATTTATATAGAGACTAGAATCACTTCTGTAGGAGCAATATTCACAAAGCTGTGAATTTTCAAATATTTTACCCGTGGTGTCAAATGGAACCCATAAAAGAAATTTGCATATGGCAGCAAAGTCGCAAGTTTTTTTTCAAAGAAATGTATTATCGTGGGCAAGAATCAATTCTGTTTTGTTATTCTTCTTGTCTCTAGCTTTACGCAGACAATTTAATCGTTTCTATAGCGGCTAGCTTGGAGAAAAAAAATTTTAAAAGTTCTATTTTCCAGCCGCGAAGTTAGTTTCTACCGCACAGAGTCTCACAAACCCCAAAACAACGCGATCAGGAACAGCCAAATGTTATTTTAAGAGGCTACAATTATTTCTGTAGCAGCAATATTCACAAATTAAAAAATTTTAGGGATTGGATTGTTGTTTGAAATATTTGTATGTCGGTGACACATGGTTCATGCCCGAGTACGATCGCACAGTAACAAAGGGTATGGCTCGTTTAGCGCTTGAGCCAGATCAATCTTTGGTGCTTGGAAGTAAAAAACGCCGTGTGACGACGTGCTTGCAAGTGTTCCCAAAGACCATCAAGATATGTTTTAAATCAAATGATAAGATTCAAAATGGTCAAGAAGACTATTTCTAGCCTGACTTAGCCGTTTTACAGCATTTGGCGTTATTCATATATTAGCTTAAACAGTCCGACTTATCGCGAACATTTTTATAGCTTACCTTTTTGCCAGTCACCGGAATGCGCTTCGCTGTGTATAACTTTTATTACGGCTGTTTCCAGTCGTCGAATTCTTCAGTGTTTCGAAGTTTCTTCGGTAGCGATACAAACTGTATGAATTGTGGCGTAATATCTCGGACTTTCGCCACAAACCGCATACTTTCCGTTGAATGAGATCGTCACGGCATCAATATAAAAGAATTGATTTTTGTGGAAGTTTTGGAATTCTTAGAGGCCCCCGATAAATAAAACAATAAAATTTTTATTTGCCATGTTCAAAATAAACTAACAACAAAACGAAAATGGTTTTAGTAACAACATGATATTATTTTAGTCTTCTAGTATGGGCAATAATAATTTTTTTACAATTACTTATCGCACGAGTCATCACTACATGAAATTTTTGAAAAATATATATATTTTTTACACGTAATAAATAATGGAAAAGTTGTTCCTGAAATTCGTCTTAATTTCGGTACATAAAACTATATCCTTCTCTTGAAAGAAAGCACATATTTATACACCTTTTAAAATCTACTTAGAGGTTAACATTAGCAAGAATCTGCTCCGCCGGGACCATGTTGATTCATTTGCAGCAGGATGTGAAGGAGAAACTAAGTAATTTGAAAATTTACGATTGTTTAGTCTTCGTTTGACTGTATATTTTTTTCGACTCTTCGTCACTTCCCACGAAGTAAGGCTAAAGTTGTAGCCGAACATTTGTTTTAAGAGTAAATGAATTATATACCGATTATTTTTAATAGCCCTTTTCACGGTTATTTTTTCTCATTTGCATTACAATGTTGTCCAACGTGGATGCGAGGTAATTTCGGGCTAAAACTACAAAAATAGCCCGAAATTGCCTCACATACATGCTAGATTTCATTGTAATTCAAATGAGCAGAGTGAACCGTAAAAAGAGCTATTATGGTATACAGATGAATAATTAATTTATTTTGGCTTGTTCCTCTAAGGTTGGTAGTAAAGCTAGAATTCTAGTATATCGAAATTGGTCCTGATTGCTTCGTTCGAAATGATTTGTGGGTCATTACACGGAGACAACTTTTAATTAACAATGTTGCGTTCAAAATCGTCTCCTGTAACATCACCTGAACAATGCGTAAGCACATTTGAAAAGGAAATTTTTAGTTGGTCGGCAAGATTGGGATCACGGGATGACTTCATGATAACACGTTGCTTATTTTAAAGGGTGCTCGGATTAAACGCGAATTCTCGTCCTAAGTAACAGCTGAATTACCAAATGAATTTGTAAGAAGCTTTAGCTATATCGAATTATTTTCTCCTTTTAGTAACCTTGAAAGATTGTTTTCACTTTCTATTATTCTCACACAAATAATTATTTAATATCAGTGTTTGTTTGCAAGTAATTTAAATTAGGGAATTGGATTGTTCTTTGAAATATTCAGATGTCGATGAAGCATGGTTCATGGCCGAATATGATCGCACAGTAACAAAGGGTATGGCCCGTTTAGCGCTTCGGCCAGATCAATCTTTGGTGCTTCGAAGTAATAAACGCCTAGTGATCACATTCTTGCAAGTGTTTCCAAAGACCACCAAGATATGTGTCAAATCAAATGAAAGGTTCAAAATGGGCAAGAAGACCATTTCTAGCCAGAATTAGCCGTTTTACAGCATTTGGCATCATTCCGGTCACACTATACATATATTAGCTTAAACAGTCCGAACTGATTGCAGGGCTGACACAACGGCAATAAACAAGCCCTTTGCCGTTATGTCATCCCTGAAATCAGTTTGGTTTATTTAGCCGAATCCTGACCCTTAAAAGGTATGACTACCCGAGTCACGTCATTTTTCCGCCATTTCTGCCGATGCCCTCGATGACTGCTGGTCAGCAACCCTCGAGATGACAAAGATATTAATGGTGGAATGGATAAGGTGTTGAGGGTACTTCAGAAATGAGAATAAACACTTCAAACGCTCATATTCCTCCGAAAAATAAGCCCATGACGAGGACAAACGGTATGCGTGGACAAGCCTAGCTGTTAATAAGCTATGTTTGTACCGGTTGTCGACGTGTCCCTGGTAGTGGAGAAGTGAATCAGTATTGGTAGGCTTCACATAAACCGTTGAGCTGGGTGCCGAGAAAGGGGAGCATGCCATCCCTTTCAATCTCCATGGTGATGCTGACAGCGGGGTGGGCATTGTTGAGGGTGTTTAGGAAGTCCCGTAGCTGTAGTTATGTCGGGCATTACGGTGAGAGTATGTCAAGTGAACATATCTGCGGTAATAAGCAGGCCACTTGCCATCCAGCTCTAATCCAAATCAACGGAGTGGCTATAGGGTCCCCCCTCGGACCCCTGCTAGCTAACGTGTTTATGTCATCATTAGAGGAAAAACTAGAGCTAGTATGCTTCCTTCCCTCCCCCACCCCCTTTCCCGACACTTTTAGTTTCAGTTTTGGCGCAACCATATGTTCTAGGTTTGTTATAAGACGAAATTTCAATTAAATCCAAATGCAGCTTCTATTTCAGATAAATGTCCTTAATGGTACCTCTGCCAGAATACGAACCTACATAGAACTACAAATATTTTTCCTCTCCTTTTTCATGTTCTTCCCCCTCCCCCCACCACTAGATAAAGTCTCAGGTTGATTTTTGCATGCGCACTTAAAGAGCACGTGCAATTGTTTTCCTTCACGTTCAAACAACGGCGCCAAATATCTGTGGTTATTCTTAACTAGTGATTGGCTTTAGTTTCTAATCCATATTCTTATATAACGAACTTGTGAGCAGTTCTTGGACTTGTGAGTCTTCCGTTCGAAAGACTGGCTTAACGGTCACCAAGAAAGAAGCAAAATTATCAAATACGGAGGCATAAATCAAGGAACTAAGTCTGTACAATAACTGTAGGTGAGCTACGCTTTGCAAGTATTACTTTAAGTTACTTTGTTTATAACGCTATAAATAACAAATATATTGCATAGCTGACCGACTGAACTCGTGCACTGGCTTCACTGCCGTATTTAAGCGTCAACTGAAACTTAACGTAGGCTTTTGCCTTGTTAGTTAAATCAGCGTCTTCATCGTTATGCTTGTGTGTTTTCTAATTGAATTGAGAGAAGTTGCAGAGACTCTGCTGTCTTGGAAAAGCAACTCATTCGAACAAGCATAAGCATATTTGTGCTTCTAAATAAATTAGCAGTTTTTAAGGCAAGCTGTTTGTAGCGATAACTGGAGGTCAATTCAATTCAATTCAATTCATGCGCACATTGAATTAAAACAAACGCAATGACTTATTCAAAAACCAGTTAAATAATCATCGTTGAAGGCTTCTTATAATTCTGCATAAATGTGTAATAACAAGGTCTCAGATTATTGATTGCTATTCGATCAGAGTAAACGCTTTAGTAAATTGACTACATACACCTTACCACAAATATAAGACCAGAAATCTACACTAATAAAACTAATCTTACTATTGAATGCTGGAACGTTTAAAATTAGAATTTTGGCAGTTTGCTGATCATGAATTATAATTGTAATTCCAGGGCGTTTAATTTCTCACCAAATTGCCAATTGGATGTGGAAATGCCAGAACGGAATCCAGGAGATCAAGCTGGAATCAGTAGGAAGAAACACAGTGAGGGTAAAAACATTGAAATTGTATGATTTGCTTTTTACGATTGAGACGAATAATTTATAGACTACTGAACAATTTAAATAGTCTGTATGGTGTTTAAAGCACCGGATACACAAACTTTCAATTGCTCTAAATGTAGCAAGAAGTGTTCTTTAAGTATTGGACTTTACAGACACAATAGAAAATTAACTTAGACATTGCATTTTATACTAGACATTTAAGCTGTTTATGTTGTACTTTCAGTGCAGTTTATTTTGGTACTTTTATCATAGTCAGTATCGACTGTTGGTAATGGTGACGATGATGCCAATGTTTCAAAGCGGGCTTTAAATTTTCTGCAGAATCATTACTTGAAAATTTGAAATTTCAGGTCGAGCCTATTGCGGACAATTACAAATTGAAAAGAGACGAAAGATTACCAGGGATTAACAGGCTGGAATAACTGAATACAGATAAAATACCAGAAAGGTAAGAATATTTTTTCTCTTTAACAATTATTGGAGCTAAACCAGGCTATATACAATACCCGCTAATTTTCTTGACAAACCGACTTGGATGATTTAAGTTACAAGCTGGGATGGAATTCCGATTTTTTTAAAGACGTGTTTAATGAAGAAGGAAGATGGTGGATTAAGGGGAACCTACATGAGCTCAGATCAAAAGACCCGGAGGACTTCTTGTTTCTTTTGTTTCATAAAATTCTACTGTACAGCCCCCGTTCCCACTTCCCGGTCAGACTATTTTAAATGCCCATCAATTTTATAACCAATCATAGTGGATGACTTAGTTCAAATTTCGTAAGTTAGAATGGAATTTTGATTATTTTAAACGTTTTTTTACGGAGGAGTGAGAGGAGGGTGCATACAGCTTAAAAGTACGGATGGAAAGTCCAGAGGATTTGTTTTGTTTTTGTTTTTTTTTTTTTTTTAATTTTTATTCATTAATTTCTACCATACTTCCCTTCGGGAACAAAAAAATGCAGAGATCTAGGGTTCCAAGACAGAAACATCAGAGCTCTAGGGCTCCATGGCATTAATACAGGGCTCCATCTAGCCTTTTTCAGTCCGATCTTCAGTACGGGAAGGCTTCTGGTCCCAAGCCTTGTGGCAAAAACTTTAGGAATCCAAGGCTCAAAAGCCCAACTCCCTCTCCTTATACTACCCTGTTTTTATGATTGCATTGTGCTGCACAATCATCAGAATCTATTATATCATTTTCATTTTTAAAGGAAAACTTTTTGTTCTCGTCAGCTTATCTTGGCCCACCCATACTACCAGCGAACCTTAAGGCTTGCAGCGACGAGTCAGATTGAACTGAGAGAGGAAGTGAGAATCACTAAACGCGCGGAACACACTTCGAACGTAAGAGCTTTATAATCGGGTATATAAAACGTTAACTACTACGTGGGTATAGTTTGACTGGGGATCTCGATTTAAAGTTGGTCACTCAGTGAAAATTTGGCATGTGGGAGACGGGGGGTGGGGGTCGGGAGGAGACTAGGACTTAACAATGAAGCGCGTGGGGTGAGGTGTTGGTGAGCAAGTGCAGTGACGGTTCAGATTATGGCTGAGAAATCCCGTAGACTTCTGGGTTCTTTTTTAAATCAGTTCCTATTTGATAAATGAATGTACATCACTCCTCAAAAATACTTTTTAAATCGCTTACTCTGGTTTATGTGTTCATGTAAGGCCCTCTGTAAAATTACGAAGAAAATAAGAAAAGCTTGTTGGGATCTCAAGTTATTTTTGAAGGCGTCTGTTATCAAATAACACATGAGCAGTTAAACTGGAAGTTTTGGCATTTTGAACTTGTAAAAAGAAAGCACACTTTGATGATTCATTTGATATTAATTTGACGACTTTTATTGAAGGTGGGAAGTGAAACGAAAGACTGCATTGGGAAGAGAAAAAGCTGGAATCATTGGATATAGAGGAAACACCACAAACAAAGTAAAAACTTAAATAAGCTGAAATAAGTCAGTTTTTAAAATGGTAGATTGCGCTGAATTTCATTTGATTCCGGTTAGACTTGAATTGATTATGTTTTGAATCGATTAATGAAATAGACGGATGATCAGGGATAAGTAGTTAAATCTGGAGTGAGTGATGTTGGCCGCTAATTTTAGAAAAAAATGACTGTGAAAAAGTGAAAAAGGTATCGAATCTTTTGCGAACCTTGGCTTACAACCGCACAAAAGTGAAATTTGATCACCTGTAGCTGCTTAAGGACGGTGCCTACTATTGTTACTGCGCATACGTTCTGCGCATCGCGAGATACTCGGATTTCCTATGGGTGGTGCCTACTAACACAGGGATATTTTTGCGCGGTTTAAAACTATACGGAAAAAGCAGAACTTAGCAAATGCTTTTGGTATCTCAAAAGAAAATTGGGGGTAACCATGCATTTTTCAGAGATAATTAAGCTTCAATTTAGGAAAAAAATCCCATACATTGCTTTATATTTTGGCGCTTTTTAGAGATATTATTGCTTAATTATCTCGGAAAAATGCGTGGTTACCCCCAATTTTCTTTTTGGATTCCAATAGGCCTTGCTAAGATCTGCTTTCCCGGCATAGTCATAAGCCGCACAAAAAAACTTTGCTATTAGTAGGCACCGTCCTTAATAAATATATTTTGTTTAGAATTCACGCGTTTCTGGTAATAATAATAATGATGACGACGGCAAAGCACCGTTTTATCCCCGAAGAAAAATACGCCGTATTTTTCATCCAAACTGGCCGTTGTCCAATATTTTAGCCAAAACTGAAGCAACTTTAACTGTGCGACTCTTTCTCTGTGGTAAATAATCGCTCAATATATGTATCGAAACAGCGCTCTTAGTTCTCAAAAAGCAAGTCACCGCGGCGTCGTAACAGTGCTCGATGACGTCTTGTAGTTTATTTTCTACCGAAATTAGCACAAGAAACAGTCTCGCATTTAAACAGTGGTGATTTTATTTCCTTGTTTTGGATTAAGATTGTCCTTCACGAAAAGAAGGCATTGAAGAATTCAAGAAAATCTGGTTCACCCCAGATAATAGGCTCTGTTCTCATTCTGGTTGCTGGACATTTTGTAGTCTGATACCACACAATTTAACTTTAAATCTTGGATTCGTGATGGACTTGAAATTCGAACAAAAATAAGAAAAACCAACGAGCTGAGATGTAGTTTTGAAACAGATTTTTGTTTCCACCTTCATTAAGCCTGGAGCAATTCAGCAATTTTAAGGTAATTTTGTAAATCAAATTCTAAACTATCATTTGGGCAAAAAAGGTTCCAGTTTCATCACATTATAATCCAGATCATAAGCAAGTGATCACAGTCTTAATGTTAGTCTTAATGAATAGAATCGGTTACCATAACAACAAAAACAACAACAGCAAAGGGAGTCGACAAAGGGAGCAATATTTCGCTTCAGACATTTTTAATGAATTAATCTTACCAAATACTTCGTCTGAGAAACCTGGTCCCCTTGGACTTTCAGAAAATTGACAGGAATAATTTTGGCAAGAGTAGAGTGTAGCATTTTTTTTTTTTGACAAAGAATAACGGAGTTAATGGTTTTCATTTTTTTGAAAATGCAAATATGATGTCCTCCATTTCAGTGACGATAGATTTTTAAAATTAATGTCAGAATATAATGGCTAATTTATTTGGCAAGATTTCGACAAAGAGCGAGATAGTGATGTCATATTGAGGAATACGACACTTATTTTTCAAATAATGGCGATTTTTAATCTGAAATAGTGACCCAAAAACGTATCCATTTAACTTGCCGTCAATTTACTGTCAATTTCTTAAAGTTCATACGAATATGGCGAAACTGTTTGTATCTTATTGAACTTTTGTTCAGTTTTTTTTTTTTCGTTCAGGCCAGTAGAACTTTGTTTTGGATATATGAATAAGAGATTTGTTTGGAATTTCGTCTTCCAATTTACACTGTAGGTCACTGTAGTGCGATCACATAGCGAAATAGTGCAACGAGCTGATGCGGGCAAAATTTGTAATAGTTAACGAAATCTCTAGACTTCTTAACTGATTTGATTGAATTTTTTTTTCAGTTTTAGTCGCGAACAGCTTTTAGTTGAGAAAATCAACAGTAGTATCGTTAAACTTGGATGCAGTCAGAGCACCTGTTGTAACCCGTCGGTTCAATTTTATTAGTGTTCAAAGCATGAAGAAGGCTTGACATCTTACGATTTTAAAGTTTGCCCAAAGATCCTCACGCCAATTCAGTGCTCGCAATTGGTTTTATCCGTCTAGTGCCTGTTTTATGTGTCTCGAATTTTTATACGGCACAAAAACATGAGTTTCAGCCGGCGGAATTATTCCTCTACCAACAAAAATCGATGAATTTTATTGCCACTGGCCTCTTACAATGTGAAAATTTGAATGTTCGGTTTTTGAAGTAAAAGCATCTTCACCAGGATTGACTTTTTGTTACAAATATGCCCAAGAAATACAAAAATAAATCATTAAAAAAGATAAAAATAAAGAAAACAAACTAGAAAATTATTCTTAGAAAAATAAAACAATTTATGATTTGAATAAAAAAAGGCTGGAAAGTTAGCCTGCATCGGGGCTTGAACTCCAAGCCTCTCGAATCGACTTAAATTTAATGACCACAGAGATAAGGCCGTCGTTCTCTAGATTGAGGCATTGCTTAACCACAAGACCACCAAGGCTTTGCATTAAAATTGAAGGTCAAAATTCGCTAGAAATGGGTTCTGGATCTTATTTTTCATGTATTAGTAATTAGTCGGTGCAGTGTGAAATGGGTGCAAATTGTACATAATGACAAGCAATTAAAAAAAAAACAACAGTTGGGAAAAAAGTATCGAGATTTTTCGAAGCTTGTTTTGCGGTTTGGATTCATAGAGCTAAAAAATAGCTGTTTCGTTTACGATTTTATTGAAGCAACATTGTTGGATTTATGACAATTTCTTTGAAAAAGGATTGATTAACAGTAGTTATTTTTTTTTTTGGAAAAACTTGTAGCTGATGACTTTCACAGTGTCGGCAAAACAAATAATTCGAACCGTCTTACAGTTTTGTTACATGATCGTTGTCTTTCTGAAACATTTGAATAAAGAAACAAGCGTAAAGTTGTTTACAAAATAGACTTAAAGTAAAGGTGCGTGTGAAAACATTAATCAAAAGTTTGTTAGTGACAAATTGAACGTTTTCTTGATTTTGCCATTAAATTTCTCAAATGATATCAAAGGAAATGCATGTAAGAAGGCTGTTAACGTTTATGTTGCAACTTGTGTACAATTAATGTACATTTTGTTAGTTTTCATTGGTTAATCTTAAGTTGGATTTGACACAAGGCAAAGAGCAAGACGAAAACGCTAGCAAGCATGGGAGGAACTCAAGGTTACAATTGAACACAAGAGAGAATGAACATCGGAATTTTCTTGACACGATTGAGGTAGAATATTTAATTTTATGATTTAGCTCGATCGGTGCTAAACATAAAGTTTCAGTTTAAAAATGCAAGGAAAAAACCTCAAGCTGCGAAATGGAAGTTAAAGTTGTAATAACAACATTCAACAAACAAACTGAATTTTTTTTCTTAACTAAATTTCTACAAGAAAACACCGCCTGGTATTTTAGATTTTAATTACCTGGCTGTCAACAAGCTAAGGTTTTATCGCATAGAAATTGGATGGAGACACGTTTGGCTTGAAGATGGTTTAATTCTAGGAGTAATAAGTTTTAAAAAGTCCCATCATTTTTAGATTGGAACTTCATGTTTACAATGTCGGTTCAGTACTCGATCGATAGGTATTCGGGATTCACTGATGAGTGCACGATACAAAAATCTCAAACTAGTACAGCAGAGGATTCATTGTTTCTTTCAAACGACTCCTCACTTTTGGTGAAAATTTCTCATGTATTACTGAAATCCTCTTTAAATGAATACCTGTAATTCCAAATACAAAATGTTACTCGAAAACACGGAATTTCTAATAGATTAAGTGGAAAATCTTGAACATGATTGAAATTCGGTTCCTTGAAATCCTAGGAATTTCTCGGATCTAAATTTTCTTAACAGTTTAAATACTTCATATAAGTACAGGTTTGAAGGCGTACCAAAATATTGTCAGTAGAAAAATGTGAGCTTGTATCGTGCACTTATCATTTTTTTCGGTTTCTGTAATTCGTAGACCTTTTTCCAGTCAGTCATTTTCAAAGAGTTCAAACATGGCTCGAATGTAGCCTTTGTGTGGAAATCGAAGTCTTTGTACATATTTGGCTAAAATTTTTACCAAAAAATCCTCTAGTCCGTTCTATTTGAAACTTGAAAGGTTTTCATTTTATTTCCACACAAACTCAACTCACACCATGTTTCTACTCTTGAAAACAACTGATCGGCCTGCTTCGATTTGTCAAACAATTTTCAAGAATGTTTTAAAGAAAAACTAAATTTGAAAAAAACTTCAAGACTTCTGTCAGAATTGCATTTCAAAGATCATTTATTTATTGCTGAAGTTTTCATTCTCAAAACAAAACTTAGCAGCAGTTAATATTTTTCTTGAAGCTTTCATTTTCCAAACAAACTTAGTTATAGTTTTTCGTTTTTGACTTCAGTAATTCATTTCACAATATCGTCAACAAAAACAGTTTATTTACTTTCATTATCACTCACTTCTTTGCTTGTACATTATTAGTTAAGTAGTTAACAATAACTTGTAGTTTTATATCACTTAGTCAATAACAAACTTAAAAATTAACTATTTCATTTCATTAAAAACCCGCGCTTTTAAAAGGGGGCCTGGTAACTAGTCATTTTGTAGGCTATCTCTATTCCTTTTTTTTGCCTAGGAGAGGTTGCCGAGAAGGAAAAAAAAGTCCTGTGCTTTTAACACGGGTATAGCACAAAATCAAAAAAAATACCTTGACTTTTGAAGGGCGAAATCCGGCTTAAACTTGCACAGATTTTTCCCGCCAAAAGAATTTTTTGACGCAGTTCTAGAATACCCCCATCAAAAGCACAACACTTTTTTTCTTAGTAAAGGCAGTCAAACATAGACAAAACATTTAAAAAGAAATAGTCTACAAATTTCTAGTTTTCAAGCCCCCTTTAAAAGCGCGTTTTACTTTGTTGTTTTCTCTACTAATTAAAAGCGAAATCGAATTTCCGTAAGTAAAGTAAACAAAAATCTTGCGCTTTAATTTCGGATTCCTCTCAGTTCTTGCTCACAAGTAGTAAAATAAAAACCTGATATGGTTTTTTTCCTCCAGATCTTTTTCTCTATGCCCATTTGTTTGTAATCGTAAATTTCGGAATATAATTTTCTCAAACTGAATTTAAGCGCTTCTGGTAGAAACAAAATTATACCAGGTTTGTATTTCACTAATTTACCATCTATACGCAAAATGTAAAAAAAAAAATACCTAACCTTTTTCTAATTTTCTTTTCAAATCGTACGTCAATCAATTGGTATTTAGAACTCAACTCCGAAAAAAATGTCTGAAAACGCGTTTTCTTGGAGGAACGGTGTACTGTTTTGGGGTCCGGTTATTAAAAGTAAAATAAGCTCTTCCAGGGTAAACGCTCACACTTAAAAAAAGTATTAAGAGCGACTCTCTATAGGGACCGAGTGAGATTGAAAAAATGTGGCACAAGATTGGAAAAATGGACCCCTTGATATTTCGTCCAGAGATAACCTATGGTATGCTAAGAATCGTGATATAAGTTTTAGGTTCTAGAGTTTTTACATTTTTGAGAAAATTACGAAAAACCGTCGACAACCGGTGAAGCCGAAAAATCACAGGAATGAGGTCAAATTTCATGATCAGATAATCGAACTCGCGTGAAGGCGCATAGCAAATTATGGTTTTTCTTAGTTTATAATGTTAATCAGGAGGTATTGCTAAGCTGGTTTGATGATAGTTTAGACTTACAATTGTAATTCCGAATTTCTGGGGAGCAAGCGAAGAGACCCGAAATTTGTAGAGTTTGAAAATCAAAAATTCCATACCGTTTTCAAACATCTCAAAACATACTCGTTATTATGTAGAATTCTTTCAAAATTCAATTCTAGTAAGTAAAAGAGCTGTTTGTGAACGTGAAATAATTTTTTTCTTGGCAAAAGTTATTTGTGAGGCGAGCGGCCCCATGCAAGTTGACCCAATTTGACCTTTCGAAGAGATCTTGTTTAACCAGGAAATGTAAACAATTCTACTATCCTTAGCTCGCTTTCTGAGCAAACCATTGTAAAACCCTGCCATTTCCCATTAAAACTACCCAGTTAACCTGAGATAATACTTCGGTTACAGCTTACCTTCCAAATGGGTGTTTGAAGGCAAATAATTTTGATGTTCTTCGCTAATTTTCCCGTGTCTTGCTGCCGTGCTTAGCCACCGGCCTTTTCATCACTACGGCATTTTCTAAGCGTCACCTTTCTCTGGGTTGTGTAATATTTTTGCAGGACCTGGATTCATGTCTTGCATATAAGGCATCCTCTGGTTATCTACTGAGTTTTGTATTGAATATTTCTAATGAAAAGAGGCAAGAAAGTGAAGGAACTAATTGAACTGAAAGACAGAGGCAGATCGATGTCACGCAATCTTTACATCCAAGTGATCACGTGCCGCAAATACATCCGCGTGGATATTTTTGTCTTGCTCTTGCTCATTTCTTCATTTTCTTTCTTACTAGCATACAATGTTTTCCTTTTGATTTTCGTAACTTTTTTATTTGTAACCACAAGCCTATTTCGAAGGAGAGTTCTTTGTATGCAATACTTTGAGTCGGTGTATATACACGCAACACATTTACTTTTCCCATTTATTTCGAGTGACTGTGCAACAAACTAGAAATCCTATCTAGTTTTAGCTCCAAAAGTCAAATGCCTGGGAAGGTCCATTGCTAATAATTTCCTAAAGCAGAAGAAAGGGAATAGTAATATATATCTGAAAAAGGGCTAGTTACTGGCCGCAAAGCGAGTTTTTGTAATTTGTATTAATTGTACTTACCAATTTGCCTATGGCACGTGTACACGCCAATGGGTCCCCTTCGTGGCGCATCTAACTTTTTAGGAGTTATATGTTCAACAAGATACCTTTTGATGCAGAAGTAGACGCACGCTTTTATATGATTCTCCAAAAATATCCCTTTGGAAACTGAAAATAATTTGCTTTTGGGTTCGCACAAGACATGTTTCTTTTCGCACGAGCAAAGAGCACGTAAAACTGTTTTGAGAGTTGCCATCGAGAGAGATCTTTTTTTTAAGTTTAAAACCGATAATTACCGAACACAAATAGATCTGTGGCAAACGGTTTGTTTACCTCTACAAAAAAGATTCTAAATATAGAATTCTCACGGCGTTCGAGCTGTGATCTTCGATCGCTCGCCCGATAAGCGAAGCTAGCACGTTCGTGGCTGGGTCTCTGTAAAATGAAGACCGGATGGCGGCGGATGGCAGATGGCGGATGGCGGATGGCGGATGGCGGATGGCGGATGATAAAATGCGGATGACAAAATGCGGATA
This sequence comes from Pavona decussata, assembly GCF_977016875.1. Classification (NCBI taxonomy): domain Eukaryota; kingdom Metazoa; phylum Cnidaria; class Anthozoa; order Scleractinia; family Agariciidae; genus Pavona; species Pavona decussata. Next base: position 103,366 of record NW_028145545.1, read on the forward strand.
ATAAAATGCGGATGACAACAAAATTAAAATAATAAATAAATTGATAAATTAATTAATGACAGATATTCCACATTTTTCTTCATGTATCGTCAGATCCGAAAAAAAAAAGAACTTTCATCGAAGAAGACGTACTTTATCATCGGGCTCCGTTCTACTTTTCAACTTAACATCTTCACTACAGTCCTTTTTTTCCCATCTTTATTAATAACTGACATTTAACAAAGAAAACTACAGTACTACCACTAGAGTACTTGATCGACACACCACCCTACCCTGTATAGTTGTCAATTTTGCACGGAGCGTTTGTACGTGCACAGCACCTGTAGAAAGGCTTGTTAGCGTGAGTAATAGCTCGAGTGAATGAACCGCGCACCTGGGTTAACCGATGTCTGAGTTGTCGGAAAGCGACGCAGATTTGGCCAGCCAACTTTTGTTTGGAAGAGGTGAGTAAGTGAATGAATTGTTTAAAGTCAATCAAACTTTAACCTTTTCTTAATGTCAGGCAATTTTTGGTAACCTTTTTTTGTGTGTACACTGTACATATATAAAGAAAATGCTCAGCCCACGATGGTAGGGGTTATTTATAGCCTTTGCGTTTTAATGCATGTTACAAATTTGCGATAGTAGCATTTTAGTTATAGCTTTGACCAATGTCTTACGGCTTCTGTTGAGTTAAATCTTATTTTCATTGTTTTACAGCCACTAAAGGCTTAGCTTACCCTTAGACCCGCACGTAGACAGTACTTCGTAAGCAAAATAACTTACTCGATTTGCCGGTTAGCCTCCCACGCAGACGTTCTTAGGGCTCGTCACGTCATATATCCGTTCGTGGAGAAGGAAACATTTCGCGACGAGCCCAAAGAACGTCTACGTAGAAGACTATTTGCCAGTTCGATTACTTCTCTCAAGGTGGGGGTAAACGTGAATTTGTATGGAATTTTAAGAGGTTTAAAGAAGGGATAAAAGAAAGAAAATTATTTTTGGAGCACCAACAGACAGTTGCTGCCAACCCAAGAGCACACCGGGTTGGAGGGGACTGTTTGAGTGTCCATATATCAATTTTTAACTTCAAATTCTAATTTTTAAACTAAATGAAATTTTAACTATTTCTTATTTTTCCAATTTTTTTTTTTTTACTCTTTTGAGAAAACCTATCTCCTCCCAAATATACCTAAGAATCGCCCAAAAATTTATAAAATACCCCCAAACATTGATTTGTGTTATGAGCTAAGGGTTCTTGAGAAAAATTTGTTCCGGCTATTTCCTAGTGCAACTTCATAACATATAACAAAAGTCAAGCCATAGCGTAGGTCTTTCGGCATGTGAAGGGGCCAAAAAAACCATTGCTCCAACGCGTTTCCTAACTTCTTATTTAATGTCAAATATCCTTAGATTAAAGAAAACAGGCGATGCGGTGAACGTTGCGACAATCGATGCGAATGCAATAATCGATACGCTTGCTAGAGAAATAAACAAGGAAAATACAAGTTACTACAGCAAAAGGACGAACCAAAAGACAAGAACATAGAAATAACAAAATAAGCAGAAATAACGAGCTAGAATAATACTTACAAACGTTATATGGCCTTTAAACGGACAAACGAAGCGATATAGAAAAACGCAAAAAACCTAAAACCGTATTCTCCAAAGCACAAAACGAGCGAGTAAAAAGCAAAGACGCGAATTTATACTAATGACTTAAGGAACAATAGTCAAAGTTATGCAAAAAAAACTAACAGAATAATAATGAAAACGACATGCAAGCGTGACACAAAAAATGTTCCAAAAAACAAAAGAGTTCGTTATGTAAGAATGCCGCCGCAACAGCATAAATCAGTACTTAGTTTTCACGTAATGTTTACATATTTTTCTAAAAGAAATTGGACGTAAGAGATTGTTTATTTATTTATTTATTTATTTATTTATTTGTTATTTTAATTGTTTTGTAATCCGCATTTTTTCATCTGCATATTATTATCCGCATTTTGTCATCCGCATTTTATCATCCGCCATCCGCCATCCGCCATCCGCCGCCATCCGGTCTGCACTTTACAGAGACCCTTGGTTCCTGACTTTTTTTAAATTCGGCAAACCTTACTAAGCGGACAAACTCCACTGGATGAAAATCTTTAGTGTATTGTATAACCTTGAGCGCTCACTTTGTCAAAAAAAAAAATTGAAATCGAACATTATTTACAATTCGGCATTCCGAGTAATTAGGACGCATGTGTTTACTTCTGCCGAAATTGAGTCATTTGCTCTGCGTCATCGGTTGAAAAATTGGAAGATGGAGAGAAATTGCTCGTTTCAGCGGCTAGTTGGTAGCCAAAGCGGTCAAAAGCAAATGACTCAATTTCGGCAGAAGTAAACACATGCGTCCTAATTACTGTTGCCGAATCGTAAATAATGTTTGATTTCAAAGGAATTTTTTTTTTTTGACAAAGTGAGCGCTCAAGGTTATACAATGCACTTTAAAAGACCTAAACTCATTTTCCTGCACATATCTTTGTAAGTTGAAAAGATTTTAATCTAGTGGAGTTTGTCCGCGTAATACGGTTTGCCGAATTTAAGAAAAAGTTAGGAGCCTCGCACGTGCTACGTAGCTTTGCTTATCGGGCGAACGATCAATAAGTGAGAATTCTATATTTAGAACCTTTTTAATAGAGGTAAACAAACCGTTTGCCACAGATCTCTCTCGATGGCAACTCTCAAAACAGTTTTACGTGCTCTTTACTCGGCAAAAAGAAACATGTCTTGTACTGTGCGAACCCAAAAGCAAATCATTTTCAGTTTCCAAAGGGATAGTTTTCGAGAATCATATAAAAGCGTGCGTCTACTTCTGCATCAAAAGGCACCTTTACAGGGCTGTCAACCTCAAACGTCTTCAAATATGGAGAATATGACTTCCCCGCACAGCAATAACAAAGAGCCTTACAGAGGAGTCCCATCCAGGCCAAAGTCACGGGTTCAGTGAGCAGTGGGGGGGGGGGGGGGGGGGGAGGACATTAAACACTAACAGAAACAACGCTAAACAACATTTTACATGTTCTTGTCAGCAAATTCGAGTCTACGACAAATAGAAAACTTCGTCAATTATCCGGGAGATTACAGACATAAATCTGGAGACCAGAAGATACGGCTCAAAATCTGGAGATTACAGACATAAATCTGGAGATCGGGAGATAAGGTTCAAAATCTGGAGACTCCCGGATTATCCCGGAGAGTTGACAGCCCTGCCTTTTTGAAATAAATGTGATGCGGTATATTTCCAGCCTGGTGAATGAATGAGAATGATGAATTATTCTAGAAAGTGACACAGGCATACTCGGAAATAAGAAATCCGAGTGCTCCTATCAGAAGTCGAACCTAAGACCTTCCGATTAGTAGTTCGGATGCTGCACCACTGAGCTACAGGAGACTCGTGGGAGCTAAGGCCATTAAACTAGGTTCACGGGAAAAACATCCTGCATACTGCTAGGATTTGAATGTCGAACGTGTCGTATATGAAATAAATGTGATGGTATATTTCCAGCCTGGTGAATGAATGAGAATGATAAATTATTCTAGAAAGTGACACAGGCATACTGAGGGTTGTCCAATACACCCAATCTGACTCGATTCGTCTAGGATAGTGGCGATTCGACTCGAATCGATCGATTCGTTTGCCCTACAGTCGAGCCGTCTAACCGGAACTCGATTGGCTAGACACTTAATAAAAACACGGTAAGCTTGCCTTGAGGGAGGGTAGAAAATGTCGACGATTCGACTCGATTCGACTCGAATCGATCGATTCGTTTGCCCTACAGTCGACCCGTCTTACCGGAAGTCGATTCGCTAGACACTTAGTTAAAAGACGGCTAAAGTGCTATGAGGGTGGGCAGATAATGTGGGCGATTCGACTCGAATCGACTCGAATCGATCGATTCGTTTGCCCGTCTTACCGGAAGTCGATTCGCTAGACACTTAATTAAAACACGGTAAGCCGGCCTTAAGGGAGGGTAGAAAATGTCGACGATTCGACTCGATTCGACTCGAATCGATCGATTCGTTTGCCCTACAGTCGACCCGTTTTACCGGAAGTCGATTCACTAGACACTTAGTTAAAAGACGGCTAAAGTGTATGAGGGAGGGCAGAAAATGTGGGCGATTCGACTCGAATCGACTCGAATCGATCGATTCGTTTGCCCTACAGTCGACCCGTCTTACCGGAAGTCGATTCGCTAGACACTTAGTGAAAAGACGGCTAAAGTGCTATGAGGGAGGGCAGAAAATGTGGACGATTCGACTCGAATCGACTCGAATCGATCGATTCGTTTGCCCTACAGTCGACCCGTCTTACCGGAAGTCGATTCGCTAGACACTTAGTGAAAAGACGGCTAAAGTGCTATGAGGGAGGGCAGAAAATGTGGGCGATTCGACTCGAATCGACTCGAATCGATCGATTCGTTTGCCCGTCTTACCGGAAGTCGATTCGCTAGACACTTAATTAAAACACGGTAAGCCGGCCTTAAGGGAGGGTAGAAAATGTCGACGATTCGACTCGATTCGACTCGAATCGATCGATTCGTTTGCCCTACAGTCGACCCGTTTTACCGGAAGTCGATTCACTAGACACTTAGTTAAAAGACGGCTAAAGTGTATGAGGGAGGGCAGAAAATGTGGGCGATTCGACTCGAATCGACTCGAATCGATCGATTCGTTTGCCCTACAGTCGACCCGTCTTACCGGAAGTCGATTCGCTAGACACTAGAAACTATAACTTTCACCTCCCACCTTGGATGCATGACGTCTGTGTATTTGAATGAATTTAATTTAATGATGCAACAATGGAAAAATAATTGATAATTACCAATTACAACAGTTCCTTCCAACCCAGCAAACTTCAACTCGCCAACATCTCTACAGGCACACACTTGACGGGCATTCTTCATATTTCCATCCAACACCAGAACAGAGCCACATCCATGAGCATCACAAACATGGTCTATTAAAATAAAAGAGAAAAATCATAAACAGATGAACAATGTCCTTGAACAGAATATTAATAAAGCAGTGAATAAAACCAAAAAAGGTTTCTGTTACAAAGCAAACTTTTTTGACGCCCATATATATTCCACTAAAAAAAATATTTAGGTAAGTGCGGTAAGTTCCTTTTTATGACATACCTTATTAAAGGAAATTAACGTGACTTTTAAAAATTCCTTTAATTTAAGTTGCATTAATTTCTGTGAGCATTAATTTTGGCGACATTAATTATTAAAAAAATAAGTGGAACGTTAATTAACACGACCTAAATCACCGTTAATTATAACCTCAAATTCTGGACCCTGTACAGAGATATTTGACACCCAGAAAACAATAGCTTTCTCTTTTTTGCACACTGTTTTTCAATCTTTTACATCACAAAAATAATTGTTTACAATATCTCCAGTTCAGACCAGTTCACCCTCGCTTTCAGAAGAGCAGTTCTTGACATCTGGCTTCTTGTATTTCAGCCAAAATATCTTTCCAGTCATCAATATAATCTTTCTCAACAGAATGCGAGACTTCCTAATTGCGTTAATTTCCTTTATTTTGAAATTTTACCTCCTCTGTTGGTTTAACTTCTTTTATTAAGAAGTAATTTTCCCTCCAATTCATTTAAGTAGAGTTAATTTCAAATACATAATCTCGTGTTAATTTCCTATAATAAGGTACTGTACATGTATTGGACAATTCCTATATGTGATACTCACCACCCCACTTTTTCACAAAAGCGTCACGGAACTTTCCAGTGACCATTTCTGCAAGTGCATTACGATTACAAGGAATATCGTCAACTGCAAGGTCAAACTTCTTCAACACCTCAAGAGAAGCAAACAGGAGAAATCCTTCCTCGAGCCGCCTTCGGTCCAGGCTTTGACGATGTGTCAAAAGTTCTTTAAATTCTGAAGGATGGTCTCTTAGAAAAAGAAAATAACCAAAAACGTTGTAAGTTACCGTGGCATTATTAAAAGGATTTAATTTTTTTAAAACTGCAAGGCCATAATGTAAAGAAGTAGAGGTGGTCCAATACCTCTAAACTGAGGTTCAGTTCAAACATCGAACTTTTCATGCGCCAATCCTTTGAACTGATGAATTACGTACCGCAGAAGAGCAGCGTTGGAATCAGTTTGGTTTGGCAGTTCCAATTACTACAATTATCAGTTGAGTGAGGCGTAAAGGAAGTTTCGCTACTACGTTTTACCGTTAAAACTTCGCTGTTGTCAGGGGACAGAGCTAGTATCCATTGGAAACATCCCTCGTTATTGATGTCATCTGAAGAAGTTGGAGATTTTGTAAGCATGGAAGACTGATGATGTCAATAACACACAATGTTTTCAATGGAAACCAGCTCTGTCACCCCTGACAACAGCGAAGTTTTAACGCTAAAGCATAGGCGCGAAACTCAACTGATAATCGTAGTAGGTACAGCAAACGATGTTAAGTTAGGCAGAGCCTGTCACATTATTCAACACTGTGGCAATGGCTGATTCATATGGCGTTCTTCTGGTTAGTATTGCAAGCATGTATGCCGCGGCCAATATATGTACAACTATACTGATAAACAGCCAAACTATACTCAGGACGTTCTATGGGGTCATACATGGAAGACAAGCCGTTCTTCCCATGTGCCAAACTTAATACATGTACATAAATTTCAATAAAATACAACCTTCCCACAATTCAGTCTGATATCAATTGCGCAGATTGCCTTGAAAACAATGATGGCTGGTCTTAAAGATTGCAGCTCTTGCTTTAGAGACAAAAAGTACCTTTGTATCAGGTGCAAATTACCAATTTGTAATTTGTGCAGCAAACCAGAATAATTTTGAAGAGGATCGATAATTTTTTTCTGTGATTTCGATAGTTATCGATTACTGATATCCATCGATATCAATAGGCAATTGCTATCAATTGATTTCCGATATCGATTTCTATCGATTATTTACGCCTCCTTACTAGACCATATATACTAGCTGCGAAATGTAACCTTACTATCTGAAATGAGCTTTAAGGCTTTCAAATGACACTTAAACAACGACAAGCATGAGGCTAGACGGCTAAACTGTAGAATACCAACCACTTATTTGCATGTCATTGAATTACAATGGTCCTTTTGTTTTTTTGTCTCGTTCTTTAAAGCGTTCAGTGATATGTAAGTGGCCGGGTATTGTAAAATCGCTACCAGCCTGTATATACTATTGGCAATACCTTTTCATTCTCTTCACAGCAGGTCCTTTTGGTCTTCCTTCTTCTTCCTCAGAGGGGTGGCCTCCAGACGGTGCTTTATTATAGCCGAACTTTCGGTTGAAAGCCATAGCGAAGGTAGCGAAAGGTACTGCACCGACGATCAATAAATTGGCACACTGCCTCAACAAGGAGATATCGAACGCGGTATCCTCTGAGGACAACAGAAACTCGTTTTGCAAACAGTCCTCGTCAAACTGCCTCTTGCCACCTTGCGTCCAAAACCCGCAATGTTCGTACACTTTACAGACTCGACAGCATTTCGTGATTCGTGTTGCCAGATAGATTCCACGCTGTTCGTGGTAGACCACAACTACATGGCTATTGGGATCTACTGACAGCACTTTCTTGCAAAGTCTACAAACCTCGCGTTTGGTAATCAAAACAGCACCCATCGGTTGTCCACAGCTCAAACTAAACTCATGAAACTCGTTAAATCGCTGAACATTGCCAAGTTCCAGATACAAATAAAAAAGGCTCTCCGATTCACCAACAAAGATCTCGTCGCCATCCAAATTCTTTCGTTTCCCACTCACAATGACCTCCTTTTCTCCACACACATACCTCTTAGCAACCGACGTCAACGCAGATAATTTAAAAAAACTTCTTCCCACAAAATTAATAACAGAATAAAACCGAAATAACCGCATATGGTCTTTCATAAAGCCAGCCATAGCACAATACATGCGTCCTTCTGAAAATCGCAGCCTCGTCCCCAGGCCCTCACGAACTCAAGGAAGGTTTTATGTAAATTTCCTTTCTCGTGCACACGTTTTAACAGGTTTTAAGAACGAGGAATATTCATGTATTTTTCCTTTCTAAGGGAGGTTCATCTATATTCGCTCTCTCTGGGATGTTCATATATGTTTCCTTTTTCGCGCAAACGCTTTAAGAACAAGGAAGGTTGATGTATATTTCCTTTCTCGTGACCACGCTCTTTCCCGCGCAAACGCTTCAAGAACGAGGAAGGTTGATGTATATATTATCTTTCTCGTGTACACGCTCTTTCTCGCGCAAACTCTTTAAGAACGAGCAAGGTTGATGTATATTTCCTTTCTCGTGTCCACGCTCTCTCTCGCGCAAACGCTTTAAGAACGAGCAAGGTTGATGTATATTTCCTTTCTCGTGTCCACGCTGTTTCTCGCACAAACGCTTTAAGAACGAGCAAGGTTGATGTATAATTCCTTTATCGTAGCCCGCAAGCGAATCGACTTCCGATAAGACGGGTCGACTGCAAGGGCAAACGAATCGATCGATTCGAGTCGAATCGAGTCGAATCGTCAACATTTTCTGCCCTCTCTCATAGCCTGCAAGCGAATCGACTTCCGGTAAGACGGGTCGACTGCAAGGGCAAACGAATCGGTCGATTCTAGTCGAATCGTCAACATTTTCTGACCTCTCTCATAGCCCACAAGCGAATTGACTTCCGATAAGACGGGTCGACTGCAAGGGCAAACGAATCGATCGATTCGAGTCGAATCGTCAACATTTTCTGCCCTCTCTCATCGGCCCGCAAGCGAATCGACTTCCGGTAAGACGGGTCGACTGCAAGGGCAAACAAATCGATCGATAGCGGCCTTGCGAAGCATTTATTCACGAACTGACTTCCGGTGAGTCGAATCGTCTTCGCTTACTGACGATTCGACTCAGATTGGGTGTATTGGACATGCTTGGAGGGGCATACTCGGAAAAAAGAAATCCGAGGAGCACTCGGATTTCTTTTTTGCGAGTGTGCCTGTGTCACTTTCTAGAACAATTCATCATTCTCAAAACGTATCTTGTCGAACATAATCCTAAAAAGTTAGATACGCTTCGAAGGGGACTCACCTGCCATGGGCAAATCGGTAAATACAATTAATACAAATTACAAAAACTCGCTTTGCGGCCAGTAACTAGCCCTTTTTCAGATATATATTACTATTCCCTTTCTTCTGCTTTAGGAAATCATTAGCAATGGACCCTCCCAGGCATTTGACTTTTGGAGCTAAAACTAGATAGGATTTCTAGTTTGTTGCACAGTCACTCGAAATAAATGGGAAAAGTAAATGTGTTGCGTGTATATACACCGACTCAAAGTATTGCACATACAAAGAACTCTCCTTCGAAATAGGCTTGTGCTTACAAATAAAAAAGTTACAAAAAATCAAAAGGAAAACACTGTATGCTAGTAAGGAAGAAAATGAAGAAATGAGCAAGAGCAAGAAAAAAATATCCACGCAGATGTATTTGCGGCACGTGATCACTTGGATGTAAAGATTGCGTGACATCGATCTGCCTCTGTTTTTCAGTTCAATAGCGCTGTGCACTAATGACGTCACGAGATTTCACACCCCGTCGAGACTCAGACAAACAAAGTCGAATTCTGTAAGAGATGTAGGGAAGAATATGTGAATGGCGAGCAGTTCGCTTCGATCTTTAACGGTTTTAACCGACGAAGACGACGTTTCTGGCTCTAAATTCGAAAGAGAACCACAGGAATACACAGTTGAGCAACTAAAACGGTGGCTAAAGTGCAGGGTCTTTGAATTAAGCGGTAAACGCGAGAACTCATCTCTATCATTTCTCAGGAATCGGCCACTGAAGAGATCCAGAAGATTAGGATCGAAACCGCGGTCTTGCCTGACCATTGCCTAAAATGCCACAGAATTTACTAACGGCTGAAGGACTCGTGGCGGCCCCTGGCCAAAGCAACACAGAAGAATTGCCTTAGTAATCAGTCTAAGGTGTAATCAAAACACAGGAGGAAAATACTAAGCTCCCGCAACATAAACACAAACCTCACAGTTTAATACGGAGCGGAGCGGAGCGAAGCGATATTAACAAAAACACAGCTGTAACTAAAGCGACCTTTAGCCCTCAAATTAACGCATTGTAGAGCATTTAAAGAAGCTACAATGCTAAAGAAAGACACACTGAATTCAGTGTCTTGCGGCAGTATAGCCTCTCTTTTTATCTTTGTAAGGATAGGATTTGAACCAAATGCCACAAACGGCATAAGAACGACAGTCGCTACCCAAAAACAGCAAGAGGAGGGCAATTACTGAATTAGATAGAACACAAAACCCAGACATGACCTTTGAGATAAAAATACAAAACGTGCGACATTTAAGCACTTGGCTTTGTTCAGTTACTATCGCGCAAATCCTCCAAATCATAAATGGCATTTAATAAGAAGAAAATACAGCGCTAACAGAAAATTTACAGGGAGCGCCGCTCATACAAGAGAGGGCGTTCCCTAAAGACGTACTCGTTATAGCAAAACTATAACTGAAAATGGCTGAAACACGCGAGTGGGAGTCGCGCAGGCCTATCTTTTTTCCTTTTTACACTGGTCATGTTTTTCTCCGTAAAGAAATCCCGCGAACAAGCAGCTAGCCAACGCTTGCACTTCGCGATGTGTTGGTTTCGGAAATGGAATGATTACTTTCTTCCCTGATTGCTGACCATTGCTCAACCTTTTTAAGGGATTTCGGCCACTTGTCAGGATACTACACGTCTGTTTTGCATTCACCCCAACAGCAGTGTTTGGTGGTTACCATTTCGGTCCGTCTTGGACGCTAACTGTGCGATTTCACCAAGTTTTTCGCTTTTTGGTATTGCTACGGCAGTACTCGCTCATACATTTTCCTTTATCACATCCCAGTGTTTGTCTGAGTCTGTGCGGGGGGTCTCATGGGATCTCATGTGACAAAATCTATTTTTAGTAATAGTGCACAGCGCTATTAGTTCCTTCACATTCTTGCCTCTTTTCATTAGAAATATTCAATACAAAACTCAGTAGATACCCGGAGGATGCTTTATATGCAAGACATGGATCCAGGTCCTACAAAAATATTGGACAACCCAGAAAGAGGTGACGCTTAGAAAATGCCGTAGTGATGAAAAGGCCGGTGGCTAAGCACGGCAGCAAGACACGGGAAAATTAGCGAAGAACATCAAAATTATTTGCCTTCAAACACCCATTTGGAAGGTAAGCTGTAACCGAAGTATTATCTCAGGTTAACTGGGTAGTTTTAATGGGAAATGGCAGGGTTTTACAATGGTTTGCTCAGAAAGCGAGCTAAGGATAGTAGAATTGTTTACATTTCCTGGTTAAACAAGATCTCCTCGAAAGGTCAAATTGGGTCAACTTGCATGGGGCCGCTCGCCTCACAAATAACTTTTGCCAAGAAAAAAATTATATCACGTTCATAAACAGCTCTTTTACTTACTAGAATTGAATTTTGAAAGAATTCTACATAATAACGAGTATGTTTTGAGATGTTTGAAAACGGTATGGAATTTTTGATTTTCAAAGTCTACAAATTTCGGTTCTCTTCGCTTGCTCTCCAGGAATTCAAAATTACAATTGTAAGTCTTAACTATCATCAAAGCAGCTTAGCAATACCTCCTGATTAACATTATAAACTAAGAAAAACCATAATTTGCTATGCGCCTTCACGCGAGTTCGATTATCTGATCATGAAATTTGACCTCATTCCTGTGATTTTTCGGCTTCACCGGTTGTCGACGGTTTTTCGTAATTTTCTCAAAAATGTAAAAACTCTAGAACCTAAAACTTATATCACGATTCTTAGCATACCATAGGTTATCTCTGGACGAAATATCAAGGGGTCCATTTTTCCGACCTTGTGCCGCTTCTCACGCGGTGGTTAGGGAAAGTTGCTCTTAAAAAGTCTGCTAAAAAAAATATCTCTTCATTTATTTCGTCCAATTTTTTTCAGTTTGGGCTAATGTTAGACTAATACTTGACATAATAAGCGAGTAAAAATTGACTTTCAACGTTCAAAAAAAATTAAAGAGAAAAAAAGTAATTTGTTTACTGTCAAACCCTGGATTAACGTTAAATTACTTTCAACCAAACCTGACCGTGTAGTTATATACCCTGATGCCTTTTGTCTTAGCGGTCTGAATTTAATTACCGTAAACGATCTAATAAACGCCGGGGGCGTTTATTGAATTTCAAGGGTCTGAGGGGGGCGTTTAAAAGATAAGAGGCGTTTAAAAGAGAGAGGCGTTTATTCTAATAACTGTAACATGGTAACCTAAATACGGTATTATAATAACCTAAATGACAGAGCTTTAGCAGACTATCAAGTCCGTTCGCTGATAAGTCTAAACTGTCTACAAATCCATAACGGATATGGTGCATGCAAAGCGGCGGAAAAAGTTACTGGTAGTTCTTATAGCTCAATGTCAAGACTCAACTCGCACACCGGTCTTAATTAAGCAAGAACGCAAATAAATTGATTGATTGTATTGTACATATGTTTCTAGTTTATGTGTGGTTTTCAGGGAAGGGGGGCGTTTATTAGACAGAGGGCTCTTGTTAGGGAGGGGCGTTTAATACAAACTTGTCAGCTTAGGGGGGCGTTAATTAGATAGGAGGCGTTCATAAGAGAGGGGGCGTTTATTAGATCATTTACGTTATCTTTAATACGACGTCATAAAAATATAATAATTCGATTAGAAAATTAAATATATTGTCAACTTTAAACCGAGTATGTCTCACAGTTTTACTCTTGTCTTTCTTTCAGCTTTTTCTTCAGTTTTGTTTATTCCTATCATTTTCTTTTTTTTTTTTTGTTTCTCTGTAGTTTTTCATTTGCTGTCCTGCTAAATGTTGCTCTCCTTTCTGTGTGTTGTTCTTGTTTTTCTACCATGCAAGTTTTCCTTCTCTTTCTCTAAATGATATAGTTCTGTTTCTGTTTTGTCAAATTTTGATCTCTGGTTTCCGTACAGTTTTGTTGTAGTTGTTCTCTCATGCTCACTTCGTTCCCATTTAATTTTGTTCTTTTTCTCTGTCATGTTTTATGTTTGCTTCTCAGCAGTTTTACGATCGTTTTCCTGTCATGCTTACTTTTGCTATATCCAACAGATATTTTAATTTCGTCATGCCGTGCTTTTCTCTTGTTTTGTCTATAATTCCGCTCTTTTTTGCGACTCATTTTGTTTGTATTTGATTAAGCTAACTTGACTGGTATTTCTGTCGTATTTCATTTTTTTTTTCCTATCTTATTCTAATGATATTATTGCGTTCGTCTTCCTTTCGCGTTTTGCCCTCGTTTCTTATCATATCTTTGTTTATGTTTTGGTTTTGCTATTCTTAGGTTTTCCCCTTGTTTTCATGTCATGTCTCCACAATATTACTCGTTGCTCGACATGTTTCGTCCTTTTTTTATGTCATGTTTCGTTGTTGTTTTCATGTTATGCTTCGTGTCTGTTTCTCTGCAGTATTGTTGATTTTCCTTCCATGTTTTGATCTTGTCTTCAGGTCATGTTTTGTTCTCGTTTTAATGTCACATTGTCTGTTTATTTTTACGTCATATTTTTCTCTCGCTGCTAAACTTTCCCCCTTTGATTTGTATAGTAGCATAGTTTGCTTTTTTCCTTCAAATGTTTCCACTTTCTCTATTAATACTATTATCCATAGTTCCGTCATGTTTTGTCCTTTTTCATGTTGTGTTCTGTTTTCGTCTTTCTGAAACTTTTGTTTTGTTTCTGTTTTGCCGCCGAGTATTGTTCGTTTGGCTGTCAAGGTTTACTCTTTGTTCTCTTTAGATTAGCTCTCGTTATTGTGTGAGAATTTTTTCTGTTTTGCTTTTTTTTTGTTATAACTTACTGGTAGTTCTAATTTTGTTTTCTGTCATGCATGTTTTGTTGTTTTTTTTTATTTTACAAATAGCAGTGTTTTTTTTTTCTGTTACGTCTTATTGTTGTTTACCAATAGATTTGCTTTTGCTTTTGTTGTGTTTTGTTGTTGTCTACCAATATATAGATCTACTTTAGTTTTCTGTCATGCTCTCTTGTTTTTTACCAATTATAGTTCTGCTCTATTTTCTGTCAGGTGTTGTTGTTGTTGTTGTTGTTTACTAACAGTTCTACGATTGTTTTCTGTCTTGTTGTTGTCTACCTTAGTTCTACGTTCGTTTTCTCTCAAGTTTTCTTGTTTCTTGTCTAAAGCTTTACGTTTTTTTCTGTCACCTTTTCTTGTTGCTTACCAGAAAGTTCTACGTTTGTTTCTGTGATGTATTGTTGATGATCACAAAATAGTTCCCCCTTTGTTTTCTGTCATGTTCTCTTGTTGATTACCAATGGTTCTGCTTTTATTTTCTGTCATCAGTTTTCTTGCTGTTTACCAATAGTTCTACGTTTATTTTCGGTCAAAATTTCTTCTTCTTTACCAATTGTTCTGCTTTTATTTTCTCACTGTTTTCTCGTTGTTTATCAAAATTTCTACGTTTCTTTTCAGTCATGTGTTCTTGTTGTTTATCACTGATGCTTGTACGTTTCTTTTCTGTCATGTTTTCTTGTTGTTTACCAATAGTACTAGTTCTACGTTTGTTTTCTTTCATGTTTTCTTGTTGTTGATCGAGGCTTGTACGTTTCTTTTCTGTCATGTTTTTTTGCTGTTTACCAATAGTAGTAGTTCTACATTTGTTTTCTGTCATGTGTTCTTGTCATGTTTTTTTGCTGTTTACCAATAGTAGTAGTTCTACATTTGTTTTCTGTCATGTGTTCTTGTTGTTTATCAAAACCTCTACGTTTGTTTTCTGCCGTGTTTTCTTGTTCTTTATCAATAATCAACTGTAGGTTCGTTCTCGTTCTGTCTGAGATGTTGTTGTTCATAATGATCTTCAAGTTTGTTTCACTATTCTGATGTAACTGTATCTATCGCATTTGTGTTGTTTTTTTCTGTATTGTTTAACAAAACACCTGTTTCTAAATTAGGAATCACCAGTTTTTTAGGGTTTCTCTATAGCTCTGCTCTTCCACAAAATTCATTTGAGAAAGCTAAACCACCTCTAAAACAAAAGGCATCTGGGTGACGATAAAATATGATATATATCTGTTGCAAAATGTTCTTATAAAAAGGTCTGAATGTATTAAAACTTATATTTGTGAAACGTTGTGAGAAACATGAAAATATTAATTTATTTAATAAATAAGTGCGCAAACAATCAGCTTTCTCAAAGTAATTGAGAGGTAATTTCTTTTCAAGGCAGCGGAAAATTTTGAAACCTTGCCCGATGCTCTTGTAGGTGCACGTGTGATTCCAATAATAAGAAAATCTTAACCATGGTGCAGTGGTTCTAATTAAAGTCTGTTGACAAAATGCCAAAATTTGACCATTAAGGACGGTGCCTACTTTTGTCACTGCACATACCTTCTGCGCATCTCGAGATACTCGGGTTTCCTATGGGTGGTGCCTACCAATACAGGGCTATTTTTACGCGGTTTAAAACTATGCGGAGAAAGCAGAACTTAGCAGGTGCTTTTGGTATTCAAGAATAAAATTGAGAGATAACCATGCATTTTTCAGAGATAATAGGGCTTCAATTTAGAAAAAAAACATTGCTCTGTATTTTAGTGCTTTTAAGAATAATTGGTTGCTAAATTATCTCTAGAAAATGCGTGGTTGCCCCCAGTGTTCTTTTTGGATTCCAATAGCCCTTGCTAAGCTAGACCTGCTTTTGCCGCAGTCATAAATCGCAAAAAAAAAAAAAAAAAAAAAACTTCCGTATCAGTAGGCACCGTTCTTAAACAAAAACAAAACGGGTGGTAATTACTTGCGTGTCTGCGGATGAAATGCTGAAGAAATCTTATCATCTGGTCTTTCAAATGAAAGCTAGTGAGGAGTTTTTACCTACGGTACTATACTATGCTGTAGAACTTACTTCATCCTATCTGTGAAAAACAATTAACTGAAATGCCCAAGTGTGATATTCAAATGAGAACTACTGAGCAGTACTTTCTCTGATACTGTTTACCTTGTGCATAAGGTTGTTCCCACTTTTAAGTCTGTGGATGAAACTTTTAAGTGTGGTCACTAATTCAGACCCGAAAGCTACTAAACTGCACGTTTGCGGGGTTCTGTTTGTTGTCACCTTTGAGTCTCTCGGATGAAACCTCAGGTTTAAGCAATACCTTTCCATGCTGTAAAAATTGGTATAAATCTATCGAGTTATACTTTTACTGTGGGTCGTTTCATCAATACTGTGCGATATGGTCTTAATTTTTGGGTATGTGGATACCTGAAACGTATTGGCGATCTCTTTGCTGTGAATGTATCTATCATTTTATAAAAAGTGGAATCTAGCGTTTGATTCTGTGATTAGTGAATAACCATTCAAATGAAAGCTACTGGGCAGAATTGTCTTTGTTGCTGTCTTTATTTTCGTGGGAGCCGTCGGCAAATCTGTTGAGTCTGTGAATGAAGCCTAAAGATGATAAATTCAACTTAAAGTTGATGAATAGTACATTGCCGTAACACCGATTACAATACTCTAAAAAGTGGCTATGACTTCCCATTGTTCAAATGAAGTTGTTGTGCTATATATTTTATGGGTTGTTGTACTGCACCTAATTGTCCTAACGCTTGGGTCTTTTGGAAATCCTCCAGTGTAACCAAGCAAAATGACAGCTATATTGAATGATCCTTTGTTGTGGTAATGATTGTTATGCTGTAAAACGTGAGTCTAACGTTTAAATCTGTGGATGAAATTCCAATTTGCCGCATTTTGTATGATAGCTATTGGACAGCCTAAATTTCCTCCTGATTATTATGTGTACAAAGTAGTTCCAACTTTTGAGTGAAGCCCTAAAGTGTGATCATTTAGGTGAAAACTATCGAGTAGTACTTTTCTGTGGTACTGTTCACTATACTGTACACGATTGCTCAAACGTTTAAGTGCGCGGATGAAAGTGTGATTTATTCCACATTCCAATTCCTTTGGTGCTATTTAATGTTGCTCAAAATTCGAATCTGTGGGACAAATCCTAAACTGTGACCAATCAAACGAAAGTTGTAACTGTTTGTAACTTTTGAGTCTGTGTATGATACCTTAAAGTGTGACCATTCAAATGAAAGCTACTAAGCAGGACGTTTCTGGGGTGCTGTTTATCGCGCTGTACAAGTTGGTCCTATCTTTCGAGTCCGTGGATAGAACCCTAAAGTTGTGAACCTTCAAATGAAAGCTACTGAGAAATACTTTCCTGTGGTGCTGTTCCATTCTTTACAAGGTGGTGCCAGCGTTTGAGTCTGTGGATAAAATCCTAAAAGTGACGGTTCGGTTTACCATGCTTTAGAAAGTGATTTTAACTTTTGGGTCGGGTTAAATCCTAAAGTGTGACCTTTCAAATGAAAGCTACTGAGCAGTACTTCCTGGTTGTGCTGTTTATTACGCTCTTCAATGTTATTCTAACTTTTGAATGTGTGAAAACCCAAGGTTTCAAGATTCGAATGTAAATTGTTCACTAGTATGTTCCTTTTGTGCTGTTCGTTTTGCTGTGCAAGGTTCTAACTCCCTGTGGTGCTGTTAATTATGATGATCAACAAGGACTCGTAATAAAACCTTTTTAAATGTGTGATAACTGAAATTGGCCATTTCCGAGTTGCTGTGAACCTCATTTTTAAAGCGAGGCTAAGTGCAAAGTTATCCATATGAAAATTAGTTTTGTTTGCATATGAATGAAAACTAATTTTCATAATAAAAACTTTGCATTTTCAAAATGAGGTTCAAAGGAACTCGGAAATGGCCTATTATATTCATGGACAGTACTTTTTGGTGATATACTATCTGTTTGTTTGCTGCTGCTGCTGCTGCTGCTGCTGCTGCTGTTGTTGTTGTTTTCAATTTTGTTTCTAAATAATGCTGATGTTTTTTCTTGGGTCAGCACGTGCACCTTAGTTGTAAAAAAGGTAATAACCAAAATTCTGCAATTTTCCAGATTCCTGAAGCGTACGTACCCATGTCAGACCTTCTTAGAAATTTGGAAACTTAACATACACCTGGGTCCAGTTTTTCAAAGCAAAATTACGCTTATTAAAGCTAAGCGACTAGAACTCAAATTCACAAATGAAATCTTACTGTTGTTCATTTCTTTTCCCTTTCAATTGCTAATAGCATTGAAATCCTCTTTCTCGACTGAAAGAAGTGTTTTACCTTGAAATATATAGATATAAACACAATTTTTGCAAGTGGAACAAAATCTTTGGCTGTATCAAAACTTTTAACATTAATCAGCTTTGAACAACTGTGCCCTGAACTTAAGTCTATATGCTACAATTTTAAACAAATAAACCTTACGCCAAGGGATTGCCACAGGCCTCCATCCAGAGTCCAATCATT
Organism: Pavona decussata; assembly: GCF_977016875.1. NCBI lineage: Eukaryota > Metazoa > Cnidaria > Anthozoa > Scleractinia > Agariciidae > Pavona > Pavona decussata. The sequence goes on from NW_028145545.1 coordinate 121,767, forward strand.
GTTCTTGTTCCTTTAATTCTCGCCTCTCCTTCGCCTGGCGACTGACGGTTCCGGCGGCTAGCAACGAGGTAAAATATCACGATAAAGTACTTTAAAATGTATAAAAATAAACCGAATTTCACAGACTTTGACAGCCTGACAACAAAATATTTTTCCACATTATCTTTAGTAGTTCCCATTTATGTGTACACAGTTAGAAACACAACCGATAGCAAAATATAAAGTACTGATTCATTCTCTACCGGGGACAAGTAACTCTCAAATTTTGGACGAGGGTGTGGGTTCCATAGTTTAACTAAAAGCGAAAAGGAAAGCTTCATCTCGGCGCTATTGCAAATTTAACTTTTAAATCGTCCTCACTTTAAGGAGAAAAGCAATAAATACAGCTTTCCCTAAAGAAGCCCTTCTACTTAGGTTACAAAAAACTTATGTCAGACCCAATAGGTCTATAACCACACCCTTTTTATCTATTTATCTATGAATACAAGGTAGATCTCCTGACGTGAAATCAGTACATTCTCATGACAAGTTTGTTCTAATATGTATTGTTATGCTGTAAACAAAAACAAAACGATGCTGATCATCATGCGAGGGTAAGTTTGTTAGCTCAACTTTCAATGAATGTTCATCTTTAGGAAGTCTTTTTCTAATTGGTAGCGGTCTTGTGATACCGGGCTGTAAAGAACAAAAACGTAATAGGTATGAAAATTTGTAATAGCACTTTCACTGCCCTCCTTTTTTAACTTCCAGTTGTAACATTGAGCGATCAGGGTGAGTAAGGAGGTAATGGATCTAGGGTGGGTCGCAATTAACCGACAAACCAAATTTACAAGAATCAAAAATTAAAAAAAAAAAACCTTTATAACATGGTCAAGATCACAACCTTTTTTCTAACTGTGAACCAAACCTGGAAACCAAAAACCATACACATAGACCAAAGCATAGATCGTGAGAAAGTATTCTCCAGGAACGTTCACTCAGTGTTAAGTTTAAGACCAGTTCGTACGTGACTGCTGGCATACAACTGAAGCACCGAATGAGGGAGGCTGTATACATTACTTGTTACTTAAAATATTTGCATGGATAGACAGTTTATATGCTCTGATTACCCTTTTGAATGAAGCTTATGAGCTTACCTTTCAAATCATTCTGAAGTTGCCTTTCACTGTTTTGCAGAACTTGTGGAGTTCCAAATTGACCCAATGCTTCTGCACCTAAATGGATCTGAAGAGCCAAACACGGTATTGAAATGATTTATCTTGACAGTGTTATTGCATTTTCCTATCAGAATTTTTGCAAAAGATGAAGTAGTCTGGTTAGGGAGCAAGAATGATTGGCTGCAGGGCCGGGACCACAATTTTCTTAAAGGTTGGGAGAGGAGGAGGCTTCTGACATGTGTCCCTACATGCATGTCAGTTGTGAAATAAGGAATTTAAATTTTTCAGCTCTTCGTAGAGAGGGTTGGACCCCCACCCCCCACCCCTCCACCCCTCAGCCATTCCACTGGATCCACCCATGGGTTGAGGGAGGTGATCAATCAGTTAACAACCAATTCGGTTAAAATCTGTGTGGCCTCTAGGTAGGGAAATAGCCTAGAAGTTTAAAATCACTCTTCGGGCTCCATCAGTTTTATGAAACAAACATGAAAACAAGCAAAGATTGAGGTGCCCTTCAGTTCCTGAAAAAAAAATCGTTCTTTTGATATACGGGACATTTTTTTCAGTAAAAATAGATTTCACTCAGTTAAGGAAATATCTCAGCCTTTGTAATCGTCAAGTAAAACACATAGGTGTTGAACACCTGCTGTTCTTTCGAATAAGAAATGAGCTTCAGTTTGTAAAGGCGCTAAAAGTAATATTTTTAGAATTTCCTCCATTTGCTTAGCTTACGCAAGTGAAATTGAGTTGTCGAAATACTATTGGCCACGGGTCTTATATGACAAATGCTCCTCAGTAAAAGCTCTTGACTTATGCTTGTAAGAGAATTGAATGAGTCAAGATCTGTAATAAACGCTATGTTTCTTGAAGAATATTTCGGAAGGAAGCACGACATCTCTCGCTAAGCCACGGAGCGAAATTCCCCAAAAGTCCCCGTTACACTTTGTAGGTTTTATTAAGCACAGACTCTCAGTATGCATACTAGAAGCATACTCACCTCCTGTAAAATCTTTACGCTAAGTTAATCTGTTTCTTCTGGTTAATTCCGTATGTGATATACAACTGAAAAGAAATATGGAAGAAGCAGTCATTGTAGAAAATTAATTTATGATAGCGGTAGAAACGGCGCATTGCCAGAATTTACAAGCAAAGTGGTTCTACCTTTTGAGTCTGCGCCATGGAGGAATTCCTAAAGTGTGACCATTCAAACGAGAACTGCTGAGCAGTACTTTCCAGTGGAACTTAATATGTTCTACAAGGTGGTTCTACCTTTTGAGTCTGTGGATGGAATCGTCCAGTGTGACCATTAATTTGAATTTTTGAAAATGCTGGTACTAAATAAATGAACTGAAAACATCGTGACACAATGGGAACCCTTCCTTAATTGTGTGACAATTACAGCTAGTTGCTAGTTGCTTCAGGACACTGAGCGGATAAGCGAAGGTTTGTCCATTCTGACTAGGCCTTTGAAATGAAACTGTAAACCATTTTCATTTATCAACGAGTAAGTTACATCGTTATTAACCGAATTACTAGGAAGATAGAGAAAATGTTCGAAAATTGGGTCATTACATACCTCTAACGGCCTCTCGTGTTACCATTCTTGAATTATTCCTTGCCAAGTGTTCAGCTACGCCATGTTTACGGCCAAAGGTTCGAGGCAGCCTTGAATTTGCAAGTTAGGCGCGTACCCAGGGACCTCTGCCATGACGTTATACACGATTTTTATATGCCGTTTGTAGGTCGCAGCTTTCTTCGCGGGAACTGGAACTTTAAACGATATCAGGATTTAGCGTCGTCCATCTTGCCATCAAGTTCCTCGTGTTAAAAGGTGACAGAAAAAGGAGAATAATTTAGAATTAATCTGCAATTCAAATGCATACTCTTGTCTTCGTATTCTTGATTTCCTTTCCATTCATATGTAAATATCATACCATTTTGTAAAAAGATAACAGACACCAAAAAATTGAAGTTTGAGAACGCGGATCATATAAGGCCTAACTAAATCTTTTTCCTGGAAGGAGATGGATAACAGATAGAGTGTGTAGAAGGAACTGGGAAAGGTTTCAAAGAGGAAAGAAAATCAAAAAGGTTATTAAATGCACATACGTAGTAATGTGTGAATAATGAGTAACAAGCCTGCGCGAGTCCCGCGCGCGCATTTTCGCTCACACGAATATGTCTTTTAGAGAAACGTCCCCCTTTAACGCAATATCAGGGGTAAATCTCCGTATATTTCTCTTAGTAGAGGTTGCTGGCTAATAAGATGCCAGTTGTTCATGGGGACTTGTTTTAGATCAGGAACTGCTGGATGATATTTCGTTATAAAAGCCAAGATTCTCTTCTGTTGTCTTTGTTTTCCAGTTAAAGTGCAAGGTTCCTGTCTTCAAACATCACTTCTGACAGGCTCCATACAGAGTAACATCTTTGAAATCACTGAAAGAAGACCGACAGCAAAACAAGAAGATAATAAAATTAATAAGTCCAAGGAAGGGGGAAGGGGTGGTTTGGCGCGGAGGTGGGTAGAGGGGGGCATCCTTGTTTTCTGGACTAAATCCTAAACTCTAGCCATTTGAATGAAAACTACAGAGCATGATTTCCCAGTGTGTGTTGTATTTTTGTGCGATAAAAGGTGATACTAATTTATGAGCCTGTGGACGAAATCCTAAGTCGCGACCAAATGCATTCATGCATTCCTTCCTAAGTCTGTGTGATCATTTCCAATGAAAACCAATGAGCGATGTTTTTCCAGTAGTGTTGTTTGTTTGTCGTGGTTTTGCAATGATATATTTCCATTTTTATCTTAGACGCTGCAGGGAGTGAAATCCGTTTATAACTATGAATCAACTAACTAAGAAATAGAGAGCACCGGTCATTTTATAACGGTTATTTTTTGATAGTAATCAACTTTATTTCAAAGCAACAATTTACATGCAATCCAACATTAACATCTTGTTACAAATATTTCTAATAATGGAATGTATGCGGTGTATGACATGTTCAATAGGTAAGAGTATCCTTTAAGGCGAGTATTTAGGATCTGAAGTTATGAAAAGCTTTCTATTTGATATATGAAAATAATATCATCTTTGACTGAAACTTCAAGAGTAATTGCTTGAGCATGTAGCTTGCGAGTGTAAATGTAATATCGCATGAATAAAAGGCTATAATTAAACTTTCTTGTAATTTTTTTCCATGTTGACTGGAAAGCACCCCAAAGAGCGTTTTTTTTTCTATCAAGGGGTAGAAATGGGAATTATTTGAGTTATTAAACCATTGAATTACATTTGTTATAAACACCTTTGTGAAGTGACCATGGAAAAACCAGTGATCAATAGAGTCAGTGTCACCACAATAGAGGCACTCATCGTCATCCTTTATTCCAAATCTGCGTAGTTCTCTCTTAGTTACAATGATTCTGTGAATAAATTGTAAATTGGAACTCCTTGAATTTATTCTCCTTACAGGTTGTCTTCAATGATGGCAATTAATTGGCAAACGGCAATTATTCCTTAACATACTAGGCTTTTACTGGGTTAGAAAGAGATCAACGAAACAGTATGTAAATAAAAAATTAAGGCGAGAATCGTTCCTTGGGTATTTTTCAAGGTGAACGTAAAGCATAGTGTTCTTCATACTTGAGCCGACCAATATTGGTCTTTCAATTTTGAAAAACCGTTTTATTTAATGTTCGACACTTCTCTTAATTACACTTGCCTATTGCTGAAGATTGGGAAAGGTCACCCCCTTTCGTTTTAGTGATATATAGCTGTTGAATAATTTACTGGATTTAAACATTTTTAAATGTTTACAAACGAAAAGGGATCCATTTTTGACAAGGACATTTATATTCAATAATGTACGATGTCTGAATTCAAATAATAATGTTATGTTGTTCTTATCCAGCACTGATAAATATCAAGGTTGATATGGAAAAACTAGATATCTAACTTTTGACTTTTTATCATTCGTTAAAAAAAAAAACACTTAGTGTTTTATCGCTATAAACAATATCCACATCACACCATAGGTAATAAACTTTTAAAAGGGACAATTGATAGCACGTAGAATTTCAAGTTTGGTATTCTAATTATAGCAGCACTAACATCGTGCTATCGAGACTGGACATCGTGTTTGGAAGCCTTCAATCCGTATCCTGTTTAGCCCTCAACCACCTCATCATTTTCTGAGAATATTTTCTATACGTCAATCCTTTAAATAATAGTAGATATCATTTTTCTGACTTCCTCTCTTATAAGCGATAAGGTTGGCCAAGAGAAATACATCGCTGCGACTTCAAATCAAGAAGATAAGCTTATGTGAAAAAGTGGAATTCTTTTCTTTTACTACGCTTCCACTTTTTTAAAGCTTGCGCCGCGCTTAACGGCAACCCTTTATCTCAACAAATTTCATTTCTGGCTCATTTTGACGCGGTCGCACCCCCATCACTCCATCCCGTATTACTATTATTGTTATTTCTGCCTATTTATGTATGTCCTTTCGTGTTTTTTTTCTAGTTTTATTCATTCATTTTTGTTATTACATTATTATCGATAAAGCAGGCATAGCGGTAATTCTGTAGGTAGTGTCGATATTGTAAGACAAGTACTTTTAGTATTGCCGCGGTAACTATGGTAAGTATTGCTAACAATGTACTGAGATATAGTTAGTGTTAGTATTGTAACCGATGTTAGTTGTGTTCAGTATTCTAAATATCGTGTCATGTAAGGCAAATAAAGTTGTTAAAAAAATAGTACGTACTTGTAAACCGTTAGTGATGACGTCCTAAACTCCTGGAAATCCACCATTTACTTGAAAGAAATGAATAGAAGTGATTTCATATCAATCCCTCTTTCACGCGATATTTGAGAGAAGAGGACAGATGGTCTGGGTAAAACATATCTGGCATGTGGGACGTCTAATTAATTTCTTGTGCCTAAAGCAAATTTCAATTAACTCTCAGCTCGAGTTTGTTCTATTAAACAAGATAAAAGATAAAAGATAAAGATAAAATTTGTATTACCATCAGACTGAACTTAGGATTTTGTTTAAGGGAAAGGTGTTTACAAAACGACTTATTCATTTGAAATAATGATCACGAATCATTTCACAGTCTGTGTCTAGTTGCATTTGGCGTGGGCAGCCCTAAGTTATGTACGTAGCATCGGCGAAAATTTTCTTCTTGCAGTTGGTTATCTAGAAATGTTGGTCATTGTATTATACCGAAATGAAAACATTTAAAAAGTTAGAGTAAACATCAAATATTGTATACAGAATGTCCCCAGGTTTCCTGAAACCCTTTTGTATACTCAGATATTACTTTAGTAATGGTGGACGTAATCATTTTTTTCTTTGTTTCAAAAGATAATAAAGGTGGCATCAAATACAAGATTCTGTCAAGTTGATAAGGTTTCTAAGAAGTGAGTCTTCCAAAAGAAAAAGAAAAATGAATCTCAACTTTTAATAAATACGTGAAGTTATAATTTGTTTTCCGATGTATTGTAAAATATCACGAGGGGTTTAGTCTTAAAGTTCTGGCAGAAATGTTTCAATTAATTTTCCATCAGTAGCAAGCTGCTTAAGGTCCCCCAGCTTCTACGTTTGCTCAGTATTGTAATGCAGATGCGTTGCGTTGCTATAACAAAAAAACGTGGTTCGAAGATCAAACGACCACTGTCATAACCGCCCGTACTTAAACGTTAAAACATTACTACAACTGCTAAATTTCGTGTGTTGTTTATAGCCTTTTTGACTTCCATTTAAGGGTCTTTATATTCTGCAATCAGGCATTACATTGCCAACTGCCAGTACTTCGTTAACCAACACGTGTTTTACGAAAAAGACAAGCAGGGCAAATGTAATTGTCATAACATGTCTGCGAATTTCAGCAACGTTTCATTTATCCAGCAGAATCCATCATGTGGAAATTTGGAAGCCACTTTCCCATTTAAAATCAGCCAAATGGTAATCTTCTCAATTACTTTGTTCTTGAGCCTGGTTGGAAATACTCTTATTATCATCGTAGTGTACAAGCGCCCAGAGCTGAAGAAGACGGTAAACTACTTTATTGTTAATATGGCGCTGTCTGACTTCGTTTTTCCGCTAACATCCATTCCAGTTTCCTTGGCAGAGGCTTCGTCCAGTTCTTGGCAGTCGCTTATCGATGGTATATCAGGATCAATCGTCTGCAAGCTGAGGAACGTTCTTGTGTCTGTTTCGATTACTGTTTCCATACAAAGCCTCGTTTGGATCGCCTTGGATCGGTTTGTGGCGGTTGTCTGGCCAATGAAAGTTCGTCTTATCGCGTCTAGATTTCGTTCCTTTGCTATTGCGTCTACTTGGATCGTGGCTCTCACAGCGAACTCTGTAGATCTGCATTCTTCTGAGTTACTGAAGGAAAATGGAGAAATTAGATGCGGTAAAGACAAAACTTCCTTGTTGTTAAAAGCTATAAATTATGTCCGATTGGCGTTCTTCGCCTTTGCAACAATAGTTCTTATAACGATTTTATACTGCGCTATTGCATTTACCCTACGGAAACAAGATAAAATGCTTCAGTGTACTACAGTCCATAGAAATGATCATAAAAAGAGGCAAGCCATAAAGATGAGCCTATGCGTCGTAGGCTTATTCTATCTGTTCTTTCTTCCTTATGTAACTGCACTTGTCTTAAGGGAAACTTCGGTTTCAAAGACGTGTTTATACAAACACCTCTTCCTGGTTTCTATCTTGGCCGTTCATGTATCTTCCACAACAAATCCAATCGTTTGTTTTACATTTGTGGAAAGCTTCCGTCGAGGCCTAAAAGAAATTTTCAAATTACCTGAGCGCAAACGAATTAAAAACAACGCAGTAGGAACAGGAGCAAAGGAAGAAGTAACTCTAAAAGAGATCACTGTGTTACATGAGATGCGTGCAAGAATCTGAGATTTAGCAAGGCCTGAAGAAAGATTGATCCAAACGTTGACTGTAAATATATCATCTTCAACTTGCTATGATACAATTGTAGAGTTTATTTATCCGTCACCCTCTGTCAACCACTGTGAATTCGAATTTGGTTTAATCCTGTCCTCTAACCCTTGCCTTCTTAGCCCTTAGCCCTTATATGAAGAGTGGAGAGGGAGCATCTCTCTCCACTATCCGAGGCCAAACCTAAACACTTTGTTCGTTGTGCTGGTGCTTGTATTTCCAGGAGTTCCTGTTTCCCTATAAGTAGCAAAAAAAGTCACAAAAATATTTGTTTGGAAAGCCAAAGTAGTCTACTAAGGAAAACACTGAGGCTGAAAAGCCACTTTCTGTACTGGACTTATTACTTTCCAAACGGATTTCCCATCCTCCACAGCAAATCCAATCATGTGCTTCACATTTGTCGAAAACTTTCATCCAAGCCTTAAAGATCAGACGAAACTTTTTATTTCTGTGTATCAAAATCCACTGAAAATCAACGATAAAAAACGATGTTTCGGAGTGGTCATGACGCCATTTTCAGGTTCAAAATGATCATGGCATAAAATATACTTGGGGCATACATGCTCTCTCAGGCTCTCATGAAAAAAGACCCATCCGGTGGTTGAAAAAAAAAAAAGAAGCACAGAAAAGAAAAAGACGAGAGACAAATGATATTTTCAGAGATCAATGAGTACTAATTCCGAACGATCCTAAACCACACCATCCCCGTGATTGTGATTTTATCGTCGATGCGCTGTCGACGTCGATATGACAGGTGATTCAGATATCTAGTGATTTACTACGTAAATATATCTTATAAGTTTGAATAAACCATGACCTTGGGTGTAACATAAACAACTGTAATTTGCATACCTACACGGAAATTGCCTGTTTCTGTTCAAATCACCCCGGTTTGCGGTTCCAATTCGATTCGAAGTCCCCTAGAAGATACAAGCGTGGTCTTGAAGAGGTTATGCCTGCATACCTGGAATAAAACGAAGGCAACGAGCATCAAGTTTATGCTGTATTTTTACAACCACGACACAAAATTGTCCGTTGTATGACAAGGATCGCTTATCCAATCGGTCTAGACAAGTCAAACAATCACGCGAAGTTATTTTAAAAAATTAACATTACCTGACTTCGAGCTGTTTGTTTTTGCTCAATGTGTTGTTGAAGCAGGATGTTCATAAGAATTTGCAAGTTCTGCTTCAGGACCTCAGTTGCGTAGAGCTAGTCTTCGAAATGAAAAGGACCATCTCAGCAGACAGAAAGATCACTAGATGAGGGAAAATTATTTGGAAGGAACACGAGACGCCATTGCAACTGTCCGAATGGTCACGCCAGCACCGCAAGCCACGTCACCAACAAGCCTTGTTCAAACAAAATGACCGTTTTCACACCAGGAGGGAGACAGAAAATTAAACGTTTTTGGATGAAAAAGTCGTCTTCGTTTTAAAACGAGACGGAAACGAGTTTTTGGACGTAGAGAAAATCTCACCTCAGATCGATCAAGGATAGCAGTTGTGGCACCATAACGTTATTTTAAACGACGCAAAGTTCACAACATGACAGCAAGGGTATTCCATGACCGTAACGTGGGTAGATCTATGGAATGGCAGAAATTGACATCAATGTAACGGAAATCGCTTTAAACTAGGTAATAAATTTAGCAAAGAAACGCGACGAAGAACGTACCGAACGTTGAGGTCTGTTGGACTTCTGAAGTAGAAATCTTAAATCCAAGGTGCCTTTGCAATAAACGGCTGTAAACGAAATCTGCATTATTTGCGGGAAACAACTGTCTGATAGCGCGGGCCTGGAAACGGTCCAAGGAGACCGATATTGTAAGCCATTATCGTCAGCCATTATCTGTTTAGGCGGCTCTGGGGACGAGAAAGGAAAAATGGCTAAAAACAACGAGACCGCAAACAACAACTCTTGTAGCGGACACCGACCAGCTGTAGCTGTAGAGAGACCATTATAGTGGGGTGCGATGAAATTGACCCGATTTCAAGTCGTAAATCACTTGCAGAGACTACACAAAGGCGAGAGTCTGTCAAGAGGATTAAAATGACTTAACTAACTAAAACACCACGATAGTATGATAAAAATAGTACAGCGGAAGTGCTTTGAAGATCATGATTCATTCATTCATTCATTCATTCATTCATTCATTCATTCATTCATTCATTCATTCCTTCCTCAAATCAATCAATCAATCAATCAATCAATCAATCAATCAATCAATCAATCAATCAATCAATCCGTCCGTCCGTCCGTTCCTTCCATTCATTCATTCATTCATTCATTCATTCATTCATTCATTCATTCATTCATTCATTCATTCATTCATTCATTCATTCATTCATTCATTCATTCATTCATTCATTCATTCATTCATTTAATTTTCTCATTACTGCATGTTTTCAGACGCGGCTGCTAAAATCCATACCCTTTGCGATATAATTGGGCGACTTTCACCTACCGGTGTATAGGTTACATCAAGAGACAGTACCCAACTTAACTCTGTCGCTCCCCTTCACGCGGCTCCCGGATCGGAGTAAATGACTGCTAAGCTCGCCTCGTGGGATGTTTAGACGTTCGTGAATCGACCAAACGCTACATATCCATTTGTACGAGGGAAGTTCACACTCTCAGCGTCAGCTTTTTCTTTTGATATAGTGGATGATAGACTACAAGAAGTCACTTATTTCCCCCAGGAATAAGAAAGCGAGCGAGCCACGCCAGCGGGCGGGCACAAAAAATGTCTCCCGCGATCACGCGAGGAGAGCTGACTGCCAGAACAAACTTTTGGATGCATAAGACACATAACGCACAAATGAGCTGTGCTAAAAACCTTTCGTTGTCAGATCTCTTGCTGTGAAAATGTATTAATCAGAAGACACTTTACGTGTAAAATAAACCAGGGGATTTCAGGACTGATACTACGCAAAGGGCAATTTTGATTTGGCCAATACTTCAACGAACGCAACTTCTACAGGGCCAGAGTTACAGTCTATAGCTTGTGCTTTTGACTATCTTCGTGGTCTCCTCAATGATTCGGATGGAATGACCCACTGGCTAAAAATCAAAGGGTAATTACTCGGGCCGTAAGGCGGACCGAGTTAAGGTTTCGCCGGGTAGCATTATCAAATTCTTTTGTTCTTTTTGGGGTCGCGATGGGCCGAGAGATAAGACTTCGGGCCACGAGTTATTATTCTCGGTCTCGTTTTTTGTACTCGGCTGGTACGAGTTACGTTTTCTGTCGTGTTATCAAATTCTTTAATTTCTCGGTCGCTTTCTTTGTTTTCGGGCCGTGAGGAGTGTGCGAGCCAGACGTGCGAGGCATGAACAAAACATGCGAGGCATGTCAGGCATGAACAACCCCAACATAAAGTGCTAACCGTTAAGCTAACCGGGGAGCTATTTCAGCTAACCTTTGTGCTATTAAGGCTAACCGGAGTGTTTTTTTTTTAAGGCTAACCTGAGTGCCTCAAGGTTAGTTTTGTTTAATCTCGTACCCAGATCTCCCACGGTCAGGCGGAGGGGAGATCTGGTAAAGTTCGATTTGAGGCCCGGAATACGGGCCTGCCCATCATCCTTTGTCCACCGTGCTGCTCGTAACTGTGATCATTCCTGGTGAGGTTTTCGCTTTCGAGGGTGCTCTTCGGAACGTTCTTCGGTCGAGAGGACAACAAAACTTGGAGCTTAAACCAAAACGAAAACGGCAACAGGAGAGATTGCAATCAACAAGCGCGGTAAATCACTTTTTTACTAAGATTAGTTCCTACCCTTTGTGACCATCTAGACCATCTTTGTAATGAAAACTGTTCCAAGAACAAATCCATCGTAATTGTGCTTTCTCCACTCAAGATCAACGTGCTTATCGACGATCAATTAAAAAGACTTAAGTCAACCGGAGTAAGCTGTACCAGTTTTCGCCTTAGATGGTAACTGTATTGAAGATACTGTAATTTACAGGCAGGGAAATGTCACATAATTTTTGTGCACCCCAAGGTAAAGGTAGCAACAGACAGTGCAGAGAGTTTTTGTTGTCGAAGCTTTATCAGAAAAATTTTGTGGTCGTTGTTGTAGATGAGGCACAATAGAGTTACTGATTGGCATCTTGGTGTTAAATTTCGCATTGGAAAGTCAAATGGTTCATGTCATATTTTCATTTGCAAAGTTTCAGGAATTGTGGTCTACCAGTGATACGTAAAAATTATTTCTTCTCTTTGTAGTCTTTCAGCTGATTTGGTCACACAAATTCTCCTTCTTCCATAAGTTAATGGTTTAAATTTCCAAACCAAATGGATTGTGTAAATGCGGCAGGTTTCTTTTACAGGCCAAAGGACACAACTCAAGGTCACTGTAATAATATAATTTTATATGAACCAGCTAAACAGGGCCTCCTCCTACCTACAACAACTGTCCACTCCTATAACACCAGAAATTCTGCCAAGCTTAATTTTCACCGACCACAAGTTAGAACTAACATAGGCAAATTTACTTTTAAGTACTCTGCTTCTGTCATATGGGAAACTGTCCCCATGGCATTGAATAAAACAAAAACTTTTAACAGGTTTAAGAAACTTTATAAGGCCCACCTGCAGTCTCTTGTCAATCAAATAATATATGTTCTGTTTAATGATCAAATATAATAGTATGTAACTATCTAATAATAATAATAAAGTTAAAAATAATAATAATAATAATAATAATAATAATAATAATAATAATAATAATTGTCTGCTTATATTTTGATCTTTGTTGTCGCTGCTGTTGCTGCTGATGATGTGTTGTCCTTTTCCTTTCTTTTTGTTTGTTGTTGTTGTTGTTTGTTTGTATGTTGTTTTTTTGCTTTTTTTTTGTTTTTATTTATTTATTGTTTTGTTCTTCTTTTATTAAGCTTGTCCTGTTTAGATTTCTTGCTCGGTTCAGTATATCTCGAACATACCTTAATTTACACAAATGTAATTCTCTCTCTAGGCTCTACAAACATTTCCTACATTTTCTAATATCTCAATAAAGCTCAGTGTCATTTCTTTGTTTACTTAAAAGTAGGTGGTGGTCAGCTAGAAAGCCTTTGCTACTTTGACCACCACACACATTTTATAATTTGTACTGTATTTATTTTTATCTTGTAATCATTTGTTGTAATACTTTTCGTTCTATGTTAATGTTGTGTAAATAGTGTGAAATAAATGAACCATGAACCATCCTAGCCCTAACACCATGCTACTGTCTTGGTTATATACCAGCAAACCAGAAAGACCTGTCCGTGTAAATGGTAGGCGCCCAATTATGTCCAACATTAAAATACCGAGTACACCCTTGCTGTTTTAAAGGGGGTTTTTTTTCTCAAAAATGGAAGTTTGAATTTCTTTTGGGAAATGGAGGTACCACATCTGGATTTGGGATCTGAAGAATGTTTGGTTACTTGCAACATGTGAGCAAACAGAGCAAGTCCCTATGAGTTTCCCATTAGAGTTTTATTTGGTAGTGATGAGCTTTCCATTTCAGTGGTTCTTGATTCACCTTTATCACATAACACTTGAAAAGTTTTCACCTGAAATTTATGTTAAGTTTAGGGGACATGCCCCCTCGACTGCTTCTTTGATGACAAGTTAATAAAGGTTATAATTTTACACATAGGAGTCCACAGACTCGAAAATTAGAACCACATAATACACAAGTCCAATAATATTTGACTCTTGATATGAAGAACAAAGGTCATTATCTGCATTTGATTTGCAAGGCACAATGAGTTGCTTAAATAATCATTGTTGTACTGAGCATTGCATTATTTGTACATGCATAGAGGATGATACACTAAGAATAATACAAGGTTCTTTATGTCCAAAGCAGCTATCTTGGTGCTTGGACACTCACCTCTGATGGGATCCTTGATTTCAGCAAAAAAAAAAATAATAACAATAATAATAGGAAGGTGTGAAGGTCTTTTGGGCTCATAAAAGTAGCAAATGGCAGATAAATAGAAAACAAATAAAAAAAATATTTCCACTATTTGTTTTCCTGTGCATGTCTGTGTGTTATAATGAACTGTCACCCATTTCTGCAGCAAAACAACAGCTTTCACAGTAAGCTGATCTTCAGTAACCATGAATTCCTAAGTATTCCTTAACCATGGCCTTCCATAGCCAGGAAACAACATTTAATCAAACTGTCAGACACAAACCCACTGCAGAGAAGTGGTGGGGAAAAGAAACTTTGAAAACAGTGTCTGTCTTGGATGAAAATTCCTTGTTGATGCCAATTCCTTGAGCAAAAAAAATGTTCTTGTATTGATATTTGCACCCATGTCAGGTCCTAACTTTTCTTAATATTAAGACCAGCAACAATAAATTATGTTCAAGGACTTTTCACACAAGTACACAAAAAATATCAGAACAGTGAACCTTGAACCTTTAAGCCCCAGTAGTAATCAGTATCAAAATTTCTCCTAATATTTATCAATACACAATCAAGGAGAGGTCATGAGATCACCAGTGGTGAAATTTCTTGATATTTCAACAACCTCCCTATAATGCTACTATGAAAAATGGACATGTAGAGACCAGTAAGGAGAAACTGTATGTTGACACTGAGGCTTAAAGGTTAAAAGCTAATAAATACAGAGCCATATTGTTAGTGATTATCGCAGCTTCTTTTATGCTTCGTCCTTCCACCACCCCATGCGTCAAAAAGGGCTTAGTTGCTTGAGAATCCCTTTTTATTCAGCCTTCTCATTATCCATTTTCTGGTAATTACATTGTCTTATTCTAATGGAAAGAATAACAACATCCCAGTGAATGACTACAGTTTTTTCTTAATTAATTGCATCTTTGTTCAGGGGGCACAACTTCAGAGTACAGCAAACGAGGAACACTTTCCTCAGTATTCCCTACAGCGAAGATTGTTGTCATGACAACAACAGCAACAGAAAAACAACCAAACTACAATCATATAAAGTTTGAATATGAAAGATTTATGGAGTACTACAAAGGCCCTCCTATCTTAACACAAAGTAATGTTGACCAGTTTGATTACATATTTTCGCACATAGCAGATGAACTTATCACCACCAATGTCAAAAATTAAGCCTGTCAGCCTATTATTTACTCATCATTAGTACTGTGTGGATTTGGGGGTGCCTTTTTGGGTGGAAAGCTTGGGGATCAACAGTTCTACCTTACTCCCCAAATTCCTCAAAATGCACTTTTGGCTCAGTCTCATTCTCTACAGACTGACAATGAATATTATTTGCCACAATCTTTGGGAATGGGGTTTGATTCTCATTGTGTTGGAAGGATAATAATTTATTCATTTTGGTCTTCCGCAAACCATGGAAAGTTTTTTCCAAGAAAGTGGAAGAGATGGGAAGCCTGCTACATCAAAACTTTACTTTAACAACAATCATATTGGTGCAAATATTGAAGAAATGCAACCCATCATGACAGATTAGTGTAAATACCCCAGAAATCTGTGCAGGGGAAAATTTTTGCTTATAACCACTTTGGTTTTGGCTTTTGTGTGAGAAATGCAGCTGTTGTGATATCTGTTGTCCGAAATGACTGTCATTGCTCTTAATTATGTGTTGAGCTGTGTCCAGCTGTTTTAGCCCTTGAAGATATTCACATCACTGATAGGAACTTTAGGAACTTGCTTCTCCCTAGAAATCAGGTGGAAGAAATTAAGGCAGAGTTAACAAGAAATAAAGGAGAAACTGAGGCCAGTGATAACTATTTGTATCAGAGAATGTGCTAAGGATTAACAATGGAAGTAGTAAATGAAGTGTGTTTAGTACTTCAAGGACTCCATACTAATGATAAAATAATGGAGAAATTCCCCTATCTTGAAGAAAAGAACAATGGCAAAAAGATTCTGAAAAACTATAAGTGATGTCAAATCCAAAGAGGCATGTCCTCCTTTTAAAAACTACTTCTTTTCTAAAGCCTATCACAAGCATAGACCTGCAAAACATTAGGTGGTGCAGACATGTTAACCAATGTCCCCATTTTTATTTTAGAGGAAGACTAGTTTTATATTTTGGATCCAAATTTTTTTTAACCCAGTAGGTGGGAGAGAGGGGATAAAATTAAACTAACTACACTTACATAAAGAGCCCTAATCGGTTCAGACAAGGTGTTCTCTGTTGTAGTACGGGTTTCATTACTATTATTTTGGCGGTCATAAGTCGGACATTTTTCATTTCTCTTAGCTGAGGGGTGGGAGGGATATTGATCTCACCAGCAGATGAATAATAACATTGTGTGGACACTCTATCAATTTCTCCAAAGTCTTATGAGAGATGTTGTATGGATCTTGAAGGAATAAGCACACTGGTCTGAAAGGACTAATATTATATTATGAAGTCTCTTACTCAAAGTCCAGTTCAATTTATAGAAGGAAAATAGTCTTTTAGCAGAAGACAAAAACTGAAAATATGCTAGCAAATGCGGCGCGCGTGTTCAGGAACTCAAGGTAAAGTATTTTGGGGAAATTAATTTGCGTTTACTAAATAAATAATCATTTTAAAAAAATCATTTTTTGTCAAGAAATACCAAAACAAAAATATATGACCTACCTCCATTTTATCCCCAAAAGTAAGCAAGCTTATATCCATCGTGTTGGAAACTTGTGTAAGTTTGAACGTTACTGCAAACTCTTTTCGGCTAAAGTCGCTGTTGTCTTCCGAAAAAACAATTTCTCACTGTTCTCTCCCCACACAAAGGGCATGTATGTATTAAAACGTCGCATGACAATCTTAATCGGAGCGAAAACTTTTCCGTGTTTTTGTTTCTTCCCCGAACTGAGCGAAAACCAAACACAGAAGGAAAGAGCCAATCACAGAGCAGATTAGAATGAGGCATTCCTTATTCTGGTAACCAACCAGAAATGGCGTTATATCGAACTTTACCAGATCTCACATTTCGACATTCCCGAACCGACGACTGAGATCGGGGTACGAGATTAAGTTTTGTTTAACCAAAAATTTGGCAACTAAATCAGTCTATGACCTCGCGGGCCGGCCGGCCGGCCAAGATAGAAAAAGATGTCTCACGTTTACTATAGAAAAACAATCAATGTAAAAACGGTTTATGTCTTCAAATGAAAGGTGAATGACAAATGCTTTCCCCTGAATTTCATTTAACAGCGAAACACTGAAAAACGTACAAGGATATAAACGTACGCGTGATGCGTAACGTTACTCTAGATCCCAGAGGGGGGGGGGGGGTACTCAACAGATGCTAGGGTAGGGAGGTGCGGCCCGGGCGTTCAAACCCTAATCCTGTTTTAAGACACAATTCTCCGATTTCCCTATCCCGGTTAAGACAGAATTCAAAATTTTCAGGCCCTTTCTAAGACATTTGACCCAAAATCACACCCTGTTTAAGACTAGAATGAAATAAGAATACATTAGTTTCTTACTGTATTTTAATGCATTGGCAATCACAATCTGGCCATTAGGTCATGTAGGGATACCCTGTTTAAGACAGAAAATGATGAAATAGATACCCTGTTCAAGACAAAACACCCTGAAAACCATACCCTATCGGGCCGCACATCCCCGTTAAGCTCACATAAGGGAGTACCCCCCCGGGTCTAGATCATACCGAAAATTGCGATCCGTCATTGACCCGGCGTCACAAACATATTAGGACCGTACAAATGGTTACTGTCTCTAAACGAAAGGTGAAAACGTAAGGATTAAATCCCGGGAATTATAAAAAGCATTCGTGTGACAAATGTCGTTTTCCCCTGTATTTCATTCTGACTGCAAGAAATGCAATTCTATCTGGTGGCTACTTATTGCCTCACTAAATCACTGTATCCATCTATTTGGTAGCCTGCGAGCAAGCTCTCTTGGGGGTGGGGGGCGGGTGGGGGGAAAAGGGTTACACCCCTAAGAGAGCTTGCTCGCAGGCTACTGTGTAGCATGAAAATTTTGCGGGAGTTTTATTTTGCGGATTGGCGATATTTTGTGGTTTGCGGGAACAAATTTTTGCGGTTCGAGATGACTGACATTTCTGATGGGAACTAATTTTTGCGATTCATTGTTCAAGTAGCAGGAAAACCCCGCAATCATCGAGAATGGATGTAAAATATCTGGCATCGCAAACGCCCTAGCAAATGGTGTTTCTTCAGATGACCCCTTTCGTGCTAATCTAATGTACTGAATTACTGTACACTTTACATTTTCTGTTCTTTACACATGGTTTTGTTTGCGAAACAGGCTTCCGTATGTGTCTAAGCTCTGGTTGCCTTTTACAATGGAATATTATCTCCGTGTTCATGTTTAAGTCCAATTTATAACGCCCAGTGGCACAAGTCTATTACAAGCGAAGTTTTCAATTTGACCGAAGGTAGTTATTTTTTGTGGCATTTTATTTTGCGGGTATTTTTTTCTGCGGATCGTGGTCAATCCGCAAAATCCGCAAAAATAAGAACCAGCAAAATTTTCATGCTACACGGTATCTATTTGGGGGAATTGGCGATGCTGGAGGTTTATCACTGTTAAAAGATTGTAGGCTTTACGCACCACACAGTCAAATATGGCCCGAGTATAAGCTGGAAACGGCTTCTTGTTTTGAAAGGAGAGGGGCCTGGAGGTAACTCAATCTGACTTAACTTATCTGGGTTTTTCGATATTTTCCTTTGACTACCCCCTCCACTCCCCGCCCCCCCCCCCCCCCCCCCCCCACAAAAAACAAAAAACAAAAAAAACAAAAAACAAATAGCAAAACAAAACATATTTCCAAACTGAAAAAGTGATCTGTCAGCTGACTTCAGTTTTTTCCTTGCCATTTGAATATATGTTATGTTGCGTTTGAGTATATCAAAGAGTTGATCCACCTAGCCTCGCGCACGCGATACTCGGGGAGAGGGGGTGGGGGTGGGGTGGGGGTGAGGGTGGGACAGAAATGTCTGCCCAGAGCTGTGAAAGTGACGCGTGACCTCGAGTTCCGTTTTCTACTGAGTTCAACGCAATGGCGTCCTTGAAATTGATCCTGTAAATATCGTTACAAAGTATTTCGAAAACCGCAAGTTTCTACTTCTTACATCGTGAGAGACGTCGACATTTGGATTTCGTCGATAACATCAGGACCTTTAGGTAATGGAAACGTAATTCACTTCGCGTGACTACGCAGCTTGTCTAGACTGATTTACAGTGAATGTTGCTTTTATAAGCAAACTATATGATCGTCATGGCTTTGCTTTCTTGTTTAAGGTATACCTCGCTACTTCAAACACTGTTATATGTTCTAGTGAACTCTTTATCGTCTTGGAACCGCTAAATAGGGCAATTTTGATAGAAAAGCGGAGCAAGCTTTTGAAGGTGAGTCTACTCTATATTACATTTTTTGACATGATATTGCCTAAACATAAATTATGTAAATATGTGTCAGTATCGCTGTTAGTGAACCGTGTCAAGCGGAGTCTGCCTGTTCTAAAGATAATTATTTGTTAAAGAAGGGTGCGATTTGCTTAGCTTGAATGTGGTATGCAATCATTATCTGAGCGAAATCAGGCTAAGAAGGCTTATTGTAATTTGCGAAACGAAATGGAACGAAACGAAATGGAAATCTGTACTTTGCGAAATAAACAAGTAACAATTCGAAATTCGTCGTACCGTACAATCCACTGAAATGAATGATCCTTGTGTGATGTCTCTGCGTATCTGTCGCTTTCCATGTCGCTTACGACATCATTCCAGCCGGATACGACACGCTAGCAAGAAAATCTGTACTTTGAAATTTAACATTTCCGGCTGTGACGATGTTGCAAGCGACAGGGAAAGCAATAGATACACCAAAGATAAAGGAACGTGGATTGTCAGTACGGCGAATTCCGACTTGCTACTTGTTTAAATCGCAAAGTACAGATTTTTATTTATTCACTCCGCAAAGTACAGATTTTCATTTTTTTTTTTTTAATTTCGCAAAGTACAGATTTTCATTTTTTTATTTCGCAAAGTACAGATTTTGTCGATTTTCTTGCTAGCGTGTCATATCCGGCTGGAATGATGTCGTAAGCGACATGGAAAGCAACAGATACGCAGAGACATCACACAAGGATCATTCATTTCAGTGGATTGTACGGTACGACGAATTTCAACCTGTTACTTGTTTATTTCGCAAAGTACAGATTTCCATTTCGTTTCGCAAAGTACAATAAGCCGGCTAAGAAAACAAACGAACATTGCACATACATCATGTTCTGCATAGCACTTTTCAGACAGACTGCTCTGTTTTGAAATGGATGCTATAAATTTTCTTATCTAGTATTTCGAAAACAGCGAGTTTCTACTTCTTACAAGGTCAGAGACATTTGAATGTCAGCGATAACTTCAGGTAACGGAAATTTATTCACTTCGCGTGACTGTACAACTCGTCCTGAGAATGATTTAATGATTGTTGCTTTCATACGGCTAACTGAATTCACGCGCATAAATATGAGATCTCGTCATTGGTTTGCTTTTTTGTCTCAAGTATACATCGCAACCTCAAAAACTGTTATATGTTCTAGTGAACTCTTTATCGTCTTGGAACCGCTGAATAGGACAATTGTGATAGAAAAGAGAGCAAGTTTCTGAAGGTGAGTCAGTGTCATTCTGTCTATTCTATGTTACATTTACCTAACACATAAAATATGATAAATGTGTGTCAGAATGGCTTTTAGGAACTTCGTCAAGCAAAGTCACGCTGCCTGTTCTCAAGATCATATATCCCTTAAAAAAAGGATTGGATTGGCTAAATCGCTAAAGGTTGCAATAATTATCTGAACGAAAACAGACAAAGAAAACAAACGAACATTGTCTCAAACATTGTCCATATGGATCATGTTCTGCATGAGCACTTTTCAGACAGACTGCTCTGTTTTGAGTGGTGTGTTACGACAACGATCGTGATACGTACTGTAGTCTTATCGTTGCTGTTGTGTTCTGATACTTTACTAAACTCTTAGCTACTCTTGAGACTCTTGAAGTGAGAAGTCAAATAGTTTATGATTATTGTGCAAGCGTTACTACGAGTGGGACGTCATGGCGAGACGATGATTGAAAACTTAGCGCTTCCGGCGAAATTCCGTACGAAATTGTATGTATTCCGAGATTAATAACGTGAATTGTTTCGTCTCGTTTTGCTCCAAATTGTAAATCAAACTGGCTCCACGATGGATTGGATCAGCCCTTAGCTATTCGCAGGGCCTACTTCGGCAAAACAGACCCTTTGATCGAATTTACAGCCGGGAGTTGTTTACCAATGACAAATAAGTTTGTGGGATGGCGTGTGGCAATTAACGTGTGGAATTACATAATTATGCAAAATACGATATATGCGGAAAGACTTTCAATAAATAAATTAACGCGCCCTGTTTTCGCGCCAATTTTTTAAGCATGGGCTGTAGAATGACGACTAAACAAGAGATCGAGGATTAGAAAATACAAAAAAAATCTTTTTTAGAGAAGAAAGCGGCTGACAACATTTATCACTACAAAAGGTCAATGCAAAAATAAAATACAAACAGCGGTGATAAACATAATAAACTTGCGCATTTTATATAATTTGACGTTTCGTATGCAAGTCAACATACATTTTTCAAAAGTGACCGTTTAAATATATATAAATAAATATATAATACAGTCAACTCTCTGGTGAGCGACCACCCTTGAGGCACGACAAACTGTGTAATTTCTGGCCTACAAAGTGGTCGCGGTCCCTTAAGAGCGGCTGACTGAGAATATCGAGAACTCGCGGTCAAAACCAATCTCGTACCCAGAGTCCTCAGGCTTTTTGGTCAGCGGGGCGGCGCCAGGAGAGACTCTGGGATAATGGAAAAATATAATTTTTTTGATTGGTCGTCTGCATAACAATGGAAGACCGACAGGAAGTCCGTTGGTCATTTGCGGAAGTTAACCAAACCGGAAACCCTCCGAACCAACTTCCCTGTTTTGGAAATGTGAAACTCGGAGCGTTGTAATTTTTATGTGTGTGTCACGGTTTTTTTTTCTATCGCCTCCATTTACCCCTAGCTTAAAGCACACCAAAAATTAGAAACACTCCAATTCAAAGACGGGTTTTGAATTATGTCATTGTCAGTGCAACAATTTCTAGCCGACGAAACATCAGTCGTTTTAGTGTGGGAAGTTGCACTACTGCCATACGGTGGTAAAACACGGCAAAATGCAAGCAGCTACTTACCTTGTTGTGGATGAAAATTTGGAGATGAAGAGATGTGTTGTGGAGAGAAGTCCATCTCAGGTTGCCGTTTCCCCTTCGGTTTTGCCACAAGGGAAACGCTGAAGACATCTCCACGATGATCAAACGCCGCACACGAGAGCAAAAGTTTCACTTTTTTTCAGTCACGGCCCATCTTGCCAAAGCTAGCTAACCACTCGGAAAAAAATTCCCTTTTAGAGGCGGAGGTAATGTATTTTATTTTCAGCATTATAATGGTGTGTGGAACATTTTCTCAAATGTTGAGAGATTTTGTCTTGAGTGTAAACGTTTAAAAGTGTGAAATTAGCCCGTTGTTTTATAGGTTACCTTAAGATGAAAAGTTAAGTCTCAAATGTAATAGCCAGTACATACAGATTTACAGTAGAGGGGCAGTTGAGAATAAAGACTTGTTGTCTGCTACTTACAACCATCTTCTCTGCAAGAAAGTCAACACATTGTGACAGTGAAGTAGCCACCCAACTTGACCTGTTAAAGAACAGGTGTAGATAATACTGAAGAAAGCTGGTCATCCAAATGCAGATATACTTTAAAAATATTTACATTTATTTATTTCCCAACGTACAGAGACAAACAAATAAAAGAAAAGTATAAGTGGAGAGGAGGCTAAGAAACCATGGGGCTTATGAATATTTATAAGCCTCCTCAATCTTAAAATACAAAAGTTATAATATTGCTTGGAGTGTTTATATAACCAAACATATAATGCACTCTGAGTTTAAAATTAAGATGGCAAAAATTTAAAGATAACGATAGTTTAATTGTACTCTGTTAAAGGCTGTACATCAATATGTAAGTAAAAATGATCTAACTTTTTTAAACTGTTCCTTTTTCCCCTTCATCTGATCACGACAAAAACATGCAAAAACTCCATTGAAGAAGGATGAGACAAGGAAACCGTGGGTTCCCTTGCAGACAGATATTCCTGTTGAGATTTCCAAAGCAATTATGCTATTGCAAAGTGTGAAATCATGCCTAAAGTACCAGTTGTTGGAAAAAAATAGATGAGCAGTGCTGTGACCCTCCGTGTTATATGTCATAAGGAAGAACACCAAGTCTTCCCTTGAAGGGTTCAATTGGGACACAATTATTATTGAGGAGATACAGGAGGTCTCTGCTCGATTTCATTCTACTGCAAGTGTACCTGTTGTACATCAACATGGGAGCTAAGTACCCCCTGTTTGTGTGACATATAACCAGATGATGTTTGCACAGCCTCGTACAGAAAGTGACCACTTTCATCATATATCCTTGGTATCAAACACTCCACTTGTAATTGGGAGATTAACTAACGTAATTATTCTGGCAACCCCTCCTATCATTTCTTCATGTAATTATTAAAACAAGTTTAACACAAAGGGCACTAAAATCAATTACCCACCTTAAAAAAGTTTCCCTTTTTAGTATTACTCATTTAAACAACAAAAATATTAAATATTTTCCACAATGATGATAATAATAACAATCATTATTATTATTATTATTATTATTATTATTATTATTATTATTATTATTATTATTATTATTATTATTATTATTATTGTTGTTGTTATTAAGGAGAGGGCGCGGTCCAGCCGCTTGGGGTTGGTGAAGTAATACGGAGGATAATTGGGAAGTGGGTGATGAGAGTAACACAACCCAATGCAAAGCAAGCGGCTCACTGCAGGTGTGCGCAGGCCATAAAAGTGGAAGTGAGGCTGTTATTCATTCATGCAATGCACAATATTTTTGACGCCAGTGGAACAGACGCTGTTCTTCTTGTTGACGCCTCTAATGCCCTAAACAGTTCTGCTGCAGATTTTTGGTCAATGCAGCTCATTAGACTTGGCCCAGTCCCACCAAACATTATGCAATATGCTGATTGACCTAGATTGTGGCATGATAGACCATTGGAGTCCAGGAAGGGCTTGAACTAAGAGTCAATAGTTTTTTGATTTTTAGGTCTTTAAGCTAACATTATTGTCAAGGGACAACAAATTCCCACAAGCGCTGGATAATTTACACAGTTCATTACTTTTGACAGGGTGTCCAGCAAAGGTCTCAACAACACTGTGCCAATCATTCAGGATATTGGGAAGTTGGACAATAATAATTATCTGTTGTCAACACGAGAGCAGCAAGATCAGAGAAGAGATTATATTATACTATTCAGCAAAGTGTTGGTTGAGTACTTCCCTTGCCTGAAGTTAATAATAATTAAAAGTGTGATACCAAATCAGATCACCATCCAGTACTGAAAAGAAATGGCAAATCCTTCAGAAATTATCAATTTACCAGTTGTACCCTTTAATCAAAATAAATTAGGTAATGTGTGTCAGTACCTGAGCTATCTGACTCAGCTCTTAGTTAAAGAGTACACTTCACAACCAAATGAAGTTGGGCCCCACCAATTTATGTAAATTAATAATATAAACACAAATTCCCTAATCTATTGACCCCTTCCCTGTGCTTCCTATAGTACACACCCAAAAATATGAGAACTCACATAAGATAGTTTTAATTTTACCCCGATTAAATGTACAAGGAGGAGTGCTGAGGAGATTAAATACATGGTATAGAAATTGACTAAGTGAAATATCATAGTCAGGATATCGACAGTCTCTCAACAATCACATTATAACTAATTTACTGATGAGAGGTGATGACCACTCCCTATACAGTTCTCATGTAAATACTCTGTGTTTAGGCAGAAATGTTAACAAACCTCAACACAACTCACTGTCCTTATTTTCATAGCCTGTGCCAGGAAAAACTTTGGTACTACGTGGTATTGGGATTTGAATTGAATAAACCAAACATGCATTGGAATGCATTTAAAACACTGTTAAAAATTATTACTACTTCATTTTATTTCTAGATATATAGTATACCTGGGAGCAACTCTACAGCACTAAAACCATGCAAGATGTGAGCACTCTCTATCAGATTCGTCAGAAGTTTAGTCTGAAATGTCAGCTGTCTCCTCTCCCTAACCCACAGGGGGCGCGTCCCCTGTGGGTTAGGGAGAAGAGACGGCTGACATTTCAGACTATCAGAAGCTTGGCAAAAGGAATGTCTATGCAGAAAGAAAAACTTCAAAGCTTCTCATGACATGACATTCAGGACAGATGTATAAAAATGTGCTGATGTTTAAATTGTGCTAGCTTGCAATTGAACAGATATAACAATCATTCTAATTGTAAACACTTTAAGAAAAGCGTGCACACAATTCATTCTATTGCAATTAAAAAAGGGTCAAAAAAAACTTTACAACAGTAAATATCAAGAGGTGATTTAAATTGTCAAATGATAACTTACACTATATGTTCATTGAAGCAATAATTTATAATAAGACAGAACTTAAACAAATCCCATTTGGACATAAACTGTAGAGGGAAGGGGGAAGGTAATTTAAACATAAATTCAACACACAGTCAGCTGCACAGTTCTGTGAGAGGAGAAGTGAAAGTTCCTTTTTATTTATAAGTATAAAAAGTAATAAAGAAATAATTATGTTATTTACTTGTCTGTATGTGTTGTAGCAATGTCGAATCAAGTCCACCGTTCGCTCGCTCTTACAGGATAAAAAATCCAGTTGCTTTGATCCGCTCTTACGGGAAAAAAATCCAGTTCCTTCGATCGCGTGTAAGAATCAACTTTGGCTTTCTCGAACACTTTCAAGGCCCGATAAAACCTTCAGGCCCGAAAACATCAACACGACTGCCATTTTGGGGCATTTGACTTCCGTTTTAATCGTAAGCATGCGCACAAAGACCGGAATCCCACGTTTTCTGGGATAAGAAATTCCATTATCCCAGAGTCTCTCCTGGCGCCGCCCCGCTGACCAAAAAGCCTGAGGACTCTGGGTACGAGATTGGGTCAAAACTGAAATTTCAGATTTCCTCATATTTTGTCAGAAGAATCCCTTTAGAGAACTATTTACGAAAATGACATTAAAACTTTCCAAAGATTTTTCGTTTTCGAGAATTTCGGCATAATGTGAAATGCCGTGATCGCGGCGCAGCCGGCGTTAAATTTTGACGAGATTTGGTGCATTTTCAAATCGCTCGGGAAGGAAGACGGCTCAGCGTATTAAAACGATCTTTTGTACTTAAGTTAGGCATCCTTCTGAGAATACGGTCTTACGAAAATATTGCTGGAGGATTCTTATTTACATGCAGTTTTCAAAGTCCGAAGAATCCTATTTTCAGCATTTTTGTTGACACTTCTCAAACTCATTAATAATTCATGCAGTCAAAAGCCAATAAATGACCTCCATTTCGGTCAGGTGGATGAATCTTGATACCCCAATGAAACACCAGATGAAACACCACCAGGTTTTCATCTGAGATGAAACATGTTTTTCATCTGAGATCAAACATTTGCATTTTAATGAGATTAATTTCTTATTGTTTCATTTGAGAAGACATGTCAAAAACTCGGGCTTCGTGCTTTATCACGGGTTCCAAATACCTCGAAACAGATGAAAGCACTCGGCCTGCGGCCTCGTGCTTTCATCTGTTTCTCAGTATTTGGAACCCGTGATAAAGCACTCGCCCTCGTTTTTGACATATTACTTGAAATTGTGGAAACTTTGCGGACAAAATTCTTTTCCTGGTACATCGAAATTTACAATGAAAGTTACAGTAACGCAAAGCTCTATTCTTGTGCTGCAACATATCAAAAATTCAGCTTGGGTTATTTAAAAGCCAGCCTTTGACGGAATAAAACAGATAGGAAATTTTTGACATATTTTTTCAAAAAATTCCTGTGGTCACGCAAGGACAAGATGACATGTTTCAATAAATTATTGTTTGTATGCTATTTTTACCAGAGAATTATAAAATTCTTGTTCCAAAACTAAATCTAATGATCTTATAAGTTTTGAATTGTTTTATGTACCTTAAATAAAATAAGTCTAATTAGGGAGTAAGATGTAACCCCAAATTTGAAAAGGTCAAAGTGTCATGTCACCTTTCTGCTCGTCCAGATCTCAACCAATTTTTTTTCATTGTCACATGGTGCATCTAGAAGTACTTCTAGAACCAAGTATTTATGATATATCTTACTAAATAAGAACTTGTTTCAATAATAAAGCTAATTACAGGCGTCAAAATCACTTTTGGGTTTGTGAAGTTGTGCAAAGCAGGCACGTTTTCTAGATCACAGCCTATCAACAACATGCTGACTGTTGAACTCCTCGCATGTGAACATTTGAAAATGAGGAAATATTTCGAGGCAAAATCTTGCCCTGGTACATCGAAACTTACAACAACAGGTATGCTTGAGGTACGATCTGTTATTTTACTGCAACATGTAAGAAATCTAGTTTGGGTATAACATTTATAGTCAAGTGTTAACAAAATGGTCAGTCAGTGGTCAGTCACGCAAGTACTAGTTAACACATTTGAAATACATTTTATAGTTTGTATAATATATTTTCCCGAGAGAATGACAAAGTTATCGCTACAATACAAAATGTAATACTCTAAACAGTTTTTCGTTACTGAATATTCCTATACAAAAAATTATTCACAGTTAGAGTGAGTGATAACTAATGCCACAGCAAAATTCGTAAAGGCCGATTGCCGTGGCATATAACGCAACGTCAGAATGATCGACAAATTTCATTATTGTACATAATAATAATAATAATAATAATAATAATAATAATAATAATAATAATAATAATAATAATAATAATAATTCCTCGCGAAGCGAGGGCCGAAGGCCCGAGCGTAGCGAGGTTAATAAATTTGTCGGGCCGAAGGCCCGCCGAAGGCCGCGCTCGGGAGCTAAGCCGTGAAAATTCGAGCCGAACATATATTTATATATATGTATGTATGTATGTTTATATATTTCCGTGAAGGTGTCCGCATATTGCCTAGCAACGGTGAAAAACAAAGTATGAATGACGTCAGGTTGTCTGGCGTCGTCTGCAGCAAAATTTGCATACATCGGGAAAGTTTGCGTGTCGGATAAAATTTAATCAATATTCCCTTGATACAGATCAATCTCTCCAGAATCTTTTCCCTTTCTTCCAGAAATCTTTTTTGTGAAAGATTGCATTGAAGAAATTACACGTTTTGTGGCCGCGGTAAAATAATTTTCCGTGGGAAATAAATTCATCGAACACGACAGCATTGCACGCCCGTTGCACATTTCATCTCGTCAGAAATAGATTTTTAACCGCAAACCGCAAACTAGCCTGTGGAACTACGAAAAGACCATGCTCATCAAAATAGTTCCTATGTTCAGAAACCTTTTAATCTCCTCATTCGATGCTACAATACGAGTAAAGAGGGCTTTCCACCCAGCCCCAGCTTCGCGAGGTTTTGCGAGTCACGTATTTCTAGTAATAATAATAATAATAACAATCTTTATACAGGGAGCCCACATCACGAAAGTGATATTCAGTGGGGCCCTGTAGATTGAGAAATGATTTAAAGTGCTACTACGATCAAATTTTCGAATACCTCTTATTTGCGGTTGATTGGTAGTTTATGTCCTAAAGTACATGATCTCCAAGTTATATCCTCATAAGATGAAGGAAAGTGCGATTTTTTTGCGCTCAAACTCCACGAATTTTCATCCGCCATTGAACCGCCATGTTCCTGCGGCCTGGTTACCAAAGGCAGATGGTGTCCAATGACAACAGAGGCCGGGTCACCCGGGAAAAACAAGTGACGTCAGACTCTCAACTCGAAGCCCAGGCGAGCCTTACGAGGCTAACTTCTCATACCGTTTCGAACACGTTTTCGAAAAATGTTTCGTTCTTTCAATGGTGGGAAGTCGCTGTGTTGTTCAGTGGTATAACAACTGCTCTAATCGAGCGGCAGGAATTGCGCTGCATGTGAGTCCGGCCGACAGAACGAGAGATGTGTGGGTCCAGTTTGTTGTCTTGCACGTTTTGCTATTTTCTCGGTTTAGTTCGCGGGACACTTGGGCATTCCACCCAAGTCAGTGAACACAAATTAAACCTGATCTTTTGAAAAGGGTAAGCGATCAGGAGATCGTGAACCTGAAAAAAATCTCCGAAGGGGAAGGAGCGGCAAAAGGTAAGCTTATGTAAAGTGGGCGAAATGTGTGAATATTGTTTTTTATCTTTGGTGATTCCTCGATACCTTGTTCAGCACCCATACAAATAGCAGTCACAAATTTTTATACACATTTTATATTGCGTTTCTAAAGTACTAAACTTTGATTGAACGAGTAAATAATGTAAGTGCAACTAGCTCCCGGAACTAGCCTTTCCCTCCGAAGCATTTCCAAAACATCTCAGTGCGATAAGAGTAAGCTTGTGTTTACTTTGCTTGTGCAAAAGCTTGTGAATAAGCAAAAAAATTTCAATACCTGAATCACAAACTTTAACTCCCAAGAATATTGTTTTCAATTTATATTTGCAAAATTCCTACTTTTCCTCCCCTCATTTGCCTAGGTGGATGCTTGTTACCAGAAAGCATGCCTTAATAAATTTTCATTTATAAAGCTAGTCATTTCTTCAGTGCGTTAAAGCATCCAGTGCAGTGGTGTTTAACCTGATGTGAGCCACCTTAAAAAAATATATATGTACACAGAAAAGACTGTTAATACTATTACATTGTTCATGATGGTGCAAGGGAAGAAAACAAATCATTGCAAACTGTTGTTGCCTTGCAAATTTATTTGTTTATTGATTACTGTACTTATTCAAATCTGGATACAATGATGTCCATGCAGCACCAGCACTCTCCAGGCTTGGTAAGTCGCTCAAGGGAGCAATTTGAACATTTGTACCTGAGAAAATATTGAACCAAGAGGAAACTTAGCATCAATTACAAGGGAACGATCAGCTTAAATTCAAGCCATTGCACAGAGCTTTTCACTACAATATATATTCTTTTTCCATGGTAAAAAAGTGCAAAAACAGTAAGCTTACTCGGAACCGAAACTTAACTGTGCACTCTAATTTAACACCAAGGCAAACTTTCGAAAGCAAAGCTAAAAACCTAAACTTGACTTCGATTTCAATTCAACTGAGTCTCCGGTAGCCTCCCTCCGGGGAATGAACTGGCTAGTAGTCAAGAGAAATTGTTGAGGATTCTCAGGCACTACACTTTTAAAGCTTGCCTGTTTTGTTAATACAGCAAATAACACATCTAAATATCAATCTCTATCTCTAATATCTTACCCGACTCAGCAAAGTCTGCTCTTCCTTCTCTTGTAGCAAAAGCGCTAGCTGCTGAACTTATTCGGCTGCCTCTTCTTCAGACGGAACTAGCTCTACAGAGTCAGGACTTCTTAATTTCCTTTGCCTATATCATGCAAAGACGATCCAGGAGAGCTTTCTGTGGCCAAAACAGCTCTGAAATTCGTCGCCAGAAGGAGGACTACAGTACTCGCTCGATCAGCGACTTGAGAGTATTACGTCACGACAAAAACACAATAGGTTTGAATCAAAATACCGCAACTCCAATCACTTTCATACCGCGGGCTCACTGGAACATAAATTCATAATGGCGGACTCGAAAACACCAGTTTTCAAGGCTCAATATTTTCAATTTACGGGGCCCAAACTTCATTTCAGTGACCAAGACAGGTACAGCCACATCGGATAAGCTGTAAAGAACGTATTTTTGTTTCATACGTGACATGAAGTTTTGATCGTAGTAGCACTTTAAAACTTACAATTATAGAGTGAGTACTTCACGCAACTAGTACGTTTTCCACTGAACAGAAGGGTGACAATCTGCTCAGTTCTTAAATGAATCTGTACGAAACAGCGACATTTTCTACCTCACAGTCGATAGCTAGGGTTAATGACATGTTTACGTTTTTACAACTACAGTGTAGTATCCGAGTTGGAAAATATACTTCCCTGACTGCGAAATCAGCCTTGCTCTTTTTTTAGATTATATGCTTTGTATTTGCCTGCCGCTTCGATACCGCTGATATGAGATAAAATTCCATTTTGCCCGGCGCTTTGGCATATTTTCGAGTAGACGTACACGTGGCATTGCTCACTGAAGACGAAACTTCCATCAAACAAACGTTGCGGTATTTTCATCTTTTTCGCACTGAGGAGTTCAACTAACCCGTGTAGTCTGTTTGTCTGTCTGCCTGTCAATAAACGACCTTTATCGTAGCTAATTAAACAGCACTTTCTGAGTCTTTTTGAGTATTTTCTTCCATAGTAAAGAAAATAACATTGATTTAAAGCTGGTTACAACGCATTCAACTTGTTAATAGATATATAAGTTTGCTGAAAATAATCCCTAGATCCCAGGCGCTTGCTTTTTCCAACCGGCCCTCAAACAATCTTGAGTGAATATGACATTTAAAAAAGAGGACAATGAATGAAGTTAATGCGGGGAGAAGAGGAAGCGGGGAAACTATTGTTTTATCTAAGAGGAGGGTACCATTTGGTATAGAGACACAATACTCTGGTCTTAGAAGGAAAGGTGACTGATAAAACTTAAAAAAAAAAGAGAGAAAATAATATTCAAACTCTGCTATGGTCTCAGCAATCATGCTATCGCTGTGGCTCCAGTACACACATACCCTTGCAAGAAAAAGGTATTCAACAATAATCCGAAGTATTTCCGCACTACAGATGTCAAAGCAAAGCAACATGCCCTACCTCTAAGGCCTTTATTCGATTCACCAATGATGATGATAACGATGATGATGATGATGATGATGATGATGATGATGATGATGATGATGACGATGATGATGATGACGATAATGGTGATGGTGATGATGATGTTGATAATGATGATGATGATTTTAGGGCTTATTCAGGCATATATGAGTTTCGCGAGCGCGAAGACGAGCAACGCTTGCGGAATGCTAGTCACGCAGATTTCTCCCTCTCGGCCCCTTCCGACTAAACTAGACGTCTTAACTAGATGTGTACGGTCTTCGTTGGCGATAGCCTCCCACGCAGTCGTTTTGAGGGGACTCGGGGAGGAGTTAATACGAGTCCCCTAAAAACGACTGCGTGGGAGGCCACCGCCAACGAAGACCGTAGACATCTCGACGGCGCGGACCGGATGGTCTGATTGTTATTCGACTCATTCTTTCAGAATATCAAATTCC
The DNA here is from genome assembly GCF_977016875.1 of Pavona decussata. NCBI lineage: Eukaryota > Metazoa > Cnidaria > Anthozoa > Scleractinia > Agariciidae > Pavona > Pavona decussata. Next base: position 154,174 of record NW_028145545.1, read on the forward strand.
ATCAATGTAAAATCTGTTGTTCTTGGGTCATCGTAGGTTGATCAGAAATATCACCACTGTTTGTATTCCATCAATGTAAAGTCAGTAAACTTAACTTCATATGTTCAATCAACAACATCAGATGATCGATAGCTTTACTAACATGCGCGCGCGAGGATTCATTACATTTCACTGTCAGTTTTGTCGTCAGCAAACACCTTCCTGGCGTTGGGACCTGGATGACTGGAGATATCTTTTTGGCATTCACCCAAAGAAACGCAGGTTGCTGTAATAGTACGAACTTTGACCGCAACCGGACTCGTCGTCTATCAAGGACGAAAAGGAGCACGGAGCCATAAATGCAACCGAAAATATATAAAAACTGCAAGATTTGACATCGCGGAAGAAGAAATACAGTTTCTAGTATCGAACAAACCACTCCAAACCAAGAACGCACATTGCTTTTTATAACCATTTTGCGTCATTGTTTATAAATAGCAAGTTTAAAATAGCTATGTGCACAGTGATGGCCATAATATGCAAACAACCTTGGTTATTTTCTGGTGCTCTTCTATCCGGATCGGACTGAGAAGGGTGGACTATTGCTCCCATTAATGGGGATGGTTCATTAAATGCCTATTTTGCAGGCATTGGAACGGTAAGTGCTCATTCAAATATATTATAGCCCCAGTGTAGCCGTTAAAGATAATATTATGGCCAGCCTTGCACTAAAGTGAAAGCATGATTTTCTCTACCGGCTCTGATATCTCAGTTCTTTTTATGATATATAGTCTAGGACCTGCAAATTGAAAACACAGATTTTAGAATTCTCGTCTGCCTGTCACGACATTTTATTGACAGTGAGGATGAGATGCATCTTTGACAAACCTAGGATTTATAAAAACTGCGACTTTTGCGCAACTTTTCTGAACCAAAGCCGTTTTTCACGCAAGTCGATTAGTAATTTAATGAAACATTATCGCCTGTTGGGGGTTTCAGATACATTTTGATATGAAATATTTATTGATTTCGTTTCGTATCCTTCGCATTGTTGACGCTGGCGTACCGAGGAAAGCGTGACATAACACCTGAACGTTTCATTTTTTTGTTTGCGATCGGTGATCACCTACTAGGAATGAAATTATTTTTTATAGGGATAAACCCATCAACACATGAGATTTTGTCTCCGAATAACAACTTAGTTTTATTCCACCAGAACTGAAACATAAACAATAAATTTATTTTAAACTTATTTTAAAACTTGTCCTTGCGTGACCACTGCCATTTTTGAAAAAAAAAAATTAAAATTCCCTATGTGTTTACTTCCGTCAACACTTGGATTTTAAATTACCCGAGCTGGATTTTTTATATATTGCAGTACATGAATAGAGCTTTCCTAAAGTATAATATTTGCTTCAAATTTCGATGTACCAGGACACGATATTTGTCCGCAAAGTTTCCACAATTTCAAGTGTCAACAAAAATGCTGAAAATAGGAATCATCGGACTTTAAAAACTGCATGTAAATAAGAATCCTCCAGCAATATTTTCGTAAGACCGTATTCTCAGAAGGATGCCTAACTTAATTTCAAAAGATCGTTTTAATACGCTGAGCCGTCTTCCTTCCCGAGCGATTTGAAAATGCACCAAATCTCGTCAAAATTTAACGCCGGCTGCGCCGCGATCACGGCATTTCACATTATGCCGAAATTCTCGAAAACGAAAAATCTTTGGAAAGTTTTAATGTCATTTTCGTAAATAGTTCTCTAAAGGGATTCTTCTGACAAAATATGAGGAAATCCGAAATTTCAGTTTTGACCGCGAGTTCTCGATATTCTCAGTCAGCCGCTCTTAAGAAATTTGAGTGGTGGTCGCATACGAGAGAGATCTTGAAACAGTATTTAACTGAGAAACAAAACGGTTGTTTACGAAGTGGTCGCTTACAGGAGATGGTCGCTTACGAGAAGTGGTCGCTATCAGAGAGTTAACTGTACTGAAAAGGGGGTCTGGAACCGAGATTAAGAAAAACAGTCTTAACAATGAATCTATAAAAAGCTACAGCTAATAGACCATTTCCGAGTTGCTTTGAACCTCATTATGAAAGCGAGGCTAAGTGCAAAGTTTTTGTTATGAAAATTAGTTTTCAGTCATATGCAAACAAAGCTAATTTTCATATCAAAAGTTTTGCACTTAGCCTCGCTTTCATAGTGAGGTTCATGGCAACTCGGAAATGGCCTATTAATAAAGCATCACAGGCTTCTCACTGCTGACATTAACATTAAAAGCTGGCTTTAGTTCTTGAATAAACAAAGTTTTCTTGATTTTACAGTAATAATCACTTTTGCTGGATGCTAAAATATCAAAATGATTCCACTTGATATTGTGTCCAGAGATCTTAACATGGTCAGAAATGGCTGACGTGCTGTCATTTTTAGCGAGGGCCTTAAAGTGTTCCGTTTTCATGTCATGAAGTCGTCGCTTTGTTTACCGATATAAAAATCATTGCAGTCCCAGCAACCGACTTTGTAAATGATTCTAGATTGTTGGGAACGATTCAAGGGGTCCTTGTAAGAAAAGAAAGAATTGATCCGGTGAGTGTTTTGAAAAATTACCTTAAGGTCAACAAAAGAGTAGAACTTACATACGCAGGATCTCAGGCGTTTTAAGATTTGGTTGCTCCGCTGACCATAAGGTAACAGGATAATGATATCTTTTTAGGAACCGTGGAGACAGGGCTGTTTGGCTTGTTTCTGTTTTTGTTAAGAACATCATTAACGAGTATGCCTGTGTCACTTACTGAATAATATATCATTCTCATCGTTAATGTTGTAGGTGATTATACCCTGAGGGTAACCGTTTTGAAGCAAAAGTTTTGGAAGATCATCTAGAGCAGATTGCAGCAAGGAAACAGAGAAGCAAATTCGGTAGCAACGATAAGTGAGTGTGCGGATGACATTTATTTTGTACTTAGGTCAAGGCAGTTGCTCGTGGCAAGAGTTAAGGGGGAGATAATAAATAGCTCATTTGATTTGGTAGGTCCTTAAATTTCCTGTCGGGTGTCCTTCTGTTTGGGCATGGCAGCTCCATGGTCCTTGGTGCGGAAACAGTGGCCGCGGCAACGTTTTCTCTAAGTTGTGCACAATGATGGATATGAAGGAATATCACCATACAACTGCGCCTTAGTTTTATTTTCCCGCCAGGAGATGTTCTGTACTCTCATAAGTCTGTTGCAGGTACCACTGATTCAGCCGATCTTGAAACTCATCTTTTAATGGCCCACGTTTCTGCTCCAAACAAATGGATGCTTTTCACACAATCCCTGAGGAAAGGCCAATTTGGTGGAGTTTGAGATGCCAGGTTTCAATATTTCAAAAATTCGTTCTTATTTCGTCCATCGGTTGCAAGGCTGGATAGTATATTTCTTAAACTTTTCCTTAACTAGCCTTTAGTATGCTGAATATCACTATCCTAAACTCACGGCAGTTTTTCCTTCACAGTTAGTGTTTTGCTTCGGGAGGGAGGGATTTTAGCGTATGGCAAGGGGGGGGGGGGGGGGAGGGAGGAGTTATTTGGTGGGAGGGGGTCGTTTTTTGTGGGATTTTACTGTATCAGTGGTATATTTTATGAGCCTTTCGTTACTTCTGATTTAGGCTGAGGCATCTATCTAAAAACACCGTTCATAAAATGAAAAGCTCTCGTACTAAAGGAAACTATGTTGTACCTCTTGTGATCGGGTAGTGATCAAACAGCGACAGAGGCCTCATATTGCCTATTAGTGGCACATCATTAGCAACGGCGTAGCACAGGTCGTCTCTTCTTTCCTTTCAAAGAAAAAAGAACATCTGCGTACAGGCTGCAGCGACAGTAGCCTAAACATGGTTTGAGAACTATCGAAAATTACCGCACTGAAAGTTCAGGTTTATGTAAAAACTGACGTATGCAAGGAAAAGAGAGGTTTTGTGGTGATCCATGGTCTTTTGCTATCATGCGAAAACATAACTTGCTACGATCATTTGCGATCAAGCAAGTGAAACTGAAAGAGCCTGCGATCATCCTATGGAACCCTAACTTTATATGTGAAAACTACATCTTAGCTAAATGAGTAACTGTTGTTTTGTTTTGCTTGTTTTTATCTAATCATGGTTTCCATTTTGATAGGTGTGGTAATCTTGTCGCCATTTCATGGCTTCTGTCAGGCCGACTTTTCCATCCGCCATGGAAACAAACAATTACGCCTGTTTGTGCCGTCTTCTGGTGGAAGTGGGATCGCAGGCTCTCAGGGATACCTTTGACAAAATACACCCTCCAGCCGATCTTCGAGACGTTTTGATGCGTCCTCCAGCACGTCCCATACTTCAGTCTCTCAAGCAGGAAAGAGTTCTTAGTACCGCCCAATGGAGGAAGCTGTACCCCATAATTCCTTCGTCTCTATCATCAGGAGGCTTTGACATGCTGCTTCTGATATTGCTGCTGAAGAATATTTGTAGCTTGAATCCTCCGTCCACAGGTTGGGACAGTCTTCCGCCTGCTGAAGATACGGGTATTGCAGCAAACATAAGCAGGGTCATATATTATAGAAACAAGATCTACGAACTCCATGCTAGCCAAGGTTTTGTGGATGACACAACATTTAACACCATGTGGCGAGATATCAGTAATGCACTGGTAGGTCTGGGAGCTGAAGCTATTGATTGGAACGCTATCAATCGGCTCAAGACTGAAAGCATGGATCCTGAATTTTTCGAGCACTACCAAGACTTGTTAAAGCAGTGGAAGAGAGACGACGATAACATCAAAGACAAACGTGAAGAGACGCAAAGTATGAATATAACTTTCATAGTATTATTATATATGCACATGCAATAGAGTGTTTTCATTCACGTGACTACCGGCCATATTGGTTTACTGAAACAAAAGAAAGTATTTGCATAAAAATAGAGTTCAATTCCCAGAGGTTTAGTTTGGGACACCAACATGGCTGCCATTTCTTTGTTTTGGGACACCAACATGGCCGCCGTGACGTCATGTGAAAACACTCTATACACGCGTAAAACTACAAGGTGAATAACGAATTGATTTTTGCGAATACCGTCTGTTGATACGGTGTGTAAGTTGCCTGCTTGCTTTATCTCAATTCACTTAGCAGCATAACATTTTGGAGACGCGATACTTTTTAAACGGCAGGGCACGTTTCGGATGAAACCTCACCCATCGTCAGTTACAGTTGCGTGCAATAAAATAAGTTTGCATCAGTGACAATAAGCTTGTAAAGTGCAAGGAAAGTAGAGATAATTGAAGTTTAAAACATAAAAGAAAAGAAATACGTGTAACGAGAGCAAAAGAAATATTGACAATAAACATATTTTCAACTACAACGATAATGAAAAATTAGGTTGGTTCAATTGCATATTAAGCCAGGACTGTTTTCAAATGATGTGCATGATGAATTTAGAATTTTATTCTTATTTGCGAATTTTATTTGTCCCGGAAAAAGGAGCACTTCAATTACAATTTGCTGATTTATGAGTGGAATGGCGAAGTCTATATTGCATAAAATTTACTTTTCGAAGATGATCTGCATGCTAGCGAATCATCCTTTCTGTATGCACTGTATGGGCTTTTTGATGTGCCTTAATAACCTTTTGCTTCAGTTAGTGACCTGCATTTTTATAATAGAAAAATTAATCCTTCCCGTGAACTGCTAAAATGCATAGATATCTAGAGGAGATGAGACAATGCCGAGAGGAATTAACAGAATATGCCAATGGTCTACAGCAATAGAAGTAATGTACTCTCATCCCCAGTTACATACGGTCCATTATGGATGGAATATCCCTATTAACGTGTTTTTATTTGTTTGTCAAAGGAATGGTAGAGATAAAACGAAAGAAACCTAGTGGGAACAATGAAGATAAATTTGGAGAAATGGAAGGTACGCACTGAAAAATATTACCACTTGCTATGTAGACCTCAAAAGAAACATCTTTGGGCGTTCTATCTACCCTTCCCAGCGTTCGCTGTTATAGTCTATATTAAATGCTTTCATTCTCGGAGTTATGGAAGATCCGCCATATTGTTCCTGCCCCCACCTCCCTTCCCCGATCCCCGGCCTAAGAGGACCAAAAAAAAAAAAAAAAGCTAAAAAAAGGTCTTAATTTGGTTCAAGGGCAGTTAATGACAATGAGAAACAAGCTACTTGAAGAACAAAGGACGATTTTCCTTCAATATTGTCCAGTTAAAGGAAATCGTCTAATTGATTTTTTTTTCTCATTTCTCTACCCAAGGAACTCTGCTACAGCTGAAGCGCAAGAAAATTAAAGAAACACCGAAGGAAATTTTTGAAGAAATGGAGGGTACGTATGGGGAACGGAAGGAAACGTTCAGCATACAACGAGAAAGACAACTTAGTTGTCTTTCTTGTTGTATGCTAAATGCATGTGGTTATTATACTTGCAGAAAAATTAATGATAGTGTTCTTTCATCAACTGCGTGTGCTGGAACGCTTTTCGTTCAGCTCAAATGTTCGGTTACTTCGGTTGAGATGTAATGTTACGCTCTGATCAAACGGAAATTTTCCGGAACAAACGGATGACCATTGGAGGTATTTTATTTGTTTAGTTCTTAACGGCTGGAACGTTAATTACCATTTTTGAAAACGTATTTATTTTTTTGCCTTTTTTTGCGCCATCATTGCACCACCACGAGTCTAACGGTTGATTTTATTTGATCAACCAATAGCCGGGTCTGATATACCAATGAGATTAAAAGTATAGAAGGACTGGAAAAAAAGCATTTCTTTTTGACATGGTAAGTTCGGAAATTTATCACCGAAAATTTTGGCTAGATGGAAAGTGATCTTGGCTATTTCAGACCTGAAATCATTCCTGCGAATATTTTTCTCTTTTCTCTTCTGCCACTGATCTGTAATATGGTTTGATGACAGGCTATAGAGTGTGTGCACGGCGGCTATGTTGGAGGACTAAAACAATAGAAGACATCTACATAAAAATAGGATATATTTCCCAAAGGGAAATCTTTGTAGTGTTTCGGTCCTCCAACATGGCCGCCGTGCACACACTGTATTGACGATTGCTCAATAATTAGCAAATCAATGAATTTTCTTGATAACGGCAACTACCTAATGTGTATCTGAGAGGTTCCTGAAAGGTGAAGACTTGGTCAAAGAAGATCGAATTCGTATAAATGCAAGTGGGTTTGCAATGTCTGTAGTTTTTCAACTTACTTTTTCTGGTAGAAAGAGGTTCTTGTAAGGTGCAGACTTGTTCAAATATGAAATCTTATACATGTTAATGAATCTGAATCATTTTTCTGTGGAATGGAGTTACTTTTCAAACAGAAAAAAAACTTGACCGACGAAACAAAGATCTTTTAAAGCTGTTTCGTTTATTTCCTTTTTAGGGATAGACACTGATCAGGATAAGGAACGAAATTTCATACAGTGCGTTGACAGCCCCCCAAGACTCAGCATTCAGCCTCCAAAGCCAAGTAGTCTTCCCAACATCAGTTCTCCCTGGAGCGATGTTCAACTACCTATTGATGTTCTTTTGTTAACTGTGGAGGATCACGAGTTTTTAAGCTGTATTTCCTATTTGGTTAATCCTTTAAAGAGTTACTGTGAAGAGATTGGCCACGTATACTTTGGAACTGTGAATGGTGGTCACCAGGAAAAGCTGAAGATTGCCCTGATAAAATGCTCCAAAGGCTCTTCAACTCCAGGCGGGTCTTTGACCGTGGTCAAAAATGCATTCGGGGTCCTGCAGCCCAAAGCGGTGTTTTCTGTCGGATCCTGCAGTGGGTTAAATTGTGAAAAAACCCAATTAGGTGACGTCGTTGTATCTTCTAAGTTAACAACAACGGAATTTAAAACGCCTGTTAGCAGACGTATTGGTAATATCATTAAACATGTAGCTGACGGTTATATTGCTCCGTTGGAAAACCCAGAAGAACGAGAGGTAAAAGTACACTGCGAAGGGGATGTCCTTAGCGTACCAATAGCAGCCAGGTTTGGGTGGCGATATGAAGATATTATCCAACAATACCCTGAAGCAATCGCCGTAGAAACGGAGGGTGAAGGTAAAAGGTTCGGTCATACATACAGATTAGCCTTATTGTAAACGGCACTGAATGAATTTCTCCAAGGGCTTAGTCGTGGGCTCGATCCCAAAAGGAATCGGCGATTTTTCTTTCTTCCTTTTCTCTCATTTTTCCCTTTGTTTTTATTTTTTAGTTTCGGATAAGCTGATTTGGGTTGGTTCATTCAGCAAATAGATTGGTCTACAACAAGAATTCCCAAGCACTAAAGCTAAATGAAAGTGCTTGTCTGCAATTAAGAAGGGACCAGTTTTCCTAATAGGCTTGACAACAAATCAGAAACAGATATTTCAAACGTAATATCTTTTTGAGCTCTGTTCAGTCCACTTGTTAGATTTGAATCATGGTAATAATTTAAGACGTCTGGTCAACAAGGAGGATACATGTCGAAATGCTCTAGGGGCCATTTGGACGAGTGCCGTTTGATAGAAAGGATGGTACCTTAACATCTTGTCATTTTATTCCAGGTCTTTATGCAGCAGCCTATGATCATAAGGTTGAATGGATGATAGTGAAAGGCGTTGCCAGTTATGGCGATGCCAGTGACCAGCCTTCAAGTGATGAATGGAAGTCTTTTGCAAGCATCATGGCGGCTTCCGTTGCTGCTAAGATTTTGAATGATACTGTCATTTTCCAAGGATGGCCACACTATAATCCAAGTAAGTTTATAAGAGCAATTCTCCAGGAAAGTGAAGCAAAGTTGGAAATGAAAATTTTTAACCCCCCTTCATTTTTTGTGTGGAGGTAGGTTACCTGGAGGGATGAACAAAAACAGCCATATTTTGGATCGGCAGGTGTGACGTTGCCATGGTAACCACACTTGATCACGTCGGCCTGAGGTCTATGTTTTGACAAAAAAATTCACTCTCAAAAAATAAAAATAAACGAGTCTGGCTCTCGAGTGCATGTGAACCAAATCAAATGAAATTCATACAGATGGTAGAGGCACTCTTCCAGTCTATAAAATTTGCCGTTAAAGTATTTTGGGTTTTATAATCAAGAAGACAATGTTCGTATTACTATGTTGCCTGTCAGCCATTTTGACAAGCAGGAAAAACAAGCACAACCATATTCGTAATTTCTCCGAAAGTACTATTTCCCAAAAAACCAAAATAGCAGCAGAGCTTACATAGATATTGAAGTTTATAAATATCATAAAATCTATTTGGGGAAAATTATATTCTGGCCATGGGTGTTGAAGACATCCGAGGCAACTTGCAAAATATTGCAAAATTGGAAATGTTGAGGGCTCCAGTATTTGGCTTAAACAGGCTTTAGATAGAAAATATCAGCTTCAGAGGTTTTTTCATTCATCTTGTCTGTTATCCACATTTGATTGATTAGGTTTTGGCCAACGAATTTGATGAAATGTAAATTGAAACAAAGCCTACCTTGCAACTTTTGGGAATTTCTTCAGGATGCTTTTGTCGTATAGGATGGGTCTCTCCTCAGTTCGCTCGCTTCATTTTCTTGACCAAATCTTGCACAGACTCTAGCGGAAAGGACAAATCTAACTGGCTAGCCTCGCCGAACATCTACTTTTAGACCAAAGATGATGATGCATTAACCCGAATAAAGAACAGTCCAACAGGTCAAACACAGTCGTGTGTCGAGAATTTGCTTTTTGAGAATGGAACTTTTGCTCAAAACATGGTCCTAAGGCCGACGTCATCTAGTGCGGTTACCATGGCAACGGTATGTCTGCCGATCCAAATATGGTTGTTTTTGTTTATCCCCCAAGGTAACCTACCTCCACACAAGAATTGAAGGTGGGGGGGGGGGGGGGGAGTTAAAATTTTTCATTTCCAACTTTGCTTCACTTTCCTGGAGAATTGTCGTGGTCTTAACTCATACACAATCACAAGTATGATTTCAGACCAAAATTGTTGGTTGGTTACAATACATAGGACCCAGTGGTTGGAATACTCGATCGTGAAATGCTTCAACTCATAAGCAATGTTTAATTGCCAGCAATTATATGTTTATTTTTCATCACATGCACATGCAACTGGAATTTTTTTTGCCACAGCTAATATTAATCTCCGGATTGATTGCAAGACCATCACAAGACCTGTAGCACAAGTGAAAAATCAAGGCAGTCCAGCAGCCTCACAGCAATCCCAAGTTGATATTCAAGGCGCAACAGTACCTGATACCTCAGTTAGGAGACCATCAATGGCCAGAACTGCTTCTGGGAGTGGAACTATTGGAAATCAACGCATTCCATCTAACGCGGAAGTAATGGCATTTGTTGCTTTTAACACCTTCACGGCATTTGACCATTCTCGTCCCGAGGAGAGAAATGGCTTTGTACGTTATCTCGAAGACGTGCGCAAAGCGCTGGTTGTTGAAAGCCATGAAGGAAGCCTGATAGTCACAGTGCAATGCAGTTCTCTGCAGATCCTTGAAGAACTGTGGAAAGACTATGAAACAGGTCACCTTAATGAAATGGCTCAGAAATTTCTTGTGACAGAGGAATTATTGAAGGCGTTTGGCCCAATCGAGGTTAGACTCACGACAACCATTGAAGTAGAAGAGTATAGAGCTTGTCAAGAATTTTTCGTGCAACAATCACGTGAGTTTTACAGAATAGACGTTTCACCTAGTAGTATACTAGAAATGTTTTAGTTGGGTCTTTAGATATTACGAAATGAGAGACGATGTGGTCACTTTAAGGCTGCTTTTATCTAATAAAGCTACCTCAAGTCACCGAAAAAAGCAGCTACGCTTTTGGTGCCAGTTTAATTGGACATCCCTCTTAACCACACAACCTTCTTGGAATTATGAACATAAACGCACAGCTTGTATGCGACAGATAATTTTCATTAAACGATCATTCCCGCATGAATAATGGTCTACGGCCAGTAGGGAGATGTTGACTTTATTGAGCAGGTCTGTAAGTAAGAATTTTTTTTGGCAGGACCTCCAGTGTATACTAAATCTTATTGATCTGTTTAAACACCTCAGCCAAATATCAGACATTAATTCACCCCTTATATGGGGCCTACCATATAATGTTACGTTTCGTAAAGAGCAATGCGGGTAAATTACTCCACTTTATTATAACTCTCAGTTTGTACGCGCGGTGTGAATGGTCAACTTATTGGGCCGTATTTCACTGTACGGCCTGCTAAATTTGAAAGTTTCCTTTCTCGCGCGCCCGATTAACCTCAGAGATATAATAAATATCTTAATAGCCGAGTTCGTGGTCCATAGTGTAAGTTACGGCTCCTTATTTTTTCCCGTTGATTTATGGTTCAGTCCGTAACTTACAGTACGGACCTTGAATGCGGTTAGTAAGAGATATCTTTTTGGTCGACACTCATAGGACATACTGCCATTCAACAATGTCATAAGGATAGTTTGTATTTAAGGGAGACGCCTGATTGACTTTTTCATTTTCCCTATCAAGGAATGGTTGAAAGTAAGGGTGAAAAAAGCGAAGAAAGCAGAGAAGATAATTTTGGAGAAATGGAAGGTACGTACTGAAAAGTTTGAGCTTATAACACGATAAAGTACCAGTGTGTTTGTTATTTGGCCCTGAGAGGATTTGAATGCCATATGCTTACACCTACATGAGATCTCGGCCTAAGACAATAGGGGATGGATAATCGCTCACCAATTGGACTGACATCCCAAGATGTCAGGAAGCGTTTATTTGAATATCTCTTAGGAAATCGCAAGAAAAATGAAAAAAATCTGCTTTATAACTTTTTACTGTAGGATATATTTTTCCCTTAGCATAAATTAGGATTTCTATTTTATCCTCGTGTTTTTGTTAAAGATTTTACACTTAGTTTTAGCTGTATGGTTCTAATTGATTGTAGAGTATAGGTTACGCATGTCGTCCTATATAGCTGCACATGAATTTGTAAGCATACGTTCGTTCAGACTATTGCATAATACCGTAAATCCTGTATTAAGCCCCCACTCTCAAATCAGCCCCCCCCCCCCCCCTTTCTAATAAGTCCCCCCTTTTCAGAGAAAGAAAGTTATTAACCCCTCCTCTCTTTTAAGCCCCCCCCCCCCCCCCTCCCCTTATTCTTCACAACCAAATTCCATGCAGCACATGTACGGAATTCAGTTTTTAACATTTCGATTTAGCTTACCGTTTCGTTTAGGTTATCATTTTACCATTTGAAATTTTTGTACTTCATAAATTTCAAGGTTCCCACAAGTGAATAAAAATGTTGAAAATAACTTGTGCAACAAGTATAATATACTCAAATGTCCATATTAGACAGTCATTGCCCTTGTACAAAACAGGAAGTAGGGAAGCGTAACTCTCGTCTGTTTCTTCCGCTTTTTTTTCTTCGGCTACTGGTTATGCGTTTCGCTAAATTAAATAAGCCCATCCCTCTCAAATAAGCCCCCCCCCCCCCCCCCCCAATCTCGTACCCGAATCTCCCACGGTCAGGCGGAGGAGAGATCTGGTAAAGTTCGATTTGACCCCCGGAATACGGGCCTACCCATCATCCTTTGTCCACCGTGCTGAATGGCCGCCGGCTCGTAACTGTGATCATTCCTGGTGAAGTTTTCGCTTTCGAAGGTGCTCTTCGGAACGTTCTTTGGTCCAGAGGACAACAAAACTTGAAACTTAAACCAAAACAGAAAAGGCTGTAGGAGAGATTGCAATCAACAAGCGCGGTAAATCACTTTTTTACTCAGATTAGTTCCTACCTTTTGCGACCAACTGTTGAGAACAAATACGTCGTAATTCTGCTTTCTCCACTGAAAATAAACGTGCTTATCAATGATCAATTAAAAAGACTTAACTCAACCGGACTAAGCTGTACCAGTTTTCGCCTTACATTGGGAACTGTATTGAAGATACTGTAATTTACAGGCAGGGAAATGTCACATCATTTTTGTGCACCCCAAGGTAATGTAACAGTTAGCAACAGATTCTTGTTGTCGAAGCTTTATCAGAAACATTTTGTGGCTGTTGTTGTAGATGAGGCACAATAGAGTTACTGATTGGTAGCTTGCTGTTAAAATTTGCATTGGAAAGTCAAACTAGGGCCTCCTAGCCCTAACACCATGATTACACTCTTGGCTATATTCCAGCAAACCAGAAAGACCTCTCCGTGTAAATGGCAGGCGCCCAATTATGTCCAACATTAAAATGCCAACTACACCTTTGCTGTTTTAAAGGGTTTTTTTTATCTCTCAAAAATGGAAGTTTGAATTTCTTTTGGGAAATCCACATCTGGATTTGGGATCTGAAGAATGTTTTGTTTACTTGCAACATGTGAGCAAACACAGCAAGTCCTTATCAGTTTTCCATTAGATTTTTATTTGGTAGTGATGAGCTTTCCATTTCAGTGGTTCTTGATTCACGTTTATCACATAACACTTGAAAAGTTTTCATCTGAAATTTATGTTAAGTTTAGGGGACATACCCCCTCAATTCCTTCTTTGATGACAAGTTGACAAGGTTATAATTTTACACATAGGAGTCCACAGACTCGAAAATTAGAAACACATAATACACAAGTGTAATAATATTTGACTCTTGATATGAAAATCAAAAGTCATTATCTGCATTTGATTTGCAAGGCGCAGTGAGCTGCTTAAATAATCATTGTTGTACTGAGTATACTTTGTTTTAATTGCACATGCATAGAGGAGAATGCGCTAATAATACAAGGTTTCTTTATGTCCAAAGCAGATACGTGGACACTCGATCACCTCTGATGGGACCCTTGATTTTAGCAATAATAATAATAATAATAATAATAATAATAATAATAATAATAATAATAATAATAATAATAATAATAATAATAATAATAATCATAATAATAATAATAGTAGTAGTAGTAGTAGTAGTAGTAGTAGTAGTAGTAGTAGTAGTAGTAGTAGTAGTAGTAGTAGTAGTAGTAGTAGTAGTAGTACTAGTAGTAGTAGGAAGGTGTGAAGGTCTTTTGGGCTCATAAAAGTAGCAAATGGGAGATAAATAGAAAACAAATAAAAAAATGTTTCCACTATTTGTTTTTCTGTGCATGTCTGTGTGTTCAAATGAACTGTCAACCATTCCTGCAGCAAAACAGCTATCACAGTAAGCTGATCTCCAGTAGCCATCCTTAATTTGTCCATAACCTGATGGTCTTCCATAGCCAGGAACTAACAAAATTTAATCAAACTGTGAGACAAAAACCATCTGCAGAAAAGTGGTGGGGGAAAAAAGCTTTGAAAACGGTGTCTGTCTTGGATGAAAATTCCTTGTTGATGCCAATTCCTTGAGAAAAATAAATTCTTGCATTGATATTTGCACCCATGCATGTCAAGTCCTATATTTTCTTAATATTAAGACCAGCAACACAAAATTATTTCAAGGACTTTTCACACAAGCACATAAGAAATATCAGAACAGTGAACCTTGAACCTTTAAGCCCCAGTAGTGATCAGTATCAAATTTCTCCTAATAATATCAATGCACAATCAAGGAGAGATCATGAGATCACCAACAGTGAAATTGTTTGATATTTCAGGAACCTCCTTATAATGCTACTATGAAAAATGGACATGTAGAGACCAGTAAGGAGAAACTGTATGTTGACACTGAGGCTTAAAGGTTAAAAGCTAATAAATACGAGCCGTATTGTTGTGATTATCGCAGCTTCTTTTATGCTTCGTCCTTCCACCACCCCACGCGTCAAAAAGGGCTTAGTTACTTGAGAATCCCTTTTGATTCTGCCTTCTCGTTACCCATTTTCTGGTTAATATATTGTCTTATTCTAATGGAAAGAATAACAACATCCCAGTGAATGACTATGGTTTTTTTTATTAATTGCATCTTTGTTCAGGGGGCACAACTTCAGAGTACAACAAACTAGGAACACTTTCCTCAGTATTTCCTACAGCTAAGATTGTCGCAGAAAAACAGAAAAACAACCAAACTACAATCATACAAAGTTTTAATATGAAAAATTTATGGAGTACTACAAAGGCCCTCCTATCTTAACACAAAGCAATGTTTACCAGTTTGATTAAATATTTTCGCCCATAGCAGATGAACCTATCACCACCAATGTTAAAAATTAAGCCTGCTATTATTTACTCATTATTAGTACTGTGTGGAGTTGGATGTGCCTTTTTAGGTGGAAAGCTTGGGGATCACCAGTTCTACCTCATTGCGACTCCCCAAATTCCTCAAAATGGACTTTTGGCTCCGACTCATTCTCTACAGACTGACCATGAATATTATTTGCCACAATTGCTTTGGGAATGGGGTTTGATTCTCCTTGAGTTGGAAGGATACTAATTTATTCATTTTGGTCTTCCCCAAACTATGGAAAGTTTTTTTTCCAAGAAAGTGGAAGAGATGGAAAGCCTATTACATCAAAACTTTACTTTAACTGTGAGCGCGGATCGTTACTCACAGGCGGTCGTTAATCCCTCGTTAAGAAACAGAACTTCTATACGCGCTTATGAAAACGGTTTGCCAAAACAAGGTTCACGAAAGTAAGATAACCAAACAAAGTTTATTGAAGCGGTGGAGACGTTAACAATGCTTGGAGGTGAAGCGATGTGTAGCGAAGCGATAACAAAGCGGTACGGTAACAAAGCAATGTATAAAGCGGTTTCGAAAACTAAGAAGTAAATACAACGAAAACTATAGTAAGACTAAGTACTAAAGCTATTACAAACTTAAGAAACAAAAGTGGAAACTTCGTAAATCCGATACAAAAAGGCAATAAAAATAGTAACATGCACAAAGTAAAGAGACTTACTTCTGAGTCCGCGTTAGGGATTTTACAGCGTTATACTTGAGTTATAGTCTTGATCTTTACGCGATGGTACGTTGACTAGAACTGAGCGTTTTCCTGAACACGTTCGAGGAAAAGCTAACTAACTACAAAGGACTATAGATAGAATAATTGAAAGCATTGTTTCGTTACTTGTACGTGGGCAAACATATCCGTTGGTTTGACCACAGAAACTTAAACTTATTGACAACAAAGACACTCTAAAGTCTAGAGAGGAAATACAAAAACCATGAAGAATAATTTGGCAGCAACATTCCCGGTCCCTTAAACATAGCAAAGCTGTTTAACACTATAAAGCAAAAAGCTAAGCAAAAACTTTTAAAAACTAAAAACCTAAAATACTTGAAGCAAAAAAACATTATCTAAAAAATGTAGAGTCTTTCATTGAAGCTTAAGGCTTCTAAGCATCTTCACTTTCAGCATAATCAGCATCCACCTTGTCGTCTGCGGCAAGTAGTAATACAAGCTTAGCAATTGGTCTGCGTAATTCTGCTTTGGCGGTTCTCAGGACAACACTTCTGAAGAGGTCCTTAGAGTCTCTTTCCACACTGGTAACCACGCCCATTGGCCACACGTTCCTTCCAGCGTTCTCATCTTTAATAAGGACAATGTCGTTGACAGACAGATTTCTTCTTTCTTTATTCCATTTGGGGCGTTGTTGGAGGGTTGGCAGGTAATCTCGTCTCCAGCGCGACCAGAACAGGTTACAGAGATACTGGACTGTACGCCAGCGGCGGCGCATGTAGACGTCGTTACGTTGAAACTTGCCAGGAGGAGGCAGGACGATGCTTGTTTTCATGGTCAGGATCTGGTTCGGTGACAGTGGTATTGGGTCGTTAGCATCGCTTGAGATGGCGGTAAGCGGTCTTGAGTTGATGATGGTCTCGACCCCACACAATAAGGTATGTAAGGACTCATCATCCAAGCGACTTCCATGTTCACGGAGGTAGAGTGTCTAGGAGCCTTTGCGTTGTTCTAATTTGTCTCTCCCAGACTCCACCCATGTGACTTGCTGCAGGCGGGTTGAACTTCCAGTCAATCTGCTGATGGCGAAGCTTCTCGGTGATCCCGTCAGGGTTCATTTCATTGAAAGCTTCTCGCAGCTCTCTTTTTGCACCAACAAAGTTAGTACCGTTGTCGCATCTTATTTCTCGTACGGGTCCGCGACGACCGATAAAACGGCGAAGTACGTCAAGGAAACAGTCTGTCTCAAGCGAGTTTGCGACTTCAATGTGGACAGCTCTGCTTACAAGGCACGTAAACAGTGCTCCGTATCGTTTGCGTTCCTTGCGGCCTTCCTTTGTAACGTACGGACCGAGGAAATCCACTCCAACATAAGTGAAGGGCGGCGCCGGTGTCAGTCTGTCCGGTGGTAGATCAGCCATTTTCTGGTCCTGAGGTGGGGCTCGGTGGCCACGGCATGTGACGCACGAGGAGATAAGTTGGCGCACTGCAGAGTTTGCTCCAACAATCCAGTAGTTCTCGCGTAGCCGTGCGAGAACATGTCCACACCCGGCGTGTCCAAGTCGTTCGTGTGCGTGACGGATGATTAACGTTGTCACGTTGCTCTTGCTAGGCAGGATTATGGGATGCTTGGATTCCTGCGGGATGACCGCGTTGTTTAATCGACCACCAACGCGCAAGAGACCTTTGTCCATGAACGGGTCGAGGCGGTAAATGGAGCTGGTCTTTCCTACTTGGATTTCGTTTTTCTTGGAGCTAGACTGTTCTTCATGTTTGGATTTGCTGTTGCTTACTTGCTCCAGGGTCCGTAGCTCGTGTTCGAAGCTATGGAACTGTGTGAAGCGAATGATTGCGAGTTCTGCACCTTTTAACTCCTGAACGGTAAGCGGTGAACGGTCTTCGTTAAGCTTGACTGACTGATCGTTCATTCTTTGTTACCTACGTTCCTTGAGAACAGCTTTCACTCGCATGTACACTGCGACGGCCTTCTTTAGGCTGTACCAGTTGGAGTAAGTTTCTGGAGTAGCTTCGTTACTGTAGCTGCAGGTGCAGGGTCGGTGATCGTTGTTGCACAGGCATTCACTTCTTTCTTGACTTCTACATCTTCAATTGGAATTTCACCAAGTGTTAGCGGCTGTGCTGGCCATTCTTTCTCCGGTTGCCACAGGAACTGTAGTCCAATCAGCCAACGTTGTTGTTCGGTTAACGCTTTAGCGTCCAGTCGGCGCGAGGCTTCGTCAGTGGGATTCTCTTTCGTGTCCACGTACCTCCACTGGCTAGGATCTGATAGGTTTCGTATGAGCTGGAAGCGATTTGCAACGTAAACTTGGAATCGTTTCTGATCGTTCGCGATGTACCGCAGTACTGTAACGGAGTCGGTGTGATACTGCACGGTTTCAGGTTTATCGTCTAGTTCTTTCTTGAGAATCTCGCCGAGGCGAACAGAGACGGTGTCAGCAGTCAGTTCTAGGCGTGGGATCGTTACTGCTTTGATGGGGGCAAGGCGCGCTTTTCCCATTAGAAATGAACAGTGTATGCGACCTTCGTTGTCGCAAAGTCGTTAATAAGCCACTGAGCCATAACCCACGGTACTTGCGTCTGAGAAAATGTGGATTTGTCTGGACCTCACCTCTCCGAACTCCGTTTGCTTTCCACAGCGAGGAACGGTTAAGCGTTCGAGCAGTGGTAGTTCGTTTCGCCACTTTTCCCAGCGCATGCGGTAAACTTCGGGAAGGTCGTCGTCCCAACCAAGTCTTTCTTCTTTGCAGAGATCCTGGAGTAGTTTCTTTGCAGTAAGAGTGAATGGTGCAGCGAATCCGAGGGGATCGTAGATAGAGGAGACAACAGAGAGTATTCCTCTTCTCGTGATCGGCTTGTCTTTCACGGTGATGCGAAACTTGAAGGTGTCAGATTCGACGCACCACTGTACACCAAGTGCACGTGCTATGGGAAGCTCGTCATAATTCAAATCCAGCGTTTTGACGTCTTTAGACCGTTCCTCTTCCGGAATGGACTCCAGGACACTCCGTCGGTTGCAGATAAACTTCGTCAGACGAAATCCGCTTTTACCGCATGCTTGGCGCAAACCATCAATCTGGTCCTTGGCTTTAGCTTCCGTGCTAACGGATCGTAAACAGTCATCAACATAAAAGTTGCGGCGCAATGTTTGTGCGACTTCACTTCCGTTCTCGTTAGCTGTCGTGCGCAAGGCGAAGTTAGAGCAGCTGGGCGAAGAGACAGCTCCGAACGGATGAACCATCATTCGGTACTCTTCAATTTCGGCGTTCAAATCTCCACCTGGCCACCACAGAAATCGTAGGAAATACGCTGGTAGGCAGGAACTCGGACTTGGTAGAACATAGCCTCTATGTCAGCCATAAAGGCTACTGGCTCTTGTCTGAAACGAGTTAGGACACCAGCTAGAGAGTTAGTTAGGTCTGGGCCTTGCAGTAGTTGATCGTTTAGCGAAGTTCCAGCAGACTTGGCACTGCAGTCAAACACCACTCGTATTTTCTCCGGCTTCTTTGGATGGTACACGCCGTGATGGGGAATATACCATGCCTTGCCTGAAACGATTTGGAGCGATTCACGAGGGACTTTCTCTGCGTATCCTTTGTCGATCATCTCGGTGATGAAGGCTACATAATCATTTCGGTAACGTTCACTTTGTAGCATCTTCTTCCTTTGCCACAGCGCTCTCTTCAAAGCTTGCTGGCGATTGTTTGGCAGCTTTGCTTCGGACTGGCGAAAGGGGAGCGGTATTGCATAGTGGCCTTCCGCGTGGATGATGTCGTTCGAGACTTTCGACAGAAATCTTCTATATTCGTGAGAATGACCAAAGTCCTCTGGATGGTTGCTTGAAGCCTTTTCGCTAAAGTCCAGCTCGAACAATTGTAATAGCGACTTGGGAGTGATGATTTCTTTTACGGTTTGCACTTCTCTGACGGTGATCCTGTTCACGGTCACTTTGTTTGTTGCTGATTCCATGATAACGTGCAGTGGTCCGCTGACCGTCCAACTGTGTTTCAGCTTTACAGCATAAGGACCGTCACCTTCGTATGGCACCACACTGAGCGGGGCAAGCGCAGCTGGGCAGTTGCTTCCTATAAGTAGACCAATATCTATGCTTGAATCATAGGCAGGGATTTCGCTAGCGATGTCTTCAAGATGATCAAGATGTCTGACAATTTCGGAAGTCGGGATCTGGTCAAGCTCAACAGGAATCTCGTCTCTGGTGTAGGCTCGTGGTAGTTCGATAGGATATTCGCCGTTCAGGTCAGGAATTACCAAATCTTCAACGACGGTGCTTTCCACGAGGCTTTGACCATGCATCGTCCCAAGCTGCAATGATGTCTTTGTTCCTGGTACTTCCAAACGCTCTCTTAAACGTTCGGTGAGAAAGCAGCCTCCACTGCCATTGTCAGAGAAGGCGTAATTTTTTACTGTCTTGTTGGTGTTCTTGTCAGTGATCAATACAGGCAAGATCGTTTGCAGAACGGTGACTTCGTTACTGTCCTGCGGAATATCGGTGCACGCGTTGCTCACTCTAACGGTCTTCTCGCTCGCGTTCTTTACGTTGAAGTCACCGTTGCCGTTTTCTTTCTTTAGCGAGAAGCCATCTTCGTGCAGTAGCGTAGGGTGCGGTCCTTTGCACTTCTTACGTACTCGTTTCTTTCTGCAACTTCTTGAGAGGTAGTTTTCTCCATAGCAACCAAAACACAAGAACTTCACGGTCAGAAACGACTTTCGTTGGTCAACAGATTTCTTTCTGAAGTCTTCGCATTCTTCAAGGTCATGTGACTTGTGGCACAGAGAGCATCGGGACGCAGCAGCGTCTTGGCGGGAATACCCGGCCCCGTGTGAGGAAGGAGATTGGGTAGGAGCTTCCAGATTGGTGGCGAAGCTTGTACTTTTCGGTCTTGATGTCGGTAACTTCTGGTTGTAATTCGTGAAGCTGCTTGGTAGGCCTGCTTTTGACTTTGCGTTACTAAGTGCGTCTCTACTGTAAATCGGGTCGTTGGCAGATTCCGCGGCGTACTCCACAAATTTGGTCAGATCTTCGAAGCCAGCAATCTTCCCGTTCTTCCGTCTGCCTTTTACTACGGTTTCGCGCCTTTTCGTTTGCAGGTTATTCGGCAATTTCTGAACGATTGATTGCATGTTCGGTGGATGGTTTAGTACTGCCATGTGTGCGATGGTTTTCATGGCGTTGTTCCATTTGGTGACCTTCGTCAGGCGCAATATGAAGGCAGCCGCCGATCAGTTCCTTGGGTTCGCCTATCAGGTGTTGGTCGAGGTAATAGAGCCTGTCTGCGCTGCTTATTACTTTTAACTGAACGCGCGCGTCAAAGGCCATCATAAACGTTTTGTAGTCCATGGGGTCGCCCTTGAACTTCGGCACATCGGGCTGAGGAATAGTCATTGCTGTGGCGAGCTGGTGATGCGAGGATAGCATCCGTTGTATCTGCTCTTGCTGCATCTGAAAGACTTCCTTTAGAAGTTCTTCGTCACGTAATTGGTGCATGGAATTTTCGTCATTCCGTTCAGTTTTAATTCCGTGAGGAAGGGGCAAAAACTCTGGAGCATGAGGGTCTAATGGGGAGAGCTGCTGACAGTTTTCACTCTCTGCCTTGAAGTTATCAACGCCGCGGTCTTCGTGGCCCGGAAGAAACGGTAAGAACAATCTTTCACGTTTTGGTTCTGGCAACGTTACCCGTGACGGAGATGACGTTACATGTTGCTCCGACGACGGCGTTACATCGCGTGGCGAGGTTGGTAGTGTTACCGGAAGAGGTGGTAAAGTTTTGGCACGGTTTTCATTAAGGTTTCTATCATCGTCTTGTTGTTCTATTTCAGCAAGAACACGTTCCCTCGCTCGCGCTTTAGCAATTTTAAGGTCAAGACGGTATTCTTCCTCAGCAACCTTGAGTTCAAGTCTCTGTTTTAGCATAGAGCGTTCTGCGATTAATTCGGCAACTTTGGCCTTTTCTTTTGCTTGCAAAGACAACGACGAATTTTTCGAGATTCTCGAGGAGCGTGACTTGTTTGAATGACGACCGGAAAGGTTATCAAATTGATCGCTGAGGCGTTGTTCACATGCGGTAATCCAATTAACTACCATATTGCGGTACTCGAAAATGTCACTTTCTTTAAACCCAAAATGCGCCGACGCTTCTTCTTTGTCTTCCGGCGATGACAGCGCATAAAGGTACTCGTTTTGAAAACCTTCAAAGTGTTGACATAATCTGTCAAGTTCCGTTAACTGATACTTCACGACCTCCAGATTGTTTTCATTGTTCATAAGTTTAGACATGTCGGTTCTTTTGCGGGTAACCGCCGATGAAGCGTTCGTTCGTTTTTGTTTCAGTCGGCGAACGTTTTTACGCGGGATGCCCTGAAGGGGCATACCGTGTCTAAAAACGGGTCGATTTCTTTTTTTTTTTCTTCCTCGTACCCACAAACCTGTACATTAATTTATTCATTAAACCCTCCCCTCTCCTACTCGGGATGTATTGTTCTGATTGTCTTCAACAACAGCAGGCCAATCAAAATCCATTCTTGTCGCTTATATCGCTAGGGAGGGGACCCACTCACCCTTACCTGTGCGACGTCAACGCATCATTTGATTTCTTTATTAAAACTGCATTAAATTGTGGCGCCATATTGTTAACATGTTGTGGACTCAAGTGTGTCGTTTTCAAACGGAAATTTCACCATTTTGAAGCGGTACATCGAAAGAATAACTTCTAAGAAGCACTCGACATCTAAAACGGTGAAAACTGAGAGTTCCTGGCGAAGGAATCGCGTTTTCTTTGACAGTCTTAGACCACTATTGCAGACAGAAAAGAGGTCATTGAGAAGCTTACGTTATCGCAATGGAATTCTCGCAATTTCCCTTGAAGCCCTAAGTAGCGTAACACAAGGGAAACAACGTAACGCGATCTTCGTGACTCAAACTATTCCATTAGCAAGGATTGTTTTAGAAATCTGCGAAACATACAGTTGGAATAAATGAATGAGCCACAGCATCACGCGTAATGCCAGTATAGCAGGCATCTTGTCTTCTTCACCTTTCTCTGTTAATTTTCGAATCGTATTAGATTCTCCGTGCAGATCGTTGTCGACGTTTTCGGCGAATGTTTTCGATTTCTCTTGATCTTCTAAATCATTGTTCTCGAGTTCCGGTTTGACATCGGTAATTCTAAGGGTGACGTCGACAACTTCGCTCAATGTTCCTTTGTTTGAGCACGTGTTTTCGTTCGATGCCATTTTAGACGTTTCTTTTCGTTATAGTACTTCAATGAAATTCGGACGAAACCAAGCGATTTCAACGTTGCGTTGAATGGTACAAACTGAAATTCACACATCGAAAGCCAAGAATTTTCGAAACGAATATGAGCGCGGATCGTTACTCACAGGCGGTCGTTAATCCCTCGTTAAGAAACAGAACTTCTCTTCGCGCTTATGAAAACGGTTTGCCACAACAAGGTTCACGACGGTAAGATAACCAAACAAAGTTTATTGAAGCGGTGGAGACGTTAACAATGCTTGGAGGTGAAGCGATGTGTAGCGAAGCGATAACAAAGCGGTACGGTAACAAAGCGATGTATAAAGCAGTTTCGAAAACTAAGAAGCATATACAACGAAAACTATAGTAAGACTAAGTACTAAAGCTATTACAAACTTAAGAAACAAAAGTGGAAACTTCGTAAATCCGATACAAAAGGCAATAAAAACAGTAACATGCACAAAGTAAAGAGACTTACTTGTGTGTCCGCGTTAGGGATTTTACAGCGTTATACTTGAGTTATAGTCTTGATCTTAACGCGATGGTACGTTGACTAGAACTGAGCGTTTTCCTGAACACGTTCGAGGAAAAGCTAACTAACTACAAAGGACTATAGAT
Source organism: Pavona decussata (assembly GCF_977016875.1). Taxonomy (NCBI): domain Eukaryota; kingdom Metazoa; phylum Cnidaria; class Anthozoa; order Scleractinia; family Agariciidae; genus Pavona; species Pavona decussata. Next base: position 177,907 of record NW_028145545.1, read on the forward strand.
AGAATAATTGAAAGCATTGTTTCGTTACTTGTACGTGGGCAAACATATCCGTTGGTTCTAAAGTCTAGAAAGGAAATGCAAAAACCATGAAGAATAATTTGGCAGCAACATTAACAACAATAACAGTAGTGCAAATATTGAAGAAATGCAAGCCATTATGACAGATTAGTGTAAACACCCCAGAAAGATGTGCAGCCTTTTGCTTAACCACTTTCGTTTGGGCTTTTGTGCAAGAAATGACTGTCATTGCTCTTAATTAAGTGTTGAGCGGTGTCCAGCTGTTTTAGCCCTTGAAGATATTTACATCACTGATAGGAACTTTAGGAACTTGCTTCTCCCTGGAAATCAGGTGGAAGAAATAAAGGCATATTAACAAGAAATAAAGGAGAAACTGAGGCCAGTGATAACTATTTGTATCATTGAATGTGCTCAGGATTAATAATGGAAGTAGTAAATGAAGTGTGTTTAGTACTTGAAGGACTCCATACTAATGATAAAATAATGGAGAAATTCCCCTACCTTGAAGAAAAGAACACGGCAAAAAGATTCTAAGAACCACAAGTGATGTCCAATCCAAAGAGGCATGTCCTCCTTTTAAAACTACGTCTTTTCTAAAGCCTAGCACAAGTATAGACCTACAAAACATTAGGTGGTGCAGACATGAAAACCAATGTCCCTATTTTTATTTAAATAGAGGAAGGCTAGTTTTATATTTTGGGTCCTACTTTTTTTTAACGCAGTAGGTTGGGATAAAATTAAACTTACTACACTTACATAAAGAGGACAAGGTGTCTTCTTTTGTGGTATGGGTTTCATTACTATTATTTTGGTGGTCATAAGTCAGACATTTTTCATTTGTCTTAGCTGAGGGGTGGGAGGGATATTGATTACACCAAATGAATAATGTTATTGTGTGGACAGTCTATCAATTTCCCAAAAGTAGTCCTATGACTATGAGAGATGTTGTATGGATCTTGAAGGAATAAGCACACTGGCCTGAAAGGACTAATATTTTATTAATAAGTCCAGTTCAGTCCAGTTCAATCAATACAAGAAGAATAGTATTTAGCAGAAGACAAAAACTAAAAATATGCTAGCAAACGCGGCGCGCGTGTTCAAGAACTCAAGGAAAGGTATTTCGGGGAAATTAATTGGCATTTAGTAAATAAGTAATCATTTTTTTGTCAAGAAATACAACAACAAAAGTATAAAATAAAACATGACCTACCTCCATTTTTTTTCGAAAAGTCCATCGTGTTGGAAACTTGAGAAAAGGCCGTTTGAACGTTTATTGCAAAGTCTTTTCGGCTAAAGTCGCTGTTGCCTTCCGAAAATACAATTTCTCACTATCTCTTCCCACACAAACGGCATGTATGTATTTAAACGTCGCATGACAGTCTTCATCGGAGCGAAGACTTTTTCGTGTTTTTGTTTCTTCCACTTTCTTCCACGAACTGAGCGAAAACCAAACACAGAAGGAAAGAGCCAATCACAAAGCAGATTAGAATGAGGCATTCTTAATTCAGGTAGCCAACCAGAAATGGCGTTGTATCGAACTTTAGCAGATCTCACATTTCGACATTCCCAAACCGACTACTGAGATCGGGGTACGAGATGAGATTACCCCCCCCCCCCCCCCCCCTCTCCTCCTCAATTGTGCTTGGAATAAATAAGCGCCCTCGTGGGGGGGGGGGGGGGGGGGGGCTTAATAGAGGAGATTTACGGTAATCAAGTGGCTACTAATGCGTTTCGGAGGCAATAACGTGATCTTAGTCACAATATTGGTTTACGTTAGAGTTAATTTTCGTGAGCAGCAAATAAGAACGAGATCTTAAACCCAAAGAAATAAAGGCGCCAATTGTGAGTTAGCAGTGCGTTGTCTGCAAAATATGTCAAATACAAGGTCCGACATCATCATCAACGCATTGCTGAGCACAAAAAGCCGGTCATCGGTAGACATTTCTGAGGAGCAACAACAATGGTAGCAACAAAAATTTGGGGAAAAAAGTTTGGATCTTTGAGAAAGTGACAGAATTAACAAGGGTGAATCCAGAAATGCAGAAAGAGTGGGGGCCAAAGAATTTGTTCACATTCGTGGAAATTATGCCTTACAATAATTCTGGGAGAATTGGACCTAAAGTTAAAGCTTTGAGAGGATTTTTGAAAACGATTGAGTGCATAATATCACTCGAAAGACGGTTACAAAATGGAAGAAAAAATTGGGGGCCCGCCGTACCATCATCCCCCCCCCCCCCCCCTCCCCCAACTGCCTAAATCTGCCCATGGTAAATGTGATTGTTTATTTTTTGAAATGATTTTCATTAAGAATCTCAAGTCTAATCTAAATATCCAGACGGACTCAACTATACGTGCTAAACATTTTGTTTAACTTGTGGGTTGTTCTTATGCTAAAGTTTTTTTGATGGCGTATTGTTCTTTTGAGCATTTATAGATTTCAAAATATAACAGGGGTCGAACCTAAGATCTTTGGCGAAAGTCAATAAAGTATGTATGCAAACTATGTATATTGATTCTTGTTATTTGTGTTATTAAGGGATGCGAAAGATTTTACGTAACGACGTTGAAGAGGACACTGAGGAAAAACGTGGCGGAGTAGAAGGTACTTATCATCACACAACAATCAAGGCAAAGGCATCCCCCAGGGGGGCAACACCATTGTTAGGCCTAGACGTGGACGTGTTATTTGACAGGGTACAAGTTTTAGGCCTCTCTGTCCTGAACATGGTATATAATATTTATATGTTACTCTGTACTAAACAGGGTCTGATCACGGCTGACCCTATCCTAAACAGTATATAGTTTATATAGAGATTATAGCCGTAAAGTATTGTTTTCCGAGTTGTCCTACCTAGGCTAGGTATCTTCGCATTTTTTTTCCTTAACAGGGTCACGGTTTTAACCCCCCAGTCGCACCCTTATACCCAATAGGAGTCAAGTACCTCCCGGCAGGGCACACAACGGTTCATTTCGGTGAATATCTGTTCAGAAGGCCTAAATCTTTACTGATTGTATCTCCACTCGTTTTATCCGTTGCAATGACATTGCGTGAAGGTCTTATAGCTTTTTTTCCAATCTAAGTTTTCCGGCATCTTATTAACATCGGACGAATCGACGTGAGTTCGGGCGATATACCGTCGGGCGAGTTGACTTTCAACTCGGATTCCGGATTCCACCAACAACAGCTCAAAAAATCCAGGGAGCTGGGAAAATTCAGTTAATACTGACATCAAACTGTGTTAGCGAACGCTTTTAAAGGTCCGAAAAAAGACTTGGAAACTATTTTTGTTAAATTTTCCCGTTGGGTGCCCCCGCTAAATCAGGCATTTGGATTGGATTACAAAGAAAAACAACCGTTTTATAAAGAAACTTCTCAAAGTCATTAATAATTCGTCAAGCCAGAACAAAGCAAATCACTACCGTGAAGGAGGTTTAGAAATGTAATCTTAATTATCATAAAATTTTGTGAACTTTTGCTTCGAATTTCTCCAAGAATTATCAATAGTTTGAGAAGCTATATCAAACACTCGAAAGAGTGTTTCCTCCTATTTCCAAACACCTCGAAGTTGGTAAAGAAAACTCGGCTGCGCCTCGTTTTTCCTACCTCTCGGTGTTTGGAAATCGGAGGAAAAACACTGTTCCTCGTGTTTGAAATATTACACAAGAATGTGCTGGAGTGGCGCCCGAGTTCAGGTCAAATCCTGTGGTTGTTATGACAACAGTACAGTAATAGCGTTTTGCAGCACATTGTTGGAAAACTGTTTCCTTAAGAACTAGGTCAAACACATTTGACGGAAGTATGTAAACCAAAGATGGCTCGATTTGCTTTAATAGCCAAAAGGTGTTCATTATTCGCGAAATATTCATCCGTTGGTAAAGATCGACTCTACGTCGCGAACCGAAGGACACCATGACCTTGCGATCTTTGATCCTCTCACTGTTCATGGCGTTTACAAAGTGATCACAGTTAGTCGCCATAAGGTCCGAGGAACAAGATGCCAGCGATGTACAAGATGCCAGATTAAAGCACACAAATCGTAGGCTAAGGTGTTCACACACGACACAGTTGGCCTTAACGGTACGCCAGCCTGTGAATCATGGGTAATTCTCGGTGGTTGTTTGTATTGAGATCTCATCCTGTCGCAGACTGGTCTTCAGGTCCTTTGACAGGCATTCGTTTCAAAAATAAAATAGAAAATCCCTTTTAAAATGAACAAAAATCACTTTTATTCCCGTAATGTTTATGGTTTTCGCACATATTAGTGTTCCGTTAATTTTGGTGCTTTCTTGAGGTTTCTGGAAAAGCCGGAAATCTAAGATGGCCGCCATTTGACAATCATGACCTAATGACCACGTCATATAACGTCATTAGTTCGCGCTCCGGGCCTTAAAGAGACATCTTTGGACGTACTATCTATCCTCCAAGTATTTCCTATATCCTCACAACTGATGAGATTGATGACTACATTTCCCGCTTTTTCACAGTTATTTGTGTGTTTTTGCAAACAGTCAATTGTTAGTTGGAAATTTATGGATTCAGTACAGCATTTTAACTTAACTGAAAAGTTAATTCTCCTGACCATTACAAATACGTTTCGCACGTAAATGTGATCGTCTGTGCATTCTTTTACATGCTTCAACTACAGTTCAAATATATCGCATCGTATTTTATATATTTGCTGTGAAGACGGTAGAAGAATGCCAAAGAAAGTCTCTGATTCGTGCAAAGAAATCGTAAATAAAACGCCACGAAATTGAAATTTATTGTAATACGCGACTTGGGAATACCAAGGGAAAATAATCTTTGTGAATACCCATAAGTGTTTTTTTTTTTTTTTTTGTTAGTGTTGATTGTGTTAAAATTAATAAGATCACAAACTTTCGGAAGGAGCTATTTCAATAAACTGCTAAATACAAAACCATTATTAGGGTTATTACTTTTCAAACTTAAAAAGGAAATGGGGAATTAGGTACTTCTGAATGACAATACCCTATGTTTGTCATCTTTTTTCAATCTCTTAGGCAAGATCAGAGGCGAACTGGAACAGGAAAGAAGTGAAACTAAGAGTATAAGAGAGAAATTGGGCAGTTTAGCGATCACCGTAGAAAAACCGGCAGGTGAAGGTCAGTAATGAAATTAATTGCAACAACATTTTTTTTACAATTTTCGCTTTTCGCTTTCCTCTTTGTTTTTCTTCAGGATACGTAGAAGATTAACCACTAAATTACCCTTTATTACAAGAGACAGTAAGGTTTAGTCACTTAATATTGGACTGCTAGTTTTCCATCTCCTCGAAAAAGTAATTGTACAAGTGTAGAGTTTGCATACTGTTATTCAGCAGAGTCAACTTGCTTGATTGCTTTCACTTCTTTATTTGTCCAATCAAGGAATTCCAGAGATTACTCTCAAGGAAATTGAAGAGGAAACAATGAAAGAACTTGATAAAACAGAAGGTATGTTTTAATCAACATCACCCAACGGGGAGAGAAGAGTGTTTTTGGTCATTGCACATGATGATATACAATTCATAACGATTAGGAGGCCACAGCGTCCTGTTATCGGGTGAAACGAATCTTTTCAGTGGGGCTATTTTCAAGTGAAATGGGCGTCCCATGAGCTAGAATGGAGAGAAAAAGGCATCTAATGGCGTTTGTTTATGGGACAGCCCATGGGTTACTTTCTGGTAAAATGAACAAACCGAACTGTTTTTGTGCAGCGATGCGTAATAATCTGCTGGCTTCTACCTAGCTGAATCAAGCGGTTGTAAAGATTCTATGGTTAGCTTTATTATTTGGCGGTATCAATTCGCTTTGTTCACTCTTGTTTTTGTCATACCAAGGAATGCCGAACATTATGGGAGAGGAATTTGAAAAGAAAGCTAATAAAGTAGGTACGTATAAGTTCCACATGACACAACTAGATAGGACACTGTGTTCGTTAAGCATAAATTTTAATTCAAAATGTCAAGCATGTCACGAGCAAGGGTGTACGCTGTTCAGATGCCCTATACTCTGGGTCATGGGGAAACTCATGTCGTGCAAGTATTCATCATTTTCGTCACCATCTTCGTGGGAATGACGATTGCATGGTGCATGTAGCAAGATGATAGAGTGAAAATTAGACTTATCTCTTTGAATTTTATTGAAGCAAATTCCTTAGGACAACTTTTCCTAAATGTTGCGAGGTATTTTTTCGCCATGTAAGTTACGCTTTTTAGCTACGCGAAAGTAGTGATCACCCAAGACTATCCACATCCCGAATCTATCGATTGTCAATGGCGGCAGCTGTTGAAAATGCGTTCTTAAAGTAACGAGCTTCGTTTATTTTTGGTTAATGTGCGTCAGATATTAAATATGAATGATGTTGGGTACATAACCAAAGTGCAGAAAGAGCTTTACTATTATCTTAATTTACCGTTTGCCAATAAACATGTCAGTTTTTTATGTTTTTCAGACAAGATTGAGCACGTGAAGAGTGAAATCGGACGCACAAGCGAGAGGCTGGACAATAAAAAAGAAGCGAATGGTAAGGGTCATTGTTTAAAACTACTACAAAAATGTTTTCTGTTAAATATATTGTACAAAGGAAAAACTCCTGATATAATACTCTATATAAAATATTTCATGGTGTCACAATTCGGGCTTTTTTTGGTTTTGTCTTATTTTTGCTTCTTGATGCGAAGAAGTTTAATTGCTGTAAGAAACAAATACTGTAAGAAGCAAGCCATTACATCGGCCATAAACGTTAAAAAAAAAACCCGTGGACTACAGAGTTCGCCCCTATAATCCAAACAGAATAAAAATAAAAGCAGCGTTCATTATATTAAACATGTTCATACTTTACATACATCGACTGACTCGTGCGCAATTATTTAAGATCTCTAGTTGAGATTCCTGTTAATAATAGCTGTCGTTTCTCCAGGTGCTTTCAATCCACTTGAATTTATTAAAGGACTTCGCAAACTGTACAAAATCCGTGAAGGACGGCTTGCACCCTTTCCGTGGCGTGAAGAGATTCAATTCCGTCTTCGTGACATATTCACCAGGCTCAAAATGGTCAGCAGAAAGAAAGAGAGGGGAACAATAACTGAAGAAATTGTTAACATGTCTGACATCTTTAAACCACACGAAGAAAACCCAATGCCGAGAACAGTATTAATTGAAGGAAACCCTGCCATGGGAAAAACAACATACTGCAAGAAGCTTGCATACGACTGGGCCACTAAAAAACGAGAAGAAGAAGAAAAAGAAGAAGAAGAAGAAGATTGTTTCCCGAAATTCGAAGTAGTACTGATACTGAAATGTCGTGATATCAAGTCTGACCTTTGGGAGGCCATTGATGATCAACTTTTACCTTTAGATGTCAAAGAAGAAGAGAGGAAGAAAATCTTTGATTTTCTTCGCCACACTCAGTCAAAGGTTCTACTGATTCTTGACGGATTGGATGAGTTGCCCACCGCTAAATTACCGATGTTTAAAGAATTAATTCAAGGCAAAATCCTTCCAAAATGTCACATAGTTGCTACAGCAGGGCATGAGGCTGGGATTAAGGTATGGGAATGCTGGGACACCCTCCTGGAGGTCAAGGGATTTACAGTACAAGATGCCGAAGACTTTATATTCAAGTATTTTGAACCCAATTGGGTTTTATCTGAAAGGCTTTGGAGCATGATAAGGGACGACAAACAATTACGAGACCTGACCGCAAATCCCTTATACACAGCACTTCTGTGCCTAGTTATTGACGACTTGAAAGGTATTTTCCCGGAAAGTAGGACTGGACTGTTCTTAGGAATAGTGCAGGGTGTCCTGAGGAGATACAGGACAAAGAAAGGACTGCCGGAATCCAACAAAGATCTTACAGAAGTATACAGAGCTGAATTAAAGCAACTTGGCTCGATAGCGTTGAATGGTTTGCTTAACGATGGCATGTACTTTGAGGACAGCCAGTTTCAAAATCAAAGCGGCGAGCTTCCTGGATTCGGATTTCTGTCTGTTCAACCTGAAAGCAGCAAACGAAGACCAAGTCTGTGCTATGGCTTTCTTGACAAGAATTTCCAGGAGCTGTTTGCAGCCTTTTATCTCTGTTCTCAGCTTCTCGATAGCGAAATTAGTCCCGACAGCTTGATTGCCGACAGCAGATATTTTGACGATCTAAAACAGGTGCTTCTTTTCACATGCGGCTTGTTAGCTATACAGAGCAAAGAAACATTGGCTGCCATTATGAAGAGAATAACAACTCAAGTCAACAATGGAACGAGCCGTGATTTCGTTGTTGCATTGGAGTGCATTAATGAATCTAAGATAAAAGAGAGTGGTTTGTACAAGGTACTGGCAGGTGTTGTTGGCTCGCTCATTGACCTACAGGAAGTTGATTTTTCAGACGTGTTAGACGATGGTCATGCTGGTGTACTAGCACAAGTTATCAAAACAAATTCAACGCTGAGGGAGCTCAATTTGTCTGGCAATGGTATTGGTCGTGGTGGTGTTGCCGCTTTGGCTGAAGCAATCAAAACAAATTCAACGCTGGCAGAGTTGAATTTGTCTCGCAATAGTATTGGTGATGATGGTGTTGCCGCTTTGGCTGAAGCAATCAAAACAAATTCAACGCTGACAGAGTTGAATTTGTCTCGCAATAGTATTGGTGATGATGGTGTTGCCGCTTTGGCTGAAGCAATCAAAACAAATTCAACGCTGACAGAGTTGAATTTGTCTCGCAATAGAATTGGTGATTATGGTGTTGCCGCACTGGCTGAAGCAATCAAAACAAATTCATCGCTTACAGAGCTCATTTTGTCTGGTAATACTATTGGTGTTGAAGGTGTTACCGCTCTTGGTGAAGCAATCAAACCAAATTCAACGCTTACAGAGCTGAATTTGTTTGGCGATAGTCTTGGTCCTGATTATGTTGCCGCACTGGCTGAAGCAGTCAAAACAAATTCAACGCTTACAGTGCTAAATTTGTCTGGCAATGGCGTTGGTAGTTATGGTGTTGCCGCCATGACTGAAGCAATCAGAACAAATTCAAAGCTTACAGTGCTGAATTTGTCTGGCAGTGGTATTAGTGATTATGGTACTCACGCACTGGCTGAGGCAATCAAAACAAATTCAAAGCTTACAGAGCTGAATTTGTCTGGCAGTGGTATTAGTGATTATGGTACTCACGCACTGGCTGAGGCAATCAAAACAAATTCAAAGCTTACAGTGCTGAATTTGTCTGGCAGTGGTATTAGTGATTATGGTACTCACGCACTGGCTGAGGCAATCAAAACAAATTCAAAGCTTACAGAGCTGAATTTGTCTGGCAGTGGTATTAGTGATAATGGTACTCGCGCACTGGCTGAGGCAATCAAAACAAATTCAAAGCTTACAGTGCTGAATTTGTCTGGCAGTGGTATTAGTGATTATGGTACTCACGCACTGGCTGAGGCAATCAAAAAAAATTCAAAGCTTACAGAGCTGAATTTGTCTGGCAGTAGTATTAGTGATTATGGTACTCGCGCACTGGCTGAGGCAATCAAAACAAATTCAAAGCTTACAGAGCTGAATTTGTCTGGCAGTGGTATTAGTGATTATGGTAATCGCGCACTGGCTGAGGCAATCAAAACTAATTCAAAGCTTACAGTGCTGAATTTGTCTGGCAGTGGTATTAGTGATTATGGTACTCACGCACTGGCTAAGGCAATCAAAACAAATTCAAAGCTTACAGAGCTGAATTTGTCTGGCAGTAGTATTGGTGATTATGGTGCTCACGCACTGGCTGAGGCAATCAAAACAAATTCAAAGCTTACAGTGCTGAATTTGTCTGGCAGTGGTATTAGTGATTATGGTACTCTCGCACTGGCTGAGGCAATCAAAACAAATTCAAAGCTTACAGAGCTGAATTTGTCTGGCAGTGGTATTAGTGATTATGGTACTCACGCACTGGCTGAGGCAATCAAAACAAATTCAAAGCTTACAGAGCTGAATTTGTCTGGCAGTGGTATTATTGATGATGGTGTTGCCGCCCTGGCTAAGGCAATCAAAACAAATTCAAAGCTTACAGTGCTGAACATGTCTGACTGTTGGATTAGTGGTTATGGTGTTGCCGCACTGGCTGAAGCAATCAAAACAAATTCAACGCTTACAGAACTAAATTTGTCTGGTTGTAGTATTGGTGGAAATGGTGTTGCCGCCCTGGCTGAGGCAATCAAAACAAATTCATCGCTTACAGAGCTGAATTTGTCTGGTAGTGGTATTGGTTGTAATGGTGTTGCCGCCCTGGCTGAGGCAATCAAAACAAATTCAACGCTTACAGAGCTGAATCTGTCTGACTGTAGGATTCGTGATGATGGTGTTGCCGCAGTGGCTGAAGCAATCAAAACAAATTCAACGCTTACAGAGCTGAATCTGTCTGGTTGTGGTATTGATGGTAATGGTGTTTCCGCCCTGGCTGAGGCAATCAAAACCAATTCAACGCCCACAGCGCTGAATTTGTCTTACAAGTATATTGGTGATAATGGAGGTGCCGCACTGGCTGAAGCAATCAAAACAATTCAACTTACAAGTTAGATTTGTCTGGGAATAGTGTTAGTCATGATGATTGTGCTGCACTGGCTAAAGTAATCAAACCAAAAATCTAACGCTTAAAGGGGACGAGTCATGGTGTTTTTTACCTCTTTTCTTAAAAATGGTGAAATAAGACCTTTACTTAGCAACAAAATAATTTTAGAACGACGAGAGGAAAGAAATCACCTCAATTCTTGAAAGGAACTTTTTTTATCTGTTCTAGCGCATTTTGGAAGCAAAAATTTCGAGAACTTGAAAAAAAATTAGCCTACGATTTTTCAAGTTTCAATCCATTCCGACCTACACTGTCTCTGACTAGAGGCACTAATCGACAGTTTTGTTTCCATGGGGTGATAATTTATAACAAAACTAGACAATTATTTTCTTGTTTCTGTTGACAGACAAACGTTTTGGGGTTTCCAAATGATATCAAATTCTCGTGATACCGGCTTCCCCTTTAAAGTCTGATTTGCCTGGTTATTTCTACACTTCTGACGACAGTTAATCAATAAACAAGGGCACCCAACTGTTAATTTTGGTCAGTGGAATGTCAACAGAATTTTGGAGTTAATTGTTAAGAAATCTCAAATTTTCATCCATCAAATGAAAGCTCCAAATTTTGTAAAACTGCAAGAGTAATACCTTCCTTTTTCAAAGCGGCGAATGCGTCGTTAAAGGAGAAGTATCATGGGGTTTTGATATCTTATGTTAAAAATGATGAAGTAAGACCTTCCAACAGCTGCCAGAGGAAAGAAATCAACTCAATTCTTGGAAGGAACAACTCGTGATCTGTTCTAGCGCATTTTGGAAACAAAAATGCGAGAACTTGAAAAACATTACCCTAACATTCTTCAAGTTTCAATCCATAATCGACAGTTTAATTGCACTGGAGTAATAATTCTATATCAAACTTGACAATTATTTCGTTGTCTCTGCTGACAGACAAACATTTTGGGTTTTTTTGAAATGACAGCAAATTTGCGTGATTCTTTCCTTTCATTTACTGTAGCGAAAAGGTCACATCAAACTTTCTCAACGCTAAAAACTGACCCATTTAAAAATGATACGTTAAAGTGTGAAAAAATGCCAGTGGGAATTTTCGGAAAGCCAACAGCAGCTCGTCAATTTGGAATTAAAATATCTTAGAAAAGCCGGGAATTACAATTTTCAGCTAATCCGAACAAATCAAAACTGTAGCTTACACAAATTTGTCTTTTAAAAGGCCATAAAGTAACGTGGTAATTTTAGGAAACACTTTACGATTTTGCTTTAATGTTCCTGTTGGGCGTCCTCTGTGTTAGGCACCGCCTGGTATGATTTTTTTTTTTTTGTAAGTTTCCATTTTACGGTTGGTTTAGTTCTGTGTTCAAGATTACTGAAACTAACTTTTGTGACACCCAACAAGCGGAGCGCACAATTTTGAATTCACTACCAAGACCTTAAATTTAAAAAATCTAAGCTGGAAACTCGCGGAAATCGAACTTTCATTTCGAGGCTATGTGTTGTGATTCATTTATTTTTATTTTTCCATTATGTTCTCGCGCTCGTCTTGTCCCGCCTCGACTATCTTTGTGGCTATTTGCGGGACAAGCTTTTTTTATGTTATCTAAATTTATAAATAAATTGTTGTTGTTGTTGTTGTTGTATTCTTTTCAGTTCACATTTTTGTTTTATTAAAAGCAAAACAGGCGTTCAAGGAAAAGTACGCAAATGCATTCCTGCATCAGTTTAAGTTTTTCACAAAATAAAATTTCGAGAACTCATTTTTATGATAAGTAATGTTCAACAAACTTCAAAAAAATAATAACAATAATTAAAAAAAATTGAAAATCGTTTAAAAATTCCATACCATCATCTAGTCAGTGGTGTTCTAACTGTACCCATCTATGCATATATGAAGGTAAAAAGCTAGAAAGCACGATCGCTCAATTGCCACAATTAGTGGTGTATTAGTTCTAGCTCTGTTGATAACTGTATGATGAGATAAGGACTGTAAATAGAAGCAATGTTTGTAGATTCAAGTGGCTTGCAATTCAACGAAAATATGTACAGTACGTAAACATTAATTTAGGAAAATGTTGTATATATAAATGCAAATAGATTACAGTCTTTGAGAGTTAACATGGATGGACAGTTCCAAGGAATAGAATAAATACACTGTGCTTGCTCAGTATTTAAGAGCCATTTTAGTTTTTGCAATAAACGTACCGTCTCACTACATTACAACTGCTTGGTTGATGGCGATTTGTCATAGGCATCCTTGTAATAGGCATAATGAAAGCGAGGCTAAGTGCACAGCTTTTGTTATGAAAACATGGTTTCATTCATATGCAAACAAAACTCATTTTCACACGAAAAGCTTTACACTTAGCCTCGTTTTCGTAATAAGGTTCAAAGCAACTCAGAAGTGGCCTTTTACACTGAGTGCTGCACAATACAAATGCTCAAGAGTGATGTGTTTCAGTCAGCGACAGCAAACTAGGGAAAAAGATTTTCGAGTTCACCCAACAGGAGTCGAAACTGCAACAATTTCATCACTAGATTAGGTGGTCTACCACTGAGCTACAAGAGACTCCTTGGAGCTAGGCCTATTTCTAAATTTGTTATTTATGTCTGAATAGAGTGTTTTCACATGACGTCACGGCGGCCATTTTGGTGTCCCAAAACAAAGAAATGGCGGCCATGTTGGTGTCCCAAACTAAACCTCTGGGAATTGAACTCTATTTTTATGCAAATACTTTCTTTTGTTTCAGTAAACCAATATGGCCGGTAGTCACGTGAATAAAAAAAACTCTATTGATCCTTTGATCCGTGAAAATGATAAGGATCTAAATTTCTCGTATTTTATCAAAGCAAAAACTGAGCAAGTTCGATATTCGAGGGGCGAGCGAGGTGCAAATTCGCAAATCGCGCGGGCGCCGGAAGGCCCCGCGCTACCGACGGGTTCGCTCTCGCCCCTCGAATATCGTGCTTGCTCAGCTTTCCCTTTCTTCCCCGTGGATTTTCGAGCAATAGATAAACTGCTCGCAGTCTACAATTCTCCTAGCATGGACCATATCATATAAATGAATCTACCAAGGGGACTTCAGGTGTTGATAATTGGGCTGAGTACTAGTGGGCTATTACGAAAAAGCAGTATCTTTCTGACAGATCAGCTTTCATGATTCTATGGCTTTGTAAGGCTTATTTTGTGATTTACATCATTTGTTTCAAGCAACAAGGGAAGCTCTATTTGGAGTGTGTCTGCTTGTAAACTACTTTCTTCGGTTAACACTGGGAGGCTGGAGGAGACAGAAGTCACCAGTTAACTCCGCTAACCCGTAATGATTGCAAAGAGTTTACAATTCTCAACATCGGGAAGGGTGATAATAATTACAAGGAGTCGAGGCTTGTGCTTTGTAGCTCTAAAAGCTAAACTTCAAGCAAGCTTGCAAGGTTACTGTGACACATGTTATCCTTGGATGTCATGTGATCAGCTTTTTGGCAATGGTCCTGGTATACTACCATGTTTTGCCGGACCACGGAATATGTTCAATTTAGTAACTCACTGCCGAGACCCTTACAATCCAAACTATCATGTGATCAGATCTGCTGCAGTCGTCTTGAACTGCCATGTTTGGACACCACTTTAGCTCCTTTTAAAACGTTTTAGCCAACCTCATCCTTGCCAACGGTTGAGTGGCGTTTGTTCTAAGTTAGTAAACCAGCTTTCCAGAGTGAGTCGTTGATAATAATTTGTACAATAGGTAATGCACTTGGCAAAGTGCATTTGTTCTAACTTAGAACAAACGCCACTCAACCGTTGCCTACAATTACCTGCACCATACAAACGACTCATTGACAACAACAACGAAACAGACAAACAATAGACATTTTACTAACAATAGACCCACGGACTTTTTGACTAACAAAAGACGGATCGAAACGCACCAATCACTTTTTACAGTCTTCACAGCCAATAACATCACGGCTTACTGACAAACGACCAATAACATCTGGACTTCGTTGACCAATCAGGTTAACAACCAGAGACGTACATGTATATACCACCTACTGACGTTCCACAATTCACTTGACTCTGAAGATGACTTCCGCTCAGGTTGTCGATGCGTCAGTCAAAGTCACCACAAACAGTCCTTCTCAGGACTACACTCACCCGGATGATCATAATTTACGTACTTAAGTTGAAGTGTATAGGAACTGCTGTTGTTACATTGGAGTGGTTAGGACTGTGAGTGGTTTGTCTGTGTTCTTTGAAGCGTTCACGAAGCATACGTTTAGTTTCAAGCCTTCCACCACACAATGCATGTTTCTAAAAAGAATTGTGGACAATCAAATTCGATCCCTCATTAATCCTTCATGGGGATTAGGGCTTGTTAGATTTACTGAGAGTGTAGTGCCTAATATATATATTTAGCCAAGCCTAAAAGCAGAGCTCCACAATAGAAGTCTGCTTATTGTATGAACGTAATAACCTTATGAGTTCCTCATCAATTCTGCAGTTATATAGTACATTTTGAATGCATATGCAGCTAACTGCTCATCAACAATAACAATGTAAAACTGAGGGCAAAATTACTGAATGCTGATTTGTTGTAACAGAGGGCAGTTTTTCGTAATTTTCCTTTCACCGAGGGCAAAATTACTTACTCCTGATTGGTCGAGCGGCGAAAATACTCGCTCCTGATTGGCTGAGCACGACAGTTTTACATTTTGTTGGTTTCTGCATTTTGTGTCCAAAAAAACAAGTTCTTTGAGGTTCTTTCGAAGTTCGACTCTTTAATCCGGGTTCTTTGTACCAAAATACATAAAAATCAAGTGCTGCAGCTAGGAGGGAAATTCCTAAAGGTTAATTTTGGTGTCTCTCACAAGAAACAGCAAAAGATTATTTGTGTCAAAAGCTAAAGACTTGGATCGGATTGATTTTATTTTGTTTGGTTGAGAAACTGAAATCAGTCATGGCGTCCAAGTGCTTTCAACGAACGATAACCGAGCATGAAAGTGTCCTTTTGATGGGAGGAAGGAGCAGGAAGAAATTACTCCGCAAGTTCCTTCTTTGGATCCATCGTTTGCTATTTTAGTATCGATCTATGTTCGTGTGATTTCCAAGCGGTAGGAAGCTTCACCGCGCAGGTAAACAATTAATTGATGCCTAACATTTGATTTATCGCTGTTAGTTTGCTCCTGAATCAAACTTGTATTCTCTCTTAATTACATGTGTTTAATGGGAACTGTTCTCGTCGGTTTTGTTTGTTTTGTACGCTACGAAAAAATTAAATAATTTGTTCATTGGTTTGCTTGCCGCCTTCGATGAGTGTTTTACTGACTGTTTTACGAAGTTCCTTGATAGTGTTAGCAACATTTTGCTCTCTGTGTTATAAAAGCGGAATTTAAATGGCTCAAAATGATATTTTCTGTTTATATTATTGTTTTTAGTTTTTAAGATGATCGAGGCAAAACGGTTTGTGAACAGCCAACGCGCGCTACCGGCACTTTCACGGTCTAGTAAATTTTGCTTATATCAAGAAGGCCGTACGCTATAAACCTCAGAGAAAATGGATACACTAACCAAAAAACACACTTCAAATACATCTTTGAGTAATAAATGAAAAAAGCACTGTGGTAATTCATAGCAACAAGTACAGAAATAAACTAAACAACGATCTTTGAAAAATTTACAAAAAACAAGTGAATGAATGTTTTGCGTAAACTTTGTTTTGATGAAAATGGAATCACACTTTCGTTTTACATTCGCTTTTAACGTTCTTTGAAAAGACTTTCAGTGAAAATTACTCACACATCTTAATCTTTGCGGTTATATCCTACTGTTTTAAGTATTTTTGTTTGTTCTCTGTCAAGATTGTCAGAAATATATGCGAGGAAAACTTGTCAGTAGTTTATGCCAACGATACAATGTTTGTTTGACTGACTATTTTAGCTCAGAATCAATTTTTTTAAATGAAGCAAAATGGAATGAGATTAGAAAATAAAACTCCAAGGGAAATAACGAACATGGACCGAAAAATGAGCTCAAAAGGCTGCTCTGAGGTTAAACAAGTTGCAGTGTCAACACTACAAGAAAAAAATATCTTGCAAAAACAGCAAAGTTTTGTCAACAAAATCACATGAATATACTCGCCTCTTTGGAGAATAACCAGTCCTTTTATTCGATTGCTGATTTTTTCGTTCGTTTACAACGTTGAGTTTCACTTCAAGAGGAAAAATCCATCGAATCTTAATTTCATTTCATCACGCCGGATTAGACACTGATTAGAGTAAAATAATTTATCTTCAAGATTCGGCCGCTGTTTATGAAGTGCCGCCTCTAAAAGCTGCTATAAGAATCGATTTGTTTCTCCCGCCGCGATACGCCTTGCTCTTTCTCCCGCTGTTTGACGGCAAAATTGGACGAGATCAGAAAATAAAACTCCAAGGAAAATAATCAACATGGACCGAAAAAATGAGCTCAAAATACTGTTCTGAAGTTAGCAGTATTAGCTTAAGCACTGCAACAAAACAATATCTTGCAAACCAGCAAACTAGCAAAGTTTTGTCAACAAAATTGCATGAATGTACTCGCCTCTTCTGAGAATAACCAGTCCCTTTATTCCACTGCTGATTTTTCCGTTCGTTTTACAACGTTAAGTGAGCGAAACGTTTCACTTCAAGAGGACAAATCCAACGTTTCGTGGCGCCGGATCGGAGTAAAATGATTTCACTTCCAGATTCTGATGATGTGCCAGTCGATTTGTTTCTCCCGCCGCTAGTTGCCTTGCTCTTTCTCCTGCTGTTGGTCACATATAAAAATTGACTTTGTATCTTATCGTCTTCAAAATTATTGTTTTTGTTTTGTTTTTTTCTCAAACGCAGTTGGAGATGCAACTTCCCGCCGAACAAACGCGGCCGGCAGCGCAGTTGGCCATGCATTTTCCCGCCGAAAAACAACCTTGGTTACAGCACATACGCTCATTTATGTAAGCCAATATGAAATGAGACACTCAAACCCTGTGCCGCAACACGGGGTTTTTTTGACACCCTTTCCTGTTTTTTCTCTCTTTGTTCGTCACTCATGTTTCGCCTGTTTGCCACCGCTCTCAATCGCTCTCTTTGACGTGGAACTTCGCTTCTTCGTCGCCTGTTTTCTCGATCTCTTTCTATCTCTCTTTCTTTGCTTCACATGTTTGTTGACTTATTCATAAATTGAGTTTGTGTTTTGTCGTACACGTCGTCTTCAAATTTTTTTTTCTCAAACGCAGTTGGCGATGCAATTTCCTGCCAAACAAACGCGGCCGGCAGCGTAGTTGGCCATGCATTTTCCCGCCGAAAAAAACCTGATTTGCAGCACAAGGTGTGAGTGTCTCATTTCACATTGCTTACTTAGAGGAGCGTACGTACGTACGTTTGTTGTACGGTCGGTCGGACGGAAGTGACGTCATAACCAAACCAAAATTTATCGCACTGATGGGTTTACCAAAATCTCTTAGCTATGGGGCTCCGCTCGCGCGCGCTTTGCGGCGCGCGCGGGAGCTCCGCTACAAACCCTAACTAACGCTACAGGAAAAATACTTCAGATAATCGGACAAAACAACTTAAACGTAAACATCCAGAAATGTGTCAACACAGAAAGATGAATGCTTTGTGTCAGGCCTTCCCTCCCTTTCTCCCCTCCCCCTCACTTTATTTTAAGGGTCCTAAAAAAAGGGGTAAAATGAGAACTGGGATTGGCTTGCTTTTGTCCTAGGAAAATTGGATTTGAATCATTGGGACTGATATTTTCTCACTGGAAAGTCGGAATGGAAAATTTGTCTTTAAGCTTGTCCAGTCAATACTCAACTAATCCTCTTTGTTTGAAAACTGTTAAAACTGCCCATTCTGCACCAATTTTAAGACAGCGATATTGAAACGTCTTATTATGCCTTCGTCTTGCGGTAAACGATATTTGTGCAGAGTGTGTACAGCGGTGCAACCTAGCCAATGTCTCTGAACATGCGTATTCACATGTCTACAAACAACATAGCGGGAGCCGATGAGCCCTCGTTCAAGACTCGCACCGTTGTTGTGGAAATCAAGTATATCTCTGTTCAAAGTGTTGAAATGAAGGAATCTCTCAGCTCCGGCAAAGTCACCATTTAAGACTTGTCTTGTCATTACTTTTCCATGTAGAAAATAAGCTTAAACGTGTAGTCACTGTTAAAACTTCATGTTGAAAATCGATCAGCATGTGGTAACTCAGTTTAAGAGAGACACACTTTTTCACTATATGACGCTATTTTTGGCTCATCATTCCAGATTCATATTACAAACTGCCATTGCCAAATACAGTTTACTTAGCTCGCATCAATAAGTCCACCTCACAGGAGATATCGAGGAACGAGCAAGCTGAAATGAGGGTGCGAGCCAATTGATGGTAAATCCTTCAGACGACGTTAGACAAGATAACACGATGGACAGGCGCGCAACTAAAAAAGCCTGAAACCAGTCAATTTTAATTCACTGAAAGGCATGGAAAGAGTTCCAAGCGGAAATGGGGAGTCACCTTATTCAGACGATGACGTCAGTGATAGCTTACCACCAAAGCTCCCGACCAACGAACAGGTAGACAGCAGGTGAGAATCAACCCTGCTAGATTGTTGCTTGAAACGTTAATAAAGTCATTATCATTATTAATTAGCACCGGGACTTTGAAGAAGAGGCCGAAGGCCCTCTTGAAACGACACTGAGCATCATCCGTCCAACCTATTCTTGAAAGAATAATAAGAAGCGGGACACTAACAAGCCGGAAATCAGACTTCTTGAAGGCAGGAATGTGAAGTGGCAGGAGCACATCATTTATTAGTATATTCTCAGCTCCGGCTATTGCATTTCTAGCTCTCTAATTGGCTCAAAAACCACGACTATGAGCCATTAGTCGGAGTTTTACCTAATATGGAAAATAGCGCGCCAAGTTTAATAATTTTCCGCACGAAGTTTTTAACTTCAGCTCTCCATAATGACTGATACTGGCAAATTTCAGGAGCTGTCTCCCACTAAACTTCAAGAGATACTAGACAATGCTGTTCCAGAAAAAACGAAGAAAACCACAAAGTTCGGCATGAACATATTTAATGGTACGTATCTGGGAGTTTTACTCAAAAACTAGCAACAACTGTTACGTTCACTGTCGATATTTTGATAATTTTCTAACTGTGTAACAACGACAAAAATTCTCACCTTGTTATTTACAGAATGGCTGACAAGTCCTGTTGCCACAAAATTTTCAAAACGAATTGAAGACATGTGCAAAGAGGAGCTAAATGAATGCCTTAAATTTTTCTACACCTCCGCAAGGAAGAAAGACGGCACGTAATACAAAAACACATCCATGAAGTCCATTCGAGCCGCCATAGATCACTTTCTTCGCTCGCCACCAAACAACAAGCATTTTTCTATCATCTCCGACGCTGTGTTTACCGAAGCCAATAAAATTTTGGATGCCTTTGTAAAGGATCTCAGAAAGACGGGTAAAATAGCTGGAATTGTCCACAAGAAAGCAGTGTCAAAAGATCAAATCCAGAGGCTCTTTGAAAGCCGCGAACTTGGGCCGGCCGACAGTCAAAATCCAGCCCAACTGCAGAGAACGGCATGGTTTCCTTCGTACGACGAGGAAGAGAAAATTAGCGGCAATTGAACCCTGGAATGCTCCAGGCCCTAAGAACAACGCCACAAGGTGTCGAGTATTTTGAGTTAAACAGAAGACAGCCTGGTTCACTGCTCAGCACAAAAAATCATCAAGGCGGCCTTAGAGACTCTGAGGACGAATCCGACGCGAAGATCTTTGCCGTTGCTGGTTCTCAGAGGTGCCCAGTGAAAACAATCAAAAACTACCTAGATCACCTGAACCCGAGTTCCGACGCTCTTTTCCAAAAACCAAGAGACGGCCAAAGTCAGAAATTCAGTCCAGCAGATGACAAAATCTGGTATTGCAACTCGCCGGTTGGCTCGAGCACGCTGGACAACATGTTGAAAAAGATGAGCAGGCGAGCTGGCATAAAGCCCCATCTACTAGAACCAACCACTGCCTCAGGGCGACAGTAGTTACCGTTCTGTCTGACCACAACTGTGAAACCAGACACATAAAATCTGTTACAGGACACAGATCAGACCAGGCGGTCGAATCGTACAATGATCGCCCATCCATAGAACAGCAGAAGAAGATGTCACACGTTCTCAGTGATTTTGTCTCCGCCGGAGCCTCTGAAGCTTCCCCATGCACTGGTATCTCTGCAGATGAGAAAGAAAACGAATGCCATGGCCAGTAAGAACGGCAACCTCAAAGTGAAGGGACAGTCTTAGTCCAAAATCAGTTCGTAAATACCGAGGTTCGGCAAAGCGAGCGAAGAAGCATTCCGCCGGTTTTCTTCAACTGCAATGTCCAAGTTCACAACTATTACGGAGGCGGAGAATCAGGAAAATCTTCCTGAACTTTGAACACTATTTAATCACTTAAAAGCTTCCGAAGCCGTCTTTTTTCCTTGCATTTGAACGGTTGAATATTTCAAGGTTGATTTTCGTTAAGAGTTGGCCACAGTTTGTCGTTTGTGTAGCTGTCAAATTTCATTCAGCTCATCCAGTGATGTAATAATCAGGTGATCACGGCGAGCATGTGACCGGAAGTTGTATGCTCTTTTGGCCGCTTTGTAAAATTGTTGAAATAAAAATCGGCGGCAAAAATGCTATTTGAGAATATACTAAAACAATTATTCCATTCGACCTTGTTGGATTTGAAGTGATCATAACCAACTCGCGCTACGCGCTCGTTGGTTATTTATCACTTCATATCCAACGCGGTCTCATGGAATAATTGTTATATATCCTATTGGAGGTAGTAGTAATACAAAAAGCTGTAACGTTTCTACTTCGGAACATCTTCGCAAATTTTCGCGAGTTGTCTGGAAATCCTACAGGGTTGTTTTAAGTAAGTCGCAACCAACCTCAGTTAAAAAGAAAATGCAGATGTAATGAGAAAAAGCTGATATGTATAACACCGAGACTTCCTGAATTATGCGAGTGGGAATAGGGTTCGGCATGGAAGATGGGAAATGGGATTCGTACCCTCCCCTCTCCCCTCCCACGATATCCACTGAGCAAAACTGACTTTGGCCTTTAGGTAGCCTTATTAATTATGGTTAGTCTGCGTAGCTGGCGTAGTCGAGAAGAGGATAACGCCTAGTATTTTTATAAGTAAAGTAGTACCTAGTGTAACTGATGAGAATACCGTGGATAAATAAAGTTATTAGTCTTTGACTTTGGGGGGAGGGCGAGAAGAAGTGAAAGTAGAAAGGGGGACTGGGGAGTCCCCTCGTTCTTTCCTCCCTTTTTCTCGCACTCCCTTCCTATCCCCGATTACACCTGCTACGCAGGTTAGCGATAACGTTTGTCTCACCATATATGTAATCACTTGGGATGTAGATCGCGACGTTTGGACTGCTTACTGCTAGTCTTCTTTAGGCGATAAGGTCGGCTGTGATTGGTGCATCTCGTTCCTCCACTGTTCCATTATTCCGGCGAGGGGATTGTTCCCTCAGTGGTCTGATGCGGTACCGTTCTCTTGCTGTTGCTGTTGTGCTTTTTGATCGTGGGTATTTTCAATCCCATTATCCCTGTTGATATTATTATGGTGAAGTCTTATATGAATAGCTTCCTCGACCTTTCGAGTGTACCAATGAAGGTCTCGATCAAAAAACTTAACTTCGTCCCAGATCGGTTGGTGGCCGGCTCGTAAGCGTGTTCAGAAAAGGAAGAGGTCTGGATACGGTTGAGTCGTATATCGCTGTCGTACTCTATGATTCCCTCCTGCATAGATCTCCCTGTTTCCTCGATTTACACTTTGCCGCTTTCGCAGAGATTCCTGTAGACCACCCCATCTTGTTAAGTCGGATCGATGGTGTCTTTAGTCGCACCAAGTGTGCTGAAGTGTCTTGTCGGTCTTGAAGACGGTGCGAATGCCTTGTTGCTCCAGACATCGTAGGAGAGGCTCCTATTTTCCTTGGATATAAGATAGAACGGCGGTGGATTTAAAGTTTGCCACGGGCTCCCTCTAGTTGTCGTATGTGCAACACCGGCATGATGGGCAGTAGGTAGGTAAGTACGGGCTCTCTTGTTGGGGCTGTTCTTGTCTGTGATCTTTTGCAGAAAAAACCTTTTCCTCTACATTTACTAATGTAAGGTAATGTGGCCGCTTCTCTGTTTACTCTAAGCTTGGAGGATGGTGCAACTAGACCACGCTATAACTAAGGACAAGACGATCCCTGAATAGCAAGACCAAATATTCGCTTTTTGTTGTGTTTATTTTGAACCTCAACTGGCCCCAAGTGAACTGAATGTGGATGTAAAAATAGGGTATTCGAGTTATTGTTCTTACACTAGCTTTCGTGGTGTAACTTTCCATGGTGGATCGCGGCCGCTCAGCATTTATACCTTGCACCCGGTTGGCACTGAAAGGTGAACGCATATCATGCAATGTTAAAATGAAGAAAATAATTAAGACAAACCTTGCTCTTGAACTAAACCTTACGCCAAGGGATTCCCGCTGTCCTCAGACCTCCATACAAAGTCCAATCCCCTACTTTATTCCATAGCTCTCGGCTCTCTGTGTCTGGCGACTGACAGTTCCAACTATGAGCAAAGAAAGGAAAATGTCATGGATAGTTTTAACCTGTACAAAAATAAAAGAATTTCACAGACTTTCTGGAAAAGATGAGGAAACTTATGTCAGACCAAAATGGGCCAATGACCACACCCTTCTTGGACGCAAATAACTAATGACGGTATCTATGAAAACAAGTTAGACATCCTGCCGTGTATCAGTAAATTCATATGATTTGTTTGTTCCAATATGCATTGTAATGCTCTAAACAGAAATATGATGCTGATCACCATGCGAGGATAAGTTTGTTAGCTCATCTTTCAATGAATCGTCATCTTTAGGAAGTCTTTCTCTGGTTGGTAGTGGTCTTGTTATACCAGGTTATAAAGAAAAACACATTTATGTGAATTGTATATGTCATAGTACTTTCATTACCTTCCTTATTGTTTCCATGATATAAAGCTGTTAAAAAAAAAACGTTTGGTTGTGACAATGGGCAGCCACGGTAAGGAGGAAATAAAGCATTGGGGAAGGGACGTACATTGTAACTAACCGAGAAACACCAGAGATACAAGAGAAAGCTCTTTATAACGTGGTCAAAATCCCTGTCTTTTTCTATCAAACCGGTCCAAACTTGGCGACCAAAAAACCATACTTTTTGGTGGACTACATTCACAGTTTAACGCCTTGGTTCAGTAAGAAAGTATCCTCCGGAAAGTTTGGTCCCGTGCTCAGTTTAAGACCAGTTTGTACGTGACGGCTGGCATATCATTCAAGTACCAAATGAGGGACGCTATTCACATTATTTGTTACTTTAGATTTACTTATGATGGATAGAGAGCCCATTTGCCCTGATCTTATGTGAGTGAGGCTTTAATATGAGCCACCTTTCAACTCACTTTGAAGTTGTCTGTCACTGTCTAGCAGTACTTGTGTAGTTCCAAATGGACCCAATCCTTTTGCTCCTAAATGTATTTGGAGAGAAAAAAACGGTATTGAAAGGATTTATAGTGACAATGTCATCGCCTTCTTTCTAACGGCATATTTGTGAAAAAAAAAAAATAAGTAGATAAATAAAAAATAAAAAAAAATGAGGTAGACTTCCTTGGGGGCAAGGATGGTTGATTGGTTGGTTGCAGGAGCGGATCCACGATTTTATACAAAGGTTGGGAGGGAGCAATCCCCTCAACCATTTATTACACTGGATCCAGCTCTGGGCTGAAAGGGGTGCTCAGTTAATTTAAGCGATTCATTTAAAATCGGTGTGGCTTGTAAGTAGGGAAAACAGCCCAGCCTAGGTGTTTTAATTAACTCTTGGAGATTCATCGTATACGGGGAGGGGGTTAGAGGGGGGATGAAGAAAAAAAAGGGGGTCTCGGGAGTCTCGCAAGTGCTCCTTATTTCTCTCAATTTTTGTCCTTCCCCTCCCCCTCGCCCGATTACGTAGGCTAGTCCATCAGTTTCGTGAAACAAACACAAAAACAAGCAAAAGTTATTCCTCCTCAATAAATTTTCTTCGTTGTACGTTTTATTAGGCACGGATGCCCAGTTTGCATACTAGCTGAGAGCAAACTCACCTTCAGTATAATCTTGACGCTTAGGTAGTCCGTTTAATTTCTTTTGGCCAATTCTGCACGTAATGTCTGCCTGAAAAGATATATGGAAGAAGTCAGAGTACAAAATGTATGATAGCGGAGCTCCCGCGCGCGCCGCAAGGCGCGCGCGAGCGGAGCCCCATAGCTAAGAGATTTTGGTAAACCCATCAGTGCGAGAAATTTTGGTTTGGTTATGACGTCACTTCCGTCCGACCGACCGTCCGACCGTACGTTCGCTACTCCATGTAAACCAATATGAACTGAGACACTGCAACCCGGGTTAATTTTTCGGCAGGAAATTGCGTGGGTGGAAAGCCCTCTTTACTCGTCCGATAATCGTATTGTAGCATCGAATGAGGAGGTTAGAAGGTTTCTGAACATAGAAACTATTTTGATGAGCATGGTGTTTTCGTAGTTTCAGAGGTTAGTTTGCGGTTGAAATCTATTTCTGACACGACGAAAGGTACAACAGGCGCGCAGCGCTGTTGTGTTAGATGAATTTATTTCCCACGAAAAATCATTTTACCGCGGCTATTTTCGGCGGGAAATTGCGTGGCCAACTGCGTTGCCGGCCGCGTTTCTTTGGCGGGAAGTTGCATCGCCAACTGCGTTTGAGGAAAAAAAAATAATCATTTTTAAGGCGACAATATACAAAGTCAGCTTCAATTTATGAACAAGTCTACTAAACATGGAAAGTAAAGAAAGGGAGATAGAAAACGATCGAGAAAACAGTGCTAGCAAACAGGCGAAATATGAGTGACGAACAGCGAGAGAAAGAACAGAGCAGGGCTCGAGAAAACAGGCTGAATTCTACTGAAGAACAGCGGGAAAAAGAGCAAGAAAGAAATCGAGAAAAGAGGCGGAATTTTAGTGAAGAGCAACGGGAAAAAAAGAGCAGGAGAGGGCCCGAAAGAAGAGACAGAATTTTAGCGAAGAACAGCGGGAAAAAGAGCAAGAAAGAAATCGAGAAAAGAGGCGGAATTTTAGTGAAGAGCAGCGGGAAAAAGAGCAGGAGAGGGTTCGAGAAAAGAGACAACGAAATAGTGAGGAACAACAAGAGAAATAAAGAGAAATATGTCGTGAAAAAAGGAGGCGAACTAGTGAGGAACAACGAAAAAAGGAGCGAGAAAGGAAACGAGAAAGCAGGCGAAGAAGTAACTAGTAACGCAGAGCAAAGAGAAAGAAAAGGAGCTGAGTTTCACTTTAGTTTAGCTTATATAGAAATCACAGTATTTAAAAATGCTTTTGTTTAGTTTTTACTTTACACTGAGTTTTTTCTATCCTTTTTCTGAAGAAAAAAATGGCAGTAGTTTCAATTGTTCTCCTTGACCAATCACTATTTCCATACGTCGCTCGCTTGTCAAGCTGTCAAAATAAGAGTAAGCGAGATTGTTGTTGCTCGGGCTGTTTCTTTGGATTTGTGTGGATTTACAATTTTCGGGACTTTTTGTTAATTTAAGCATTGGTTGTCTGAAAATATCGATGCACGTAAATACATGGATATTATGGAAAATATTGTTCAGAATGGCTTTGCACTGGACCGAATGTCGTGTTGTAGAATCTAAAGCAGGAATGAAACCCGCCGCCGTTTATTTTATGAATGCATGAGTTAATCATGCGGACAATGAATTGTGTTTGAGGTTGGAAGTCAAGAATTAAGGACGGTGCCTACTAATACCGAACTATTTTTGTGCGGTTTATGACTATGCGGGAAAAGCAGATCTCAGCAAGGCCTATTGAAATCCAAAAAGAAAATTGGGGGTAACCACGCATTTTTAAGAGATAATTAAGCAAAAATATCTCTTAAAAACGCCGAAATATAAAGCAATGTATGGGATTTTTTCCTAAATTGAAGCTTAATTATCTCTGAAAAATGCATGGTTACCCCCAATTTTCTTTTGAGATATTAAAAGCATTTGGTAAGTTCTGCTTTCTCCGTATAGTTTTAAACCGCGCAAAAATATTCCTGCATTGGTAGGCACCACCCATAGGAAACCCGAGTATCTCGCGATGCGCAGAACGTATGCGCAGTAACAATAGTAGGCACCGTCCTTAAGAACTAAAATTTTAGTTGCCAGAGGATTTCAACCGCTATGGAAGCAAATCATGGTTTCTTCTTGTTTGCGGGTGTTTGTGATCTGATGTTTTCGTTCAGCAGTGGAGGGACAAACACGAGGAAATTGTGTGCGTGAAGATGATGACTATGTGCAAGAAGAAGACGGGTCTCAGATATCGTCGAAGCGGGCGTCGAACCTACCGCCTAGTGTTGAAAAAGATCCCATTCAGTTTGGTGATAATCATGCAGGTATAATCATGCATTCAGTTAGTGTAGGCTGTGGTTAATGTACGATTCTGAGAAAGCTTATTGTAGTGGAATGCCTTTGTGTAGAGAAAATTGCAACAGGTTTAGTGGACCGGTCTATACCATAGTTAGTAGAGGGGACTGGTTATGAAACCCGGCAAACTTCAAAGGGCGAATCTCTGATGTTGAGTTGGTCCGTCACGTGACCCTGACCGTGCACACTCTGAAACAAAATGGCGGACAATACAAACGATCTCTTCATTTTTGGAGACGATTTTGAGGCAATTCTAGAGATTTTAGAAAGCGATGGAGGCCTGGAGGAACAATTTATGTCAGCAGTGAGTGAAGTAAGTGTGAAGGGATTTATTTCTTACTTCAGTAAACTGATATCGAGCCCTGAAACGTTCATATAAAGTTGTAAACAAACAGAATACGATCAGTTGCAATTGCTCTGCGCCATATAAAATACAGACTACTGGAAGCCGCGGTTATTCGTATAAGGTCTGAAAAGATCCCCAAAGAATGTAAGGATATTAGACTGATATTCACTTTAAGTGTGGAGTCTTTCTTCACGCAGTCATAATTAATTCCGATTTATACGCTTAAACAACTCGAAGGTCAGCAATGCAGGTCAACATCAACAGTTCTTATGTCTCTTTACGTTGCATGTCATATTTATATAGTATGCCTTACGTTGAACAGGTTCAATCTGATGAGCTTGCTTGCCAACTTTGCGGAAAAAAATACAAGACTAAAGGTGGTCTTCAAAGACATACTAAAGCCAAGCACTGCAGTCAAAACCAAGATGAAGATCAACAATGATTACTTTCTCCAAGCATCCTTGCTGAAATAGTCAGCAGTGCCCTACTTAAAGTGACAAACACGAAGGTTTTCTCTGCCAGCATCAGGAACGAGTTAAGTCTGTATACATTTCAACAGCCTGAGGAACAGGACTTTACTAAGCTTAAGAAGATTTATGATGGATTGGTAAAGAACAGTGATGCTGAGAAATTTTATGGCAAATTTTATGGAACGATTCCTTTAGTTTCCACAAGATTTTTTAAGGGTCTGTCACAGACTTCTGCAACATTGCTGTCAACCAAAGTGGCCGACTGCATGCTAGCATTCTGTAAAAAGGAGAAGTCAGCTGCCTACAACAACAAAGAATCTACTGTTGCACTTTCAGAGAGGGAGAAACCTGGCCTGCAGTATATTGGTGGATATGTGTTGCACAACCTTCACAACAAACACAGTGGGAGGAAAACCACTGAGAGTCAACAGGCGATAGCAATCCTAAAAGCGGGAAAACTTGAGACCGGTACTGAATCACAAAAGCTCGTCTCAACTTTAAATCGTGGTGGGCTGTGGTCCATAACTGAGCCTGCACAGAACATTTTCTTCAAGACTGAACATTATTTTAGACTGTATACTTCGGAATCTGGCTTGCAAAAAATTGACCTTGCCAGCATCACACACAAATCAATCACTGATTGTGATGTATTATCCAACTACCATTTACTCCTGTCTGCAGCTGAATTGCCATCAGAGATTCATGTCAGCAAGGACATCTTACAGAGCATTGTTAACATGTATGTAAGGGTGCGTTCATTCTCTTTTGCTAAGGACATCATTCAGCGCCATAAGATAAAAGCGAAACAAACAAAGAGCAAGTCTCTCCGGAAAGAAATCAACAGAAGTTGTCAGGTGGAACAAGTCCAAAGGCAGGAATAAGGACAATAATCCAAATGTTTATGGACCAAAAATAGACTGTTAACTTTTTTATGTACCTGGTAGTTGGTTTTGTTTGGAAACAGTACAAAATGCACTGTGAAATAATTTCAGCATAGAGTTCTTTGGGGGCTGGTGAAATTTCAATCGAGTCCGGCAATCAAACAAAATCAAACTTGCAAAACTATTGGCACTCTAGGTTGTAATTGAACCGAAATAATCGAGTTTGAAAATAGAGCACACATGTTATCCCATACTGTGTGTAAACTCAATCCACCGGAAGAGGTTTGATTGTGTTCACTTCAATTGCCTATACCAAGGGAGGGCCACTGCAGGACACAAAGCATTGTGGATGAATGTTTACATTAGGTCCCAAATTAGTTTAATAATTGTTGTACATGTACCCTCAAGAATGTTATTCAGTCATTAAGTCCCAAATTAGTTTAATTGTGCATGTACCCTCAAGAATGTTATTACAGTCATGTTGTTATAGTTTAAGTTATGATAATTATTAATTTTTTATTAAAACTATAAAAGCTATAATTTGTTTGAAAGGAACTTTTTCTTAATTGACTAGTTATACCATAAAATTCTGATAATAACCCCTGTTACGAGGAAGGGTTTTAATGAATGAGATTTGGGTGGCATAGTTGTCAGAACTTTACAGTATTAATTTTTCTTGACCGAAACTGCCATGCAGATTACCCCTTTGGTCCTTTTCTACACTCAAGCCCTCTCAAACAAATTCAGATCAAATGTTCAAATTCCCCTGACTACTACAGTGATAAGAATATGGATGTACAGTACCAGGGGATACTCTGGTACATAAGTGATGGGGAGGTGCTAGAACCAAAAGAGTCCAATGGCTCAGAACGTAACCCCCAAAAGTCCTAATTTCTATGCGATGAACAATTTCCATCTGAAAAAAGTCCAACAGTAAATTTCAACCTCCAAAATAGTCCAAAATCAGAAAAAGGTCTGCACCTTCCTGATACTAATGACCCTTGGTAGCTCCACTGGATGTACAGGCAAACTGCTCTTTTGGCTATTACACACAGTTCACTTGGACTAAAAGAGATCCAGTCTACATAATATACCTCTAAAATACAGTCACTCTACTAACTATGTCTATACCATGCAATCGCAGTAGGTCGCTTATCAAGCTGTCAAAACAATAGCAAGGGTTGAGTTAGGCTTTCCGCCTCATATTTCCCTGCGCATGTGTGGATTTACAATCTTTTACGGTACTTTTAAAGAAACTCTTTGATTGCGGGAGAAACGTTGATGCATCTAAAGGCATCATGGAAAATCCTGTTCAGATTTGGGCAGCAGTAAAATCAGGATTCTGGAATTGAGAATCCGGGATCTGGTATCTGGAATTGGAAAAAATGTTACCACGGAGAGAGAAATATTTGATGGTGAAATATATGACTTTGGGTAAATAACATGGAAATATTTACTGCTAGCGAAAAAGTTGAATGTTAACATAGTTGGAACGAAGTGAAGTCCTTGTCAAATGCAAATTTTATATTTTTGAGTTCGGGACACCAGAGTAAGTTCTAATTCACTGATTATTTCCCTCTAATGAAAAATGATTTCTTGAGACCACAAATATATTGCCTACAGTAAATTCCCAGGGGGTGGGGGGGGGGGGGGCACTTGACCCATGTTTGGGTGTAGGGGTGCCGCTGGGGGTTTGAAACCCTGACCCTGTTTAGGACGAAAATAACCTTAAATACCTACCCTGTGTAGGACAATGTCCTCAATTTTAAGACCCTATTTAGGACAGAGGACAACATCTAGCTCTTGTGTTCAACAAGTGTTTATTGGCAATAGTAATAACATTTAAAGGCCCACTGCCACTTACTGCACGTGATGTTCCACGCATTGAAACGCTAATACCAATCACAACAGATAAAATTAAATACACTACCTAGAAGTGATGGCGAAAAATCCCAAAATTTCGCATTAACAGAGGTGAACCTTAAGTGGAAACTCAATTCACGTGAAGCATTGTTCACTAAAATAAATGCACACTAACGTCTCTGATTTCGGATTGCCAAATACTCGACGACAGTCTTGCAACCATACCCTGTCTCGGACGGGTCCGGGACAGACTCGCTTGAAATTATATACCCTGTTCAGGACAGAGGGGCCAAAAACCATACCCTATCCAGCGGCACGTCCTGGTATAGCCCATATAGGGGAGTACCCCCCCCCCCCCTCCCGGAGTAAATTACGTTCACAAGGTTTCATTATGCATGGCCAGCAGATTATCTGTTTTTAGTTTACAGCTTATTTAATAGCACAGCAAAATACCAATGACAAATTAAACATCTCACAGCAACAGGACAAACTGAGAATTATTCAGTATTTGTGGATAAATCATGTAGAATAAATAAATATTTTACGACCCACTGAATAAAATCAGTAAATCCACCAAATGATTCTCAACAGACTTTGTGCACTTAGGTTCGGATCGCGATCTGTTGACTTACCTGTACTGGTACTTTCCCCCTCCCTACCTAAAAATTTAGCAGCCTTTTCAAAACAAGTTGAAACGGGGTATCCAGAAAATGGATGAAACAAAAGAGGAAAAAAGTGTGTAATCAGATAACTTACCCCTTCTTGATTGGAGAGTCCGCCATCTTTCTGCCTGAAACAATACACGTTGTCTCCCCCTGGTCCATAAGATATTGTCTCCTTTATAAACAGCGTTTTCTTTTATGCCAACGAGTGGTTATGTTTTTTCATTTGGAACTTTTTTACCCCAAGTCATAGGGTCAGTTATTAAAAGACAGTTTAAACGATGTTTAACAAAACCACATTCTAAGTTATTTTCAATTTTGCCAACAGTCATTAATCTAAACATTGGCTGCTGCTGATGGCAACAAGAAGGGTTGGAGGCCCACTGATTCTCGTAAGCTGCGGCCTTAGAATGTTTAATTAAAAAACTGGCCCATATATTTTACCATCAAATATTACTCTCTCCATTATAAGAAACTTATTTTCAATTCCGAATGGTCATTGCTGGATTCCGTATTCCGGTTTTCGGATTCCGTATTCCAGATTCCAGCTTTTAGTGCTGCCGTTCAGATTGTTCAGAAGGAGATAATTCATTGCCATGTGGCAGATCATGCGAACAATTAATTCAGTGCTTTTTAAGAGGTTTATAGAGGAATACAACTTGTGATTGTAATGTGAATCTCAAGTGTTGTTAGTATGAAGCCAATTATGGTTTGTTCTTGTTTGTGAATTGATGATTCAATTTGTTTTCAGTGGAGGAAGAACAGCATGAGCTGGACTGTGTACATATTCAAGGAGGTCAAATTGAAAGAAATTACAATCTGCAAGACAGCCCTGAGGTATCGTCACCTGTTGAAAGAGATTCAGTTCAGTTCGGTCACGATAATGCGCCAGGTAAAAACATTATAATTATTATTGCATTCATTGAGAGTGTACGTGCTGTGGTTTTAGTGTGAGATTGTGAACCCAATTGTGGTGGAATCTAGTGATACATGTACTTTGGTGGCTAGTGGATCCTGAATATTTACCTACATAATATTTTAATTTGTTTTTTGTAGCTCCCAGCTGCACATAATAATTTTGTGCAAAAGGATTTCAGTTACATGATTGTACATGTATGTTGAGTTGGTTTTCTTCTGGTTTATGCCGGTACAATTACATTGTACCCTGTATAACAGATAAATATTATGACCGCTATTGTTGGTTCATGTATAATACTTAGCACTTTGCTGCATTATGCCCCAAAAATATAAATCTCCAGGAGGGATGAGAAATTTGTAATGTTATTATTATAATTATTTGCCGCCAGAAATTTTTGCAAAATTTATTGTTGTCATTTGTCTCAAGAATGTCAGTGTAAATCTTGTCAAACTACCGAAGAGAACACACTACCAGCCTCTGTAAGGATCGAGGTTTTGGGATTTGATGATGTTTATACTTCACTACTATATTAAAGGACTAGGTTGGAACCACCCATTCTAACCTTCTCCAATCTCCCTTCCCCGTAGACATGTGTTGGTGCCAATTACGCAAATTCCCTTATCTGGGGAAAAAACCGTCATGTGTGAATAGAACTGTATCTCCCAGCTGCAAGTAACCCATAAAGCAAATTGTCTCCGGAAATTCATCCCAAAGTTCAAACTACTTGTAGATGTATGTGAACAAATTTATTGGACAGCATGTCTTTTGACATTTCCTCGTGAGGTACAGATACTGCTTTGTATGGAATTTCCTTTTAAAACATAGGGATAACATGATGATGTCATTTTAAGCAAGGGAATGAAATTTATTTCATGAACTGGCAACATTAATTTTTGATTCCAAAGATCGCATATTTAACCTTGACAAGATACTTCAACTAACACAGCTAGGCTAGCTGATTTAATGTATCCCATTTTACATTATTTTAAAGATTAATCACAATACTAACATACCTAAATGTATAGCCAACACTCCAATCTTAAATTAAATAATAATCTGCAAATAAGATGAGGACATGCGGAGGTCTAAAAAGCAATGAGAGACTGTTTTGTGTTTGGATTCTCTTGAATTTCAAAACAGTGCCACTCCAAAGTTGAAACTGAACTGCAGACTTGAATGTACAATTGACTACTAGTTAGGATCTGTTAATGCCAGGGAATTGAAGATGCTACAGGATAATAAACATATTTTTTTAAAATTTTGCTTTGCTTTTTAAGAATTGTTTGATTGATCTGTTGAGCTTAAATAGGATGATCTCTGTATTTTGAATGACATTTAGCCCGGCACTATTTGAGATCAAATGATCAGTTTCAACATACGTGCAAGCCAAAACAATTTAATGTATGACTTGTAGAGATTTAAAATAAAAAAAGAGGTTAGTTATTTGCACCCACTTAAGAAAAGTGAAAGTCTTTTGTTATGTAAACCAAATTTGTTTGTTTTTCAAGAATAATATTATTTTTACACTGAAAGAACTTTTTGTTGATCACGGTCTTTGTTAATAATCTGCATCTAGATAGGTTTGTTGTGATCAACAAATTGGCATTTGTCGTTCTAAATACAATAATTAATGTCAGTGTGGATACAAAACTGGTTCTTTATAAATGCTAAAAAATTTTAGGAGAGTAAGTGCTTTCAAGGAGATTTTTTTGCCATCTCTTGATCGGCAACCATATTAGCTTTTTGCATTAGAAAATGTTTTGTAAATAGCTTCCCAGTTTTAAAGGGGAAGTCAATTTGGAGAGTCTATCACTGTTTATCTACCACACATTTGTGTGTTATTTTCGGTGTTTTGGTATTTGGCCTATGCAAAGTACACAAAATCTATACATGTAGCAGTCAATGTTCAGTACAGCTGTAGCATTGTGGGAAAAAAACGTCAATGGTGAATTGAGTAATTTGCCTTCCATAGCAGCTATAAATTTTTTTAGAACGTCAAGTCATGAACTTAGTCTTGTGGCCTCAACATTCTTTATCTTTTGTAATTCGTGTTCCATGTTTAGTGGCTCAAAGCCACATTGATGGAAATTGTTTTTATTTGCTGAACACCTTGGTCACTATTAGGACATCACAGAAAGTGATAAAGTCTTTGCATTTAGATATTATAGTTTACAAGATGAAATGCTGTTGGGGATGGGCATAGGTTATGAAGAATTAGGTGTGTCTGTGCCGATTTCCCTCACCTGGGGAAGAAAATCTTCAAGTGTGGATAAAAGTATATGTGCTGCAGCCAACCAATTAAAGCAAATTGTCTCAAATTGTCTCTTACTTCACAGAAAGTGGTAAAGTCTTTGGATTTGTATATTGTAGTTTAGAAGACGGGGATGGTCTTGTGAACTACTCATTAAAAGGATAAAAACTTAACCCCAGGCTCCAAATTATATCTATGTGATATGGTTGACCACCCCCTTAACTTTAATCAACTTTTTTCCCCCAGAAGTTGTGGGTCTTAATACATCTCTCACATCAATGAAGATGTTGAGAACTGCAAAATAAGTTATAGTTTAGAGCTATACCTAATATACACAAGGATTGGGATGTTTTTGAACTTTTAAATTTTTATATTTAAGGCTATTTACGTGTATCTCAAAGCCATAACTTCTCTCATTCATAGTTGTATTAGTTATGAATTACACTCGTAAGTACCTTTAAAATGGTTTATCATACATGGACATTGAAATATGTATTCTTGGATCTGGAGAAAATGTTGTTTTGCCTCAGGGGTTAAAGAGTTAAAACTCCATTCTCACATGTAGTATTTTGAGACATGGGAAATTGAGTCTCAATAGTTTTGATTAACATATTTCCTCCAGTAATAGCTGTACCTTGATTAATTGTCTCCCTTGAATAATCACGTTAAAATAATCGCCTCCCTCGAATAACCCCCCCCCCCCCCTCTCACCATTTTCTCTTTCTTTTATGCCCTCCCTCTCAAGCTAAAAATTGACATCTTGGGTAACAAACAAGCTTTCATTTACACGCCACCACTGAATGGTTACAAAAACACTGGGTTTTTTTTACAGTTTTTTGGGTCTTGACAATCTGCGAGCCAGCAAGCCATGCGAGGCAGACTTGCGAGTGCCATGCGAGGCTCTCAGGTTAGCCTAAAAAACTGCGGTTAGCCTTAAAAGCACGCCGGTTAACTTAAATAGCACTCAGGTTAGCTTAAATAGCTCCCTGGTTAGCTTAACGGTTAGCATTTATGTTGGGGGTTGTTCATGCCTCGCAAGCCTCGCATGTTTTGTTCATGCCTCCCACGTTTGGCTCGCATAGCTCGCACGTTTGGCTCACTGGCTCACACATTGGCCACACTCCAGTTTTTTCTACATGTATGGTAATGTTCATGTATTTCACTTTTCAGGCTCTGACACTGGGATATTGACATCAGCCCAACACTGATTTATCAACGAAACAAATTTAAAAACACTTAAAAAGCCCATGGTCGGTTTATTTTACAAAATATTTGTAGCAGAACTAGGACCTTCTGTCAAAAATTATTGCCTCCCCTCAAATAATTGTCCCTTTCGGTGCGACAAATAATGGTAATTGAACTGAGTGGAGTGCAATTTGGTCCGAAGGGTTGGAGGCCCACTGATTCTCTTAAGCTGCGGCCTTAGACTGTTTAAAAAACTGGCCCATATATTTCACCATCAAATATTTCTCTCTCCATTATAAGAAACTTATTTTCAATTCCGAATGGTCATTGCTGGATTCCGTATTCCGGTTTTCGGATTCCGTATTCCAGATTCCAGCTTTTAGTGCTGCCGTTCAGATTTGGCTTTCCAATGTAGGGAATGTCATAGAATCTAAAGCAAGAATGAAAGCGGTATAAGCTTCTTTTTGGAAGGAGATAATTCATTGCCATGTGGCAGATCATGCGAACAGTTAATTCAGTGCTTTTTAAGAGGTTAGAGTATACCTGCCAACTCTCACGCCTTAGGCGTGAGCAGGAGGGAGAGGTCAACTCGTGGGCTTGGCTGTTTAATGCATTAATTATGCTGAAATTATTGCAGTGAAGAGTTACGTGTACTTGCGCTGATCGGAAAAGCTGAGATTGTCCGCGCCAGAAAAATTACATCTTATTAATTATACAAAGTACTGGTGAAACTGACATTTGGCTCGGGACGAGGTCAAATCTTAGTGAAAACGTTCCAGTTGAGATTAGTAGGTTATATTCAACTGTAAAAATGATCAGTGCGTTTGTTTCGCCGAGTGAAAAACAGTGAAAATTATAAGTTTGTGTTTATTGCTGAAACTTGACCTGAAGTTATAAAATTTGCCTCTACTATTATTAAAATAATTGATAGATACAAAATGATGATTCAAAGGAGTTTATGTTAATTTACCCATGCCATTTAACCTTTGTAAAGAAGACTTTTGCTGAGCAACCTAGAATTTTGAAAAAAACTTGCAAAATATGCGGACGCCCGAGGAAACGGACTTTCTTTTGAACTGATAATTACTTTTTGCGAGAAATTTCTCGAAATTTCACACCAAATCGTGTACTCCTGACTCAGTTTTCTGCCCAAACATATTCACAATATCTTCAGCTTTCTCTAGATCTCCAATACGGAGACATCTTGTCATAGAAATAAACTTATGATCCACAAAACAAATGAGCAAGGAGACGATAAATGCTGTGTTTCAGTTGATTTACATTAGTAAGATGATGAAAGAGTTGAAGTTGAATTAAACTTAAGTACTAGTCCAGTGAGTAATTGAACCCGCCTTATGTATTCCAAACCTGTGAGAAAAAAACTTGTGCATTGCCACTAGAATTTTGATGTTTAGATACAGAATGTTTGGACTATTTTGCCTTGAGGCTGGCGTCAGCCGCTCGGCCTCGCAAGGAAAGTCTTGTCATATTTGCCTGTTTTTGTGAGATAATTAAGCAAAAAAAGCAAACCCCATCGCCCATTAACAATTACCAACTGGCAAATTACTTAGTACTGAAGGGTTCTTTGCAACTTAGCTTTTCCGATAGCTGGAGAAAAAAAAGTGTTTTCGCCTTTCTTTTCGCGAGCGCTCGGCCAGACAGTACTGGAGAAATGCGTTTAAACCCACTGATCATTTTTATTAAGTTGTTAGATAATTGTTTTTAATGGCCAATCGAAAGCTCTTAACCGCTGTAAGATCCCACTTTTCCCTCCTTGTAAAATTATTTTGGATTCTCAAGTTATCTTTCTTCAAAGAGGCGCAGGCCGTCACTGTTTTGTCGCACTTGCTATCAACCAGTGTCAAACTTTTGCGTGTTTTCATACTTGAAATATTAACTTCATGAGCGATGATGCTGTTTATATGTATGATGGTAATAGGTTAATACATAGCTATGATTCTTTGATGGCCTGGCGTAGAATTATTTGACTGATCATCCAAGAAAAAAATTTGGCGAGGTTGTAGTTTATCAATCATTCAAACTTCCCGGGTTTTACAGGAAGTGACGTCACGATGGCCCGCATCATCCGGACAAGCAATCCGATTGCGAAAAGCCGAAGTTGACCCCTCCCTCCTAGGCGTGAGTCTCACGCCTGTGGTTTGAAAACTTCGATCTCACGCCGGCTCACGCTTGCGGGCCAATTTCTCACGCCTGGTTGAAAAATGTGAGTTGCTGCCGTCTTGCTTGACACAATTTCCAAAAATATGTTAACTCAGACCATGTTAGAACGAAAACCATGTGCAAAAGGAATAAATGACAATACCCTCCTCGCGATCTCTGATTTTTGAAGGTGAAAAGCACTGGGAGCGAGCTCGCGTCTATACGCGTCCTGAGACTTCGGACGTCCTCGGAAGACTTCGAAGGTCTTCGGAAGACTTCGGAATTCTTCGGGAATCTTCGGAAATAATCGTGTCGTCTTCAAAAATCCCAGCACTCCCAGGATAAAAATCTTACGCCTATATCTTAAAAAAAGTTGGCAGGTATATTAGAGGAATACAGCTTGTGATTGTAATGGGAATCTCAAGTGTTGTTAGTATGAAGCCAATTATGATTTGTTCTTAATTGTTTGTGAATTGATGATTCAATTTGTTTTCAGTGGAGGAAGAACAGCATGAGCTGGACTGTGTACATATACAAGGAGGTCAAATTGAAAGAAATTACAATCTGCAAGACAGCCCTGAGGTATCGTCACCTGTTGAAAGAGATTCAGTTCAGTTCGGTCACGATAATGCGCCAGGTAAAAACATTACAATTATTTTGCATTCATTGAGAGTGTTAGCCTCCCACGCAGTCGCTTTTAGGGGACTCGTATTACCTCCTCCTCACAAAGGAGGAGGTAATACGAGTCCCCTAAAAACGACTGCGTGGGAGGCTATGAGAGTGTACGTGCTGTGGTTTTAGTGTGAGATTGTGAACCCAATTGTGGTGGAATCTAGTCATACATGTACTTTGGTGGCTAGTGGATCCTGAATATTTACCTACATAATATTTTAATTTGTTTTTTGTAGCTCCCAGCTGCACATAATAATTTTGTGCAAAAGGATTTCAGTTACATGATTGTACACGTATGTTCCCTTGCAAAAACAGTCCTATTTTATTTCTATTTTATGCCTATTTTAATCCTATCACACCTATTTTTATACTATTTTATTCACACTTACAGTCGAACCAGGTCAAGCGTACCCCCCTAGACTCTATTAATGGATCGATTATTTGAAAATTGAACCGGCATTAGCCGTTTCAAAGAATGCATTCATTTATTCATTGTTAACGCGGATCAATGATCAAATTAAAATTCGCAGAACATAGATCCGCGCTAACAGTAAAAGCAATAGCCTGTAAAATTCAAACTACAGTACATTTGAAACAGCTCGTTCGTTCAAACTGTTCCTACATGTTGTTGACACATTCATATAATTCGTTATGCAAATTTGGTCATGGCAAGAGCACAAAGTCAAGCGCTTGCAAATGAGTCGGGCTGAAAAATTCCAATTTATCTTTCATGTATAGCATTCACCTACCTTGTAGCATGAAAAAGTTTGGTATATATTATTATTTCACCAGACTGTCCATTATACGTCGACGAATAGCGCAACACATGTGCTGCCATTGTCGAAGGTCAACTGAAATGAACATCTTTCACTCTGAGTTCGCATACTTTTCGCTAAATTAATTTGCATATACCTCAAAAAGAGAACCGTTTGTTATAATAAAACGCTTCCAGTCCTTTTTCATTTTTGTTTTTGAATAACTAACGGAAAAAACGCAAGTGTACAAACGTAAAATGTTCATTTAGTGATCATTAGTGAGTTTAAA
The DNA here is from genome assembly GCF_977016875.1 of Pavona decussata. NCBI lineage: Eukaryota > Metazoa > Cnidaria > Anthozoa > Scleractinia > Agariciidae > Pavona > Pavona decussata. Next base: position 217,482 of record NW_028145545.1, read on the forward strand.
TTTACGCGACAGGACCCACCGTGCCCGGTTTAAAATATTGGCGAATTTTCTTTCTGACAGTACGCGTTGACTGCTGTAAATCACAAGAAATCTGTTTTTTGGAAAATCCACTGTTATATAAATCAAGAATTGCCGCTCTGAATATATTGAGAGGGGTTTTTCCCGCGGGCTTTCTGGTTTTCTGGTTTCGTGCATAATTTGTATCCTGGTTCGTATAATCCAATCAGAAATCTAATTTTGATTTGAATACTTGAAACGACTAACGGGTTCAATTTTCAAATAATACATTCATTAATAGAATCTAGGGGGGTACGCTTGACCTGGTTCGACTGTAAATATATTTTATTTCTATTTTACCTGATAAGGAAAATAGAGCATCTATTTTATTTGAGTTTTACTTCTATTTTAAACCTATTTTAAGGCAAGAGTGAACCAGGTGGTGTATTTTATTTCTATTTTTCATAACAAGCTGAAAAATAGCTTGTTCAACAGGCTATTTTAATCCTATTTTAATTTGAAGCATCGCTGTTTCTCAGTAAAATTAGACTGCAAGCAGTCCCTTTCTGGATAGTCGAGAGGTCGCGCGAAATAGTCGAGCGCGAAAAAACTGGAGCAAACGAGCGGAGGGGAGCTTGGAGAGAGGCGTGAAAGAGGGGAAAGGAAAAGAAAGGGACTGCGCTCTTAGCTGTAACAGATGCGTTCAGGGTAACTCCGCCCACAATTCGTTAAACCCATTAAAAATCCAATTTACTGAATGACAGCTAATAAATAACAACTCAACATTGTTATTCAATCACCAGAATATAGGAGCAAAGAGGAAGAATCGCCGAGCTCGGGCATTGATCCAAGCTTCTCTGAAAAGCCAAAATCTCTAGAAGTTGTGGTGCATTTAAATTTTTTTTCGAGGCCCAGAGTAAAAGAAATCGACGACACAAACGTCCGAAGTACAGGACAACTGGAAAGCTGTTGTTAATATCATGTTTAAACATCCTGCGGTGAATTCTGCCGACAAAGCTTGTTCCGCGGATGCGAAAATTACATTGTACTAGTTGACACCAATGTCTTTTAATAATTTTGGGATCTTGTCGAAGGCAACTGCTTTTAAACCAAAGTCATTTGACTGCAACTGGTCTTCGATAATACTGCGAAGCGGAACAACAACCACGATCGAAGCCGTGATGGCAAAGTTTTTCGCTATTTAATGCAAAGCTTTGATATATAATGGATTTCCCAAAACCAGTGGGAAGAACGGCCATTACATCTTTTCCCGACAAGAGCGCTTCTACTGCTAGCTTCTGTCCCTCTTTGAGAACTAAGCCGCCGACTTGATCGCTTAAATTTACGAAGACATCGCTGCTACTCTCTTTCACGACTGAAACCATTTTCCTAGTGATCTGAAGTGTTGACATCAAACGTGTGAAGAAGTTAATTACACATCAAACTTGTTTGACAGCAGCTATTGTTTATGGACCAATCAGAATTTTCCGTTGCTGGAGCGACGGGAAATTCGAACGCGTTTGTTACAGTTAGCAGCGCAGTCCCTTTCTTTTCCTTCTCTCCCCCAGTCGCTTCTCGTTTATTTCTCCTCGCTCCAGTCTCGCTGCGCAGTGAGCGCACCCTCTCGACCGACCAGAAAGGGACTGCTTGCAGTCTACAGTAAAATAGTAATAAATTAGACTGTTTTATTTCTTTTTTTCTGCACATAGGATTGACTATGGCCAGTTATAATTCCTTTGGAAAATATGAAAAATAGGCTATCATAATCCTATTTTATCCATGACAACCTTGAACAAATGACAAAATAGATTTTAAATACTATTTTATTCCTATTTTTGGAGGTAAATTCTATTCCATTGCAAAATATGTATAAAATAGTCTATTTTAATACTGTTTTTTTTCCTATGCATGGTTAACCTATCATATTTTATTCCTATTTTATTCAGCAATTCAAACTTGGCTTACAATGTCTGTAAAAACGTAATTTTGAGGCAGCTGTTTTGTACTCACACAAAGCAGAACTTCCACTATACACTGAAATTCATAATTCACTGAGCTTCTTTCTTGTAAGTTTTCTGAACCATGCATACATAAATGGGCAAATTATACTAATTAAGACACTGAAAATGCAGTTGTGAAAACCACTATTACCTTCAATTTATCTCGAGGTCATTTTTTAATGCCAAAAAGATCAGCAAGTTTTGAATCGTAAATCGTTCAAGTACAATGCAAGCTAGCTTTTTACAACGGGCAAAAGAACGGTGGAGTCACTGCACAGCAACAATGGCAGCCATCTTGGATTTCAGTCAGACTGGGAAGACTAGGCATGAACAAAGCTATTTTGGTCAGCAGCCATGCCACTGCAGGCTCGCAGAAAAACCGTTTCATTTTAGATTTTAAGCGGGATTCAAGTTTACAGGCATCTTTCCCCTGGTTTTTTACTTCTGTTAAGCTAAAAATGATGTCTTCAAGCAGCATAATGTGGATGACTACTTTAAGAAAGAGGTATGCTTTGATTTAGTTAATAATTTTGATGAGAAACTGCATGAAAATGTGTGATTTTATAAATAAATATAGTCTGCTTGGAATGAGTAGATGTGCTTCTTGAAATTTTATGGCTCCAAATTCTAGATTGTCGAGGTAGACATTCCTTATTTATTTTTAATATATTGGTCCACTGAAAAGAATAAACGATAACTGGCTTCAATAACAGTTGAGATTCACATTACAATGACAAACTATACATTCCTCCAACCTCTGATCATGCCACATGCTTTAGAATCTATGACATTCGATATTCCGTACACTGCAAAGCCAAATCTGAACTGGATTTTCCATAATATTTATAGCCTTCACAAACGTTTTTAAGGAATACTTTGTAGCCAGATTAATATCATGTCTTGGTATAAGCTGAAGACTCGTTCGTCTAATCTTGATTTTGATTCAGGTTGCATGATTAACTTCATGGAGTTACATGTATAAGTTTATTATTTTTTACATGCACAATAATACACTATACTTTTGTAGCACCATGAGTTAAATTCTGTATACCCTCATATTTTTAATTTACTGATCATTGTTACGGGGGAAAAGCTCCCTGCAACATGTGTCAAAAATCATACTGACAGCCCTGATCAATAAGACAAACTCACTTAAATGGCACAATTTTCTGTTTTACTACAGATTGTGAAGGCCAATAGTCAAGACTGCAGCTTCAGAGTCAAGTCACCAAATCCTGATAAATATAAGCTAAGTCATTTATGACTGTCAGACTCTGTTATTGCATTTGACGTTAGGAGAACGCATACTTTTCATGTCTCTTCTAAATTCTACATGTAGACGCTGTTTGATTTGGGTTTAGTTGCCATCTTGGACTGGCTGACCACTTGCCTTGATATCATGCAAGAGCTTTGAATCCCGCTGGCTAAGTGAAGTCCCGCGGATCGATTTTCTGGATAATCAGTACAATAAAAAATATAATTTCACTGGAGATCAAACGCACTTTATCAAGCTATGATTATTAATAGTAACTGATTCAATTTTGTTATGAATCATGAGCTCTGCTGCTACAACTCAGGAACAATTATTACTAAATAAATTTTTTTTAACTTGCCTAATGCAGTATTGGTCATTGCTTGATACCACAGTTGAAAATGGCAAAGTTGCAATCTTTTTTATCAATCCAATCATCTTTCTTATTAGCACTTTCCTTAAACCTTAACACAATTCTAGACAAAGCCATGTTCTGAATGTTTCTTTCCCGAGAAGTTCATTGTGAAATTGTCTTGCTGTTACAATACTTATAACGTTTGTAGCTCAAGCTGGCTGTGGTATACGGTGTGAATCACAAATTCATAGTGTGCAATGCATGTTATTAACCATCCAGATATACATATGTAGGTAGATGAGGAATATAATTATTGATCATTAAATTTATGATATGTTATATTGACAAATACTACAACTAAAACACACCACCTTTGGAAAATCTAGGCTGAGGATCAGATATATAATGTTTGAACTGTCACCTACTTTCAACCTATTTTATAGCCCTATTTTAAACCTATTTTAAAGATATTTATGTCCTATTTTTTTTTTGTATTTTATCCCTGTTTCATGTCTATTTTAACCCTATTTATATCCTATTTTCCAATTTTTTTCCTATTTTATCCCTGTTTTAAATCTATTTTAAACCTATTTAAATCCTACTTTTCAAGTTTTTTTCCTACTTTATCCCTGTTTTATGTCTGTTTTAAACCTATTTAAATCCTATTTTCCAAGTTTTTTCCTCTATTTTGACCCTATTTTATGTCTATTTTAAGCCTATTTTCTATTCAACATTTGAAATTGCATACACATTTTTCTCTATTTTATAGCTATTTTAAAGCTATTTTAAAGCTATCTTTTAGGTAGTTATGACTTGCTTGTTGGACTATTTTTTTACTATTTTTTGTTTCAAAATAATAGGTTTAAAAATAGGTAAAAAAAATAACTTTAAAATAGTCTTAAAAATAGAGAAAAAATAGAAAAAAAAATAGGAAAAAAATAGCTTAAAAAATAGATATAAAATAGATATAAAATAGGCACTATTTTCGTAAGGGTTGAGTTGGTTTTCTTCTGGTTTATGCCGGTACAATTACATTGTACCCTGTATAACAGATAAATATTATGACTGCTATTGTTGGTTCATGTATAATACTTAGCACTTTGCAGCTGCATTATGCCCCAAAAATATAAATCTCCAGGAGGGATGAGGAATTTGTAAGGTTATTATTATAATTATTTGCCGCCAGAAATTTTTGCAAAGTTTATTGTTGTCATTTGTGTCAAGAATGTCTGTAAATCTTGTCAAACTACCGAAGAGAACACACTACCAGCCTCTGTAAGGATCGAGGATTTGGGATTTGATGATGTTTATACTTCTCTACTGTATTAAAGGACTAGGTTGGAACCACCCATTCTAACCTTCCCCAATCTCCCTTCCCCATAGACATGTGTTGGTGCCAATTATGTGTTGGTGCCAATTATGCAAATTCCCTTATTGAAATTAGCTGAACATTGATTTATCAACGAAACAAATTTAAAAACACTTAAAAAGCCCATGGTCGGTTTATTTTACAAAATATTTATGGCAGAACTAGGACCTCCTGACAAAAACTTTTGAAATAATTATCGCCTTCCCTCAAATATTCATCCCTTTCGGTGCGACAAATAATGGTAATTGAACTGAGTGGAGTGCAATTTTGTCTGAAATTATATGTGTAATTTCAAAATCGAATGAGTGTGCAGCTCGAGTTTGATTTGAAATCACAAGTATGATTTTAGATCAAAATTACAGGACACAGAGTTAAATTACCACTTCATTACACGTATTTTGAAATCACAGAGTATCACTGTCAATATTAATATTCTATTCTCGTTACTTTATTTCCATTTTGATGGGCTAAATAAAGGATGCAATTTAGAGCAAAAAATGGTGCAATTTGGGAATAAATCGTACTGTTGAGAGCCAAGTGATTTCAACATGGGTGTAATAAATAATGGTAATTGAACTGAGTGGAGTGCAATTTGGTCTGAAATCATACGCATGATTTGAAAATCGAAAGAGCGCGCAGCGCGAGTTCGATTTAAAATCACAAGTATAATTTCAGACCAAAATTGCACGACACAAAGTTCAATTACCACTTTATTACAACTTCAGCTGTATTTTGAAATCACACAGTTTTATTGTCAATATTAATCTTTTATTTTTGTTATTACATTTCCATTTTGATGGGCCAAAAAAAGGATGCGATTTAGAGCAAAAAATGGTGCAATTTGGGAATAAATTGCACTGTTGAGTCAGCCAATCAGATTGCAAGGGTCACCAATGATTTCAAAACGGGTGTAATAAAAGAAATAATCGCACCCGGCTATTATTCCAGGAAATACTTTATTTCTCAACTTATGTCTTTCTCTTAGAAAGAACATTAAAGTGGCACTAATGCTGAAAAAATTATTTTTTTATTTTCCCCCTTTTCATGCCTCAATCCAAATTTCAATGAGTTCATAATCACAAATCTTACTGAACCTGGAAAGACTGGCTGAAAACCATCGAAACCCTGTCCACCATTACTCAGTTTGAAAAGTGAAGCCCATGAATTCTACAAAGCTGTTGCTTCTATTACATCCTGTGTGATGTCATACACTCATAGAACTAAAATCCTAATTTTTCTGTTTGTTTGTTTGTTTTTGGCGTTTATGTTTTGTTGCTGTTTTTGTCATTACAATAACACTCAATCTCCATTAGTAAACAACTTTCATAATCACTTCATTGAGCTCTACAGTAACATGTTTTGGCTTTAGAATGAATACGTGCTTTTCAGAAATCCAAGGCATCTTCTGTAACTGTGAAATTCAAATACCCACATTTCCCTAAAGTATCCCTATTAATACAGATACCGATATTAATATTTGTATTGTTCTTACAGTGCTATTAACAGATCTAAACAAAATGCTAAATGAAATTACTATGGCATTATTTACCATGGGTGGCCATTTACACAATTCATATTATGGTGTGTGTAAGTGACCCCAGGTTATTGTTGTGTTGAGTGTATCACTACATAATTCTCCCTGTGCAGCTACATGTAGATCCAGCTCTCTATCTGGTTCTCAGCCATTTTTTGGAATCGAGTAATGGCGACAAGGCAAAGCTTAATTTCACCTTTGAAATAACCAGTTGCGATATCAATGTAAATTTGGTGTTGCAAGTATTTATCACAGACTTCTACTTTCAAAAGCTGAAGGGAAAAAGGGATCAAGCAAACTTTTAATTCACACAATTACACCGCTTTTTAACATGCATGAAGTTTGGTATTAAAAATGACACTTTCGTAGTTTGCAATAAATTTTGAATGTTTGTAAATTGAATCCATATTTGTACAATCGACTCCCCATAACTTGAACCCTCGCTAACTCGAACGTCGTGCTAACTCGAACCAATTTTCTTTTCCTTTCATGTCATGTTCTATATAATTTTACCCTCGATAACTCGAACCTTTCTCAATTTCCCTTGAAGGATCAAGTTATCAGGAGTCGACTGTAGTTTTTAATTTATGAAGTTTAGTACCCGGACAAAATATAAAATTAATCCTTGTTAAAGAAATAATCTAAGCGAGTGACGGTCAACTTACATTTGAGAGTTAAATGTATGACACAGTTCACATTGATTTTGATAGGAGAAGAGTTTGAAGGAGAATCCTGCACCAGAAAATCGCCTGCTTTTAGTGCAAAATTACCCAACGCTGGAAACACAGCAACCTGATCTGGAAATTAATTACCGTGACCGTTTAGAAGATCCTCAGTTAATGGCAAGAGCAAGGGCTGTTGGTGTGCAGTATGAGTTTGCACAACAGGGTGTAGCGGAAACTGAGGACGACAGGAGAAAAAGAAAGCGACGAAATCAAAGGAAAGTATCAGATGAGGAGAAAAGGTTGCGTGAAGTTGTCGGAGACCTACCGCCACCTCCACCAGCAGGATCAAGTCATATAGAGGACAATGCATACTGTGCAATACGTTCATTTGAGGTGGAGCAGATGACATACAAGTGCGGTTGTTGTGAGGTTTGCAAGGAACGGCGGTTGGAATGCAAAGCAACAGGACACACGTGCACTCGTTGCAGGAGGGATAAGAAGGTACCGAAAGTCTGGTCTGATGAAAACAATATGGACCCGCTGAATGTTCCCGAGGAGCTGTCTGGAATGTCGGATGCAGAGCAGATGCTGATAGCCAGACTATCACCCACTGTGCATGTACACATGTTGAGGCATGGAGGTATCGCATCAAGGGGACATTGCATTGCATTTCCTCAGGCTGTTCAAGAACCTGCAACAATTCTGCCACGCCTACCAGCAGAGGTCGATATCATACGTGTGAGAAGGCAAGGAAAAAATGACACCCATAAGGACTTTAGGGTTAGAAGTCACTGTGTTGAAGGAGCTCTTCGCTTTCTGAAGGATAATAATCCCACTTATAGTGACATTGTTATTGATGCTGCTCGCATACATAATTTACCGGAGGATGGTGAGTTGCCCAATTTGAGAACTGTTGAATTTTCTGAAACAGAACACATGGATGACCAAGGTCCAGCTCCGCAGCAATTGGATGCTGGTGAAACAGATGGTAGCGATGACTCAACAGTCTCTGGAGTTCTTCTTACTGAGCCAGGAGTGAACGTACAAGCACAAGTCAATGCTGCCATAAATCAAGTTGTGTCTGAACCAAGGGATGTTGAGTCAGACGAGGCTCAGCAAGGCATGGAACGACCAGTGATCCCATGGCCGACCACTGACGCAACTCCAGCATCTGAGTTCAACACTCCTTACTTTTTCACAATGGCATTTCCATGCTTGTTTCCTTATGGAAAGGGTGATTTCCACATCAACCGTCCAATAACATGTCCTGCACTTCACGAGTGGGCGGAGCACTTGCTGTGGTATCAAGACGGAAGGTTTGCACGGCATAAAGTATGGAAGTTTGTTGTTCACAACATGATTATGAGAAAGCGTGCGCTAGAGCAGAGCAGGTACTTTGTTGATCAACAACTGGGTGACCCACACATAACTGTTGCAGATCTTCAATAGCGACTAGCGAGGGGTGACACTTCAATCACCAACAGGCTATTATATTTTGGTGCAAATCTACGCGGTACTGCTCAGTACTGGCATCAAAGACGCAGAGAGCTTCGTGCCTTTTTTGAATTCATGGTCAATGAAAAGCGTGGATTGCCTTCATTTTTCATGACTGGAAGCTGTGCAGAGTTTTACTTTCCCCCACTAAGAAGACTATTGGAACAATACATTTTACAGACCACGGGGGAAGAGGTCAACCTTGCCGAAGACAGTAATGCCCGCTTCAAAGCTGTCCAAGAAAATACTTATGTTGTGGTAAGTTACTTTGACCTACATACCCAGTCATACCATGAAAAGGTACTGAAGCCAGTGTTTGGTGTATCTGATTATTGGTACCGCTATGAATTTGCCAAGTCCCGGGGTCAAATTCATTGGCACCAACTAAGCTGGAGAGATGACAGACAGCCACACCAGCTGTTGCATGAAGCTCGTGAGGATGATTGTGATGAAGACGAGCATGCAGCTAGACTTAGCCAGTGGGCTGATGAAAACTTTGCAATGACAGCATCACACCCAGCTGGCAGTGATGAAGTAGGACAGCCAAGAAAAGACCTTTGGCCACCACCTGAGGGTTCGGCTGTCCAAATATCAGATGAAAGGGATCCCCTGGTGATGATGCTTCTGGAAATAGCTGCAACACAAAATGCAATACTGGAGGATCATTTGCTTCTAGTGAACCGAGTTGGGCTGCACAGTTGCTCTGATTACTGCTTGAGGACTCCTCGTCACCCTGAGCCAGGATTGCAGCCAAGAGAACGCGTATGCAGAATGGAGTTTGGAAGCGAGTTTTGCCCAGGGAAAAAACTGCAGAAGGACCCAGAAATTGTGGGAGATCATAATGGAGCTCCTCGTCTTGAGATGCCACGTGACCATCCACGTGTGGTTCAGCATTCTCGCTATCAAATACAGTCTTGGAGAGCAAATGGGGATGTAAGCTTGACACTTTCTAATTCCCCCCCAGATAATCCTAGCACCGATGATATCATAGCCATAATTGACTACGTGTGTGGCTATGCTTGCAAGGATAGTGAACCCACTGGTGCAACTGCGGATCTTTTTAAGGACATGGTCAATGCTGTTGATGCAACTGATGCAGACCAAGTGACCGGCAAGTCAATGTGTGCTACAATGCTGATCAAGACTGTGGGAAGACGAGATATCAGTGGACCCGAGGCATCATTTGAGTTGAGTGGACTAGCACTTTGGCAATGTAGCCGTTCATTCACGTACTTGTCTATGTCAGGCTCAAGGCGACTTGAACGTGATGGTGAGACTGCAACTCGCAGCACCCCTTTGGATAAGTACCTTGCACGACCACATGATGAGCACTCTTCTTGGTACCATTTTGCATCCAAAAATGGTAAGGTTCTTGTCATTAGTGGTGGTGCAACACACGCAACATGGCCATTGAATGAGGACTACTGTAGAACGATGCTTCTGTTACACTGGCCAAACTGGTTTAACATCCAAAAAGTAAAGGGAGATGCTGAATCTTGGATTGAGAGGTTTACTGATTTCATTTCTAGTAATGAGTGCCCAGGATTCGTGAAGGCCCAGGATGCTAAGGCACAGCGTTATGCAGAGCATCCACAAGAGCAGGTTTTTGTAGAGGATGAGGATGATGATGCTGTAGAAGCCGAAGAACAACCAGATTGGGTGGATGTCTATGCAGGGCAGAACAAGAGATATGAGGGTGTGGAGAAGGATTTAGATTATGATGACGGTGGAGAGCAATATGACTGGAACAGCACCTGCATTGTTCTTCCTGAGGGCAAAGACCCTAAGAAATGGCTTGAAGAAATGATCAAAGAAGACGAAGAACGCGAAACAGAAACCGTAGGCCTTGAATTGCCACAGGTGTCCCCGTTCTCCCTAAATGAGAATCAGAGAGCCATAGTGAGTCTGGTGTTGTACACCCTCTACAACTTTGTTGAAAACCGACCAGATTACCATCCTTTGCGGCTTGTTGTCTCTGGAACTGCTGGAAGTGGAAAGTCGTATGTTATCAAGTGCCTTCAGAGGTTAGTGCGGCAAGTGTTTGGAACAAATGATGCAATAGAGGTGATAACCCCGACGGGGAATGCTGCCTATCTCGTTCAAGGCATTACAGTTCACAGTTTCTTAGGAATCCCAACCGGGGGTAGGTCTTGCAATGAGCTGACAGTACCTGCGGGCCCAGTGCTTGAGAGAATTCAGAAAAAGTGTGAGAATTTGAAAGTTCTGGTTGGGGATGAGCGGTCGATGTTTGGCCACACCACATTGGGCTGGCTGGAACATCACGCACGTTATTCAGTGAACAGAGGAGCCAATGTAGACGAGCTATGGGGGGTATTCCTGTAGTAGTACTCATGGGAGATGATGTTCAGCTACCTCCTGTATGTGACACTCCTGTCTACATTCAAGATTGTCGCAGTGCCCCATCTAACCATGGCCGCTTGGAATGGATGACTTTTGATAGTGCTGTGGAGCTTACTGAGATTGTGAGGCAAACTGATTCTGAACAACAGCTGAGAGGTGTGTTGATGTCCTCGAGGACTTATAAAACCACACGCCAGCAAATCCATTGGCTACAGCAGTTTCAGTGGCACAATCTCCGCTTAACACATGGTACAGAACTTCTGGGAAGGATGGATGAACAAGGTCTGTACGTATTTCCAACACATCACCTGGAATGGGAGCGCAACAAAACTAAGCTACTCGAGTGTAACAGAAAGCCAAACCACCCAGTAGCAAGGATCAAGGCAATTGACAATGACAGGCATGCACAGAAGGCTGACAGTAGTAAGGCACGAGGGCTGTTACCACTACTGCATCTTTGCCGTGACAGCAAAGTCATGCTGGTAGCCAACTTAAAGGCTTCATGGGGTTTGTACAATGGAGTGGTTGGCACAGTAGTGGACCTTTTATACAAAGATGGTTGCAGACCAACTGATGATCCCACCCCTTTACCTGATGTAGTGTTTGTGCGTTTTCCAGGATACAAGGGACCACCTTACATCAACGAAGATCCGACCGTTGTGCCAATACTTCCTGTAAGTCGGTCCACTGACTGTGCATGCCGATGCAAGCGCCTTCAAGTTCCATTGAGACTGGCATGGGGAACAACAATCCACAAGTGCCAAGGGATGACTGTGGGTGACGGAGAAGCATTCAGGTACGTTGTGATCCACCCTGGAAAGCACGACTTTGAAGCTAAGAACCCAGGAGCTTTATTTGTCGCACTGTCACGAGCAAATCAGCGGGTGGAGAAGGTACAGATCCTGATTTTGCATTTCATGAAGATTTCCTGATAAATGAGGACAGGTTCAAGCCTGTGGACACTCCAACTACCCGTGCTAGAGCAGTGGAAATGGAACGACTGCAAGTATTAGCAAATCAATGTAAGCAGAGGGAAGATTTAATAGCAGCATATTCGGAGGAAACCTTTCTCAGAATGGTACAGTGGGCTCAGTCGCAAGGTCGTCGTTGAGCTACTTCTGAACTACTGTTTTGTATGCTGTAGTCATGCTATCCCCCAATTAATCATTTTTGAGCAGAGTACTGAAGTACAATTGAGACCACATCACTTATGTAAGCATAATGCCTATCCTGTAATCGGCCTGTGTGGTGAAGGACCTCTTAATGGGAGGTCTGTTATGCTGTAATCAGCCTGGGTGACTGAGGGCCTTAGTGGTCATGCATAACAAATATGAGGGCCGTCATGCTGTAATCAGCCTGGGTGGTTGAGTGACCTTAGTGGTCATGCATAAAAAGTATGAGGGCCGTTATGCTGTAATCAGCCTGTGTGGCTGAGCGACCTTAGTGGTCATGTATAACAATGTGAGGGCCGTTATGCTGTAATCAGCCTGTGTGACTGAGGACCTTAGTGGTCATGCATAACAAATATAAGGGTCGTTATGCTGTAATCAGCCTGTGTGGCTGAGCGGCCTTAGTGGCCATGCATAACAAATATCAGGGCCGTTATGCTGTAATCAGCCTGTGTGACTGAGGACCTTAGTGGTCATGCATAACAAATATAAGGGTCGTTATGCTGTAATCAGCCTGTGTGGCTGAGCGGCCTTAGTGGCCATGCATAACAAATATCAGGGCCGTCATGCTGTAATCAGTCTGTGTGACTGAGGACCTTAGTGGTCATGCATAACAAATATGAATGAAGTGCAGAGCAGACACTAGTACTGGTAGATTCCAACAAGCTATCATGTCTTAGGAGAAGTGTAAGAATCAAGACCAAAGTTTGAGGAACAACAAAGAAGACCCAAAACCAGACATCCTTAATGAAGATGGTATCATGGCTGACTTGGTACCCAAAGTGGAGCAGTGTGACTTAGCTGCCATGGTCAAATCACGGACACCCACACAACAAAAGGTCTATGACTGGACTGCAGAAAAGTTATTGAAGGGTGAACATATGGCAGATGGCAGCCACCAATTCATTGCTGGCAGATGCCAGCTCAGTGGTTGAACCTGAGCAGATCGCAGCTGGCAATAATGTGACATTAATGGTGTGACTAGATGTATGACAGTTGAGTGACAGATGCCAGCTCCCTTGAAATGTATGTGGTGTGAGCTGATGGTAGCCACCAATTAATTGCCGGCAGATGCCAGCTCAGAGTTCAGTTTACCCTGAGCAGATGGCAGCTTGTAATAATGTCACATGTTGATGGTATTACTAGATCTACGAAAGTTGAGTGGTAGATGCAATAATCGCTCTGGGATGCTCAAGCACTATTATTGTGGATGATAATTCTTATTTGCACTTTAGCTCTGATATGCACTGCCATTTGATATCAGAATTGCCAATACTGTTGACGTCTTGACAAATTTAAAATCATATCCTTTTCATATAGCATTTTTATCATAGCTTAGTATTTTGTAGGCATTTATCTTTTTATATAACATTTTTTAATCTTAGGATTTTTATCAATTCTTGTAGCTATTTTCTATTTTATGAAATTTCCACAATACAAATAACTATTGTTATTTATTATTGTTATTATTACCTGTTGCTTAAACGCTAGCCAAGCATGTGTCCGCTCATTTAAGAAAGTGAAGTGAATGACGGCGTGAGCTTGTGAATTCGTATTCTAGGATCTCTCTAATAATTGTTTTTATTCCATCAAAATTTTAGTCTGTGAATAGTGGAATGCAAATTGGTCATATGAACGACTTTAATTATTATTATTATTATTATTATTATTATTATTATTATTATTATTGTTATTATTATTTCAAAAATGTGCTTGAAAATAGCTCTGTTGTGCTTGGAAATAGTCTCTTTAATCAAAATGAATTGTAAATAGGTTTTATCAGTTCTTTTTTGTAAATTTTACTTGTAAATATCAATTTTGATTGGAATATCATCATCATCATTATCATCATCATCATCATCATTAGTAGTAGTAGCGGAACTCTCGCGCGCGCCGCAGGCGCGCGCAGCGGAGCCCCATAGCTAAGAGAATTTGGTAACCCGTGAACGCGAGAAATTTTGGTTTGGTTATGACGTCACTGTCCGTCCGGCGTACGTCCGTCCGTACGTCCTTCCGCCCCTCTATGTAAGCCACTGTGAAATGCCACAGTCAACCTGTGTGGTAACCCGCGTTTTTCTTGTTTTTCGGCGGGAAGTTGTATCGCCAACTGCGTTTTAGAAAAAAGAAAAGCAAAACATAATTTTAAAGATGACAAAATACAAAGTCAATTTATGTGTCCGACAGCGGGAGAAACAGCAAGACGTATAGCGGTGGAGGAAACAAATTGACTGGCACGTCATCAGAATCTTGAAGTGAAACCATTTTACTCCGATCCGGCGCTACGAAACGTTGGACTTTTCCTCTAGAAGTGAAACGTTTCGTCCACTTGACGTTGTAAAACAAACGACAAAAATCAACAATGAAATAAAAAGACTGATTATTCTCAGAAGAGGCGAGTATATTCATGTGATCTTGTTGACAAAACTTTGCTGGATTGCTATCCGTATCGTGCAAGATCTTGTTTTCTTGCAGTGTTGACACGCCGTGTAATTTAAACTTGAGCTTAATATTGCTAACTTAAGAGCAGTCTTTTGAGCTCATTTTTTTTTCGGTCCATGTTTAAAATTTCCCTTGGAGTTTTATTTTTTAATCTCATCCGATCTCCTCCAAATTTTACCTTTCAACAGCGGGAGAAAGAGTAAGACTACGCGCGGTGGGAATTTTCATGAAGGGGCATTGATCATAAACAGCAGGCGCCGTGAGTCTTGAAGGGGCAACCCTAAAAATCGGAACGGTGGAAAGGCAGAAAATCACCCCAAATCCAAGAACACGGAAAGGGTAAGGGTTAGGGTCAAGGTTACAGTTTATTTGGGGTGATTTCCGCCGTTCTATGCTTTAGGATTTGTAGTGATTTTCCACCATTCCGCCGTTCCACCGTTCCTGCTTTTAGCGTCGCCGATCGTGAAGTGAATCATTTTACTCCGATCCCGCGCGACGAGAAGTTGGATTTTTCCTCTTCATTCTTGAGGTGAAACGTTTCGCTCACTTAACGCTGTAAAACAAACGAAAAAATCAGCCATGGAATAAAAGGACTGGCTATTCTCAGAAGAGGCAAGTACATGTATATTCATGTTGTATAAGCTCCAATTAGCTTATTGAACAGAAGATTTAATCTTTTACTGATGAGATACACACGAGTTTTATAAACATACACAAGCGCGCGGTTCTAAAATAAAAACAAAAATAGCGGTAACTAGAGTGATACCGAAACGAAATGAAGCTAAATAAACGAAATAAATGCAAATAAACAAAAATACAAGTTGTTTACCTCATACAGTAAGAGAATCCCGGTAAAAGAAGCAAAATGCACCGATAAATATAACCTCTGATATAAACTTTCCGATAGAGCACATGGCAAGTGAAAAAAAAAAAACAAAGGCGCTACTGAAGAATCATGGGAAAGCAGGCCCGCAATACTTGCAAAGTACGAATAGATCCTACACCGGCCCCGAAAGACCAACTAGATAAGCTAGTGGCCTTTAAATACACAAGGATCTATGTTCATCAGTCCACCGCAGACTTAGTCAATGTAAATAACAATCCATATCACTCTTTTGGCCCGCATGCCAAGTAGAAAACAAATAATCACCAAAGGGCGAGTTCAGTGGTGACTAAACCTACGACAAATTCGACTATCAATTTTGTTTGTTTGTTTTGGACACATCCGATCACAGTTAACTTGAAACACAGTTTCTTGGTCAATCACTCTTAAATGGGTTCAGGACGCAACAGGTCTCCTTCCAGGAGGCAGAGTTTCCTAACATTACGCCGAAAGCGCTTTGCACTGGCTGTACGTACAACAACTTGTCTAACATTTCCCTTTGAATCTGGAAAGACTTCCTCAACCAAACCTAGTGGCCAACGGCCTCGCGGTGACCCTTCGTCTACAATTAAGACAAGGTCTCCTACTGCTAAATTCCGTTTGGGGTAAAGCCACTTCTGCCTCTCTTGAAGCGTGGGAATGTATTCTTTGATCCACCTTGCCCAAAACATGTCGGCTATAGTTTGAGCTTGTTTCCACCTCTCACTGGGCTTAGGGTTGTGCACCACTGGTACATCACCTGCAGGGCCACATGGGTTCCTATAGCACAGAAGCAAAGTGTTAGGCGTTAGAGCAGAGGGGTCTCGATGGTCATCACACTGACGGGTGAGAGGGCGATCGTTCACTATTTTCTCCGTCTCGCAACTAACAGTGAGTAAAGTCTCATCGTCAACCAAACGATTCCCAATAAGAGCATGCAAGTGCTTTCTGACAGATCTGATCATGCGTTCCCACACACCACCTGTGTGACTGGCGCTTGGGGGAGAAAAGTGCCAATTGATGCCTTTAGCCCTCATTTGATCTCTGATCCTCTCTTCGTTCCAAGCTTGCAAGGCTTGTTTGACTTCAACTTCAGCACCCTTGAAGTTTGTACCATTATCACTAAATAGTTCTCTTGGGGGGCCCCGTCTGCTTACAAATCGGCACACTGCTTGAATGAACGAATCCGTTGAAAGGTCCTGGGAGATCTCAATGTGTATTGCTCTGATGGCTAGGCAAGTGAATATGCAGCCATAGCGCTTTGCAGTTCCTCGTCTCCATTTCACCTTCAAGGGACCAAAATAATCTATGCCAACAGATGAGAATGGTGGCATTCCTGGAGTCACCCGAGCCGCAGGAAGTGGAGCCATGATCTGGGTTCCAGGGTTTTGGTTCCGACGACGGCATGGTATGCATCCACTGACAATCCGCTTTACTGTGCTTGGCCCTTTGATGATCCAATACTGTTGACGGACAGCAGCCAAGGTTTGATTAGTTCCAGAATGACCGTTTGATTCGTGCAGATGACGTACAATAAGCCTTGTTACGTGATGGTCTGATGGCAGAATTGCAGGGTTCTTCAGCTCGCCGCTCAATGGTGTGTTTTCCAGGCGACCACCAACCCTAACAACGCCCCTTTCCACAAATGGATTCAGCTTGGCCAACTGGTTTGCACTCCTTTTAGTGAATGGATCAAGCATACAACAATCCCTTTGGAACAACCTAACAATTTCTTCCGATGCATCAACGATTTCTTTGACCTCCAACGGCCCACTGCTCAACGAAGTTTGACGATGAGAGGACTTCCTCGACTGAAACAGCAAATACTTCTTGAACCTCAACAACCACGCTACCGACTTCTGCAACCTGTACCAACATGAGGGTCGGTTGATAAGACGACTAAGAGTTTCCGGGAGTTTCCCATCAGAGACGACTATGGCACCAACCCGAGCAGTTCCTTTCTTTACCTCTGCGTCTGTTTCTTCAACCTCAGGTAAATCGGATGGTTGTTCTGGCCACTTGCGTTCTTCTTCCCATAGAAACTGAGGTCCTCTGAACCAGAAGCGCATCTGTTGCCGGCCCCGATTGGTCCCTAATTCATGGATGCCTCTGGATGCCAGATCAGCAGGATTCAGGTGCGTTGGTACATGCCTCCACTGGGACGGTGTTGTGGAATCATGAATCAGCTGCAATCTATTGGCTACAAAGGTCTGGAACCTGCTTGTAGTGTTCCTCAAGTATGGTAGCACAACTGTGGAATCCGTCCACAGCACAACATCGTTGAGGGGTAACTGCAATTCTTCGCGAAGTTGTTTGTCAACCTTTACAGCCAAAGTGGCTGCAGTCAGTTCCAGCCTCGGTACAGTGACTGTTTTCAGTGGGGCCACCCTGGACTTCCCCATGACCAAGCTACAGTGGATACGATCCTCAACGTCTGTGAAGCGTAAATATGATGCAGTCCCATATCCACTCACAGAGGCGTCCGCAAAGTGGTGAAGCTCGATGCTCTTAATACCTTTGAATTCTACTGGTTTGTAACACCTGGGTATCTTGACAGAAGGCAACACATGAAAGCTACTCTCCCAAGCTTTCCATGGTTTTAACACTTGTTCTGGGAGTTCCTCATCCCAGCCATGACAAAGACGACAAAGTTCTTGAAGAATAAGTTTAGCTGGTAATGCCATAGGTGCAGCTAATCCAAGGGGGTCATAGACTGAAGCAACATATGATAAGATCCCCCTCCTGGTCTCTGCTTTAACCGTGCCACCTCGAAATCCAAAACTGTCTTCCTCCACATTCCACTCAACTCCTAGGGCTCTTTCTGTTGGTAGCCTTTCCAAGTTTAGGTCCACTGTGGATGCTCGTTCACTGGTAGGTACATGATGCATGACGCTCTTCTCATTAGAGACCCACTTAGTCAGTCGAAAGCCACCACGAGCCAATAACACAGGGAGCTCATCAACAAGTTTGACCGCTTCCTCCTTCGTGGCAAGAGACTTAAGACAATCATCCACATAAAAATTGTTGCGGACAGTCTCCATAGTGTTCTTGCTGAAGTCCCCTAGGTTGTCTTCAGCCGTCTTTCTAAGAGCATATGAGCAACAACTCGGAGATGATGTTGCTCCAAAGAGATGAACAACCATTTGGTGGTCGACTGGCTCCTGGTCGATGTCCCCTCCTGGCCACCACAGGAACCGTAAGGCTTCGCAATCCTCAGGTTTAACTTTAACCTGGTGAAACATTTTCTCGACGTCCGCCATCAGGGCAACTCTTTCTTCCCGGAACCTTAGCAGTACTCCCACGAGTGAGTTTGTGAAGTCTGGGCCCTGTAGGAGCTGATCATTTAAAGATGTGTTCTGAAACTTCGCCGCACAGTCAAACACGATCCTGACCTTTCCCGCCTTTTGGGAATGTACAACAGGGTGGTGTGGTAAATACCAAACAGGAACATGGTCACTATAAACTGGCTCATCTGGGGTAATCCTCCTGGCATGGCCCTTAGCAAGGTAGTCTCCCATAGTTTCTTTGCAGCTTTCAAGGAGCTTAGGATCCCTTTTCAGCCGCCTTTTTAACAATTGTAGTCTCCTTTCTGCCATGGACCTGTTGTTTGGTAAGTATGGGGTGTCGCATTTCCAGGGAAGCGCAATCTCATAATGGCCACCCACCATTTTCACAGAGCTGTCCATAATAGATCTGGCTCGACGATCCTCTACAGAAAGGCACTCCCTCAAGTCAGCTGTACATTCACTGAAATCCGCATTGTAGAGGCGTTCTAGCTGAAGCTGGATTGAATCCATGCCCTTCACCGACTCAGTGCAGCCCAGTGACTGGTCAACGTGGATGAAATTCACATGGGCACCTTCATCCCTCCTTCCCTTCAGTGGTCCCATAACAGTCCATCCTAGTAACGTTCGCACTGCATGCGGTTGGCCAATTTTCCCAGTGCGTACTTCAAGAGGGCACAAAGCTTCCGGCACATCACTTCCGATCAGAATAGTTACTTTCTTGTCTACAAGATCTGCAATGTCAATGTTTCTAAGATGTGGCCAGTCCATTACATCCTTGTTTGTCGGAATGCTTCTCTCTGTAACCGGTAATGTTTCTGTAGTCCAGACCTTCTCTAAGCGCACTCCCTTCCCTGTAGCAACGCCAACTACGTCGAGGCATAGCTGTTGGCCTTCTTTACGTTGAGTTCCCGAGACCGTAGACAATGTGAACTCTACTGGTGTACAGTCTGCCTCTAGCTCTTTAGCTAAACTACTCAGGCACATGGTGGTGTTCGAGCCGCTGTCCAGAAAGGCGTAAGTTTCAATGATGCGATTGCTGTATGGTGAACTGACTTTTACAGGAACCACTTGGAGTCCAACACGACCACAGCTTGAAGCCGCATTACTTGTTGCACTTACACTGGTAGCATCATTGTGAGGACAGCCTCCAGGAGAAGGGGTTTGGACCTGAGAAGCACTCCTCGAGTTAAGCTCTGAACTGTTTGCGTTGTTTTGAACTGGATCAGATGAATGTAACAAAGGATGATGTCTCCTTTGGCAACGTTCAACCCCACACATCCTTGCAACCCGGCATTTCTTTACAAAGTGTCCTGGGCTGAGACATGAACTGCACACCCTCTTCTCATCCACGAGGTCCTGTCGCTGACGGAGTGTCAATTCTCTGAACTTGTGGCAACGCTCGAGATGATGGCTGCCCAAACAAAGGACACATTTAAAGGGTTTCCTCTCATTGCTGCCCTGCGGGAGGTCGCTGCCAAGCATGGCTAAGGTCATGCCATGGTTGGAGAGGCCAGTTTTGCCCTTGGATGATGATTTGAAGCCTCTAGACGACTCCAACTTTGGGTTGACTATTTGGCCAAAGTAGGTGTTGGCTACAGCAGCACGGCTTTGTACAAACTCTGTAAGGTGGGAGAATGTTGGTGTGATCTGAGATTCATACAACTGATTGGCCTTCTCTGCCCATTTTGCCCTGAGATGAATTGGAAGGCGGGCCACAATCTTTCCCAGTGTATCCAATGAGTTTAGATTACTTGTGTGTCCTAGCTGGGTAGACCCAAGGAGGCATGTTTCCATGTCACGAGCCAGCTGGGACAATACTTCCGGATCAGGACTTTGAATCGGAGGCCCACTGACTACCTTTTCTAGGAAGGCCCTAGTCACTACATGGGTTCGGCCAAAGTTCCTCTGTAAAATCTCCTTCGCACGTTTGTTTCCTCAGGGCGCATCATAATACAGTGTTCAATAGCTTTCCGTGCTTTTCCTCTGCAATACTGAACGAGGTAGATTAGGCGATCCGCATCATTTTCCTCCTTACTTTCCACATTCACCTCAAAGTTTCGCATAAACAAAGGAAAGATATGGGGTTCGCCACTGAAGCTCATGTATTCTCTCTGAGGCATACGAAGACCCCGCACCACTTCGTCCATTGTGTTTTGCTGTCTTTCCAACAGACTCTGTAATTGCTGAGCACTGCTCGGAACTGTTGAGTGTTCAAATGCCTCGTTCTGGTATAAGCTTGGTAAAGGACCCTCTTGTGTTCTTGATTCTGTTTGTTTCAACTCTGTGCATTCTCTCTGGGGGAGGAAATGAGCACCTACTCCATTCATAGTGTCCCCTTGTCTCCCTGACAGATTCCTCAATTGCTGACTACCTAACATTGTTGATTGGTGGCCTGTCTTGTCCTGATGCATGCTGGGAAGGGGTTCTGTTGACGTTACAGACTCTGAACTCCCGCTTTCACTCATCCCTAAGTTTTCTTCCAGCCGTCGTAACTCTTCCTGTTGGCGTTTTATTTCCTGATTTTTGCGCATAATTTCACGTTCTTGGATGGCACGATTCATTTCAATTTCCAATTTCTCCCTGGCTTCCTTCATACGCTTATCCAGAGCCGCCCTTTCGGCCAGTTCTTGCTCCTCAAGAGCCCGCAATCGCTTGGACCATTCTGACTCATCAAGGTTACGTTTACTTTCCTCTCCGCTCGCGGGCGTCTGGTAACGAAAGCTTGCTTCGCTATCTACTGAGCTATGCAAAGTCCCGCGGGCAGGATCGGGTTCGCCCGAGAACGTGTTAGCGTAATTTCGCGGTACAAATGTCGGCGCTAAAGGAGTTAATTGTTGACCATACGGACTCTGAACAGAAGAAACACCACTCCAAGTCTCCTGTCGTACTGAAACACTTGAAATCTGTTGTAGTGGAGAAAGTTGAGAAACGGAAACTGCCGCTCGAACTGTTGTACCACTCGAAGTTTCGGCTAATTCCGACTTCTGACCGTTGTCGACGTTAGGAGGAGAGTTTTCTGGAGAAGGATGCATGTTTATATTCTGTTCTACGGGCGTCTCTTTAGAATAAACCACATCTTGAGACATTCCTTCGGCCACAGTAAGCTCGTGATCATCTGACGCATGATAATCGTCATCCTGTGAATCTTCGAGTTCAGCTTGATGTTGTGGCGTTGATTTCTTCGCTTTCTTGGAATTTGTCGGAGACTTCTTCGCTTTAATCTTTCCTTTCTTCGTCATCTCGATGTATGAGAACTGTATAAGCTCCAATTAGCTTATTGAACAGAAGATTTAATCTTTTACTGATGAGATACACACGAGTTTTATAAACATACACAAGCGCGCGGTAACTATACACAAAAATAGCGGTAACTAGAGTGATACCGAAACGAAATGAAGCTAAATAAACGAAATAAATGCAAATAAACAAAAATACAAGTTGTTTACCTCATACAGTAAGAGAATCCCGGTAAAAGAAGCAAAATGCACCGATAAATATAACCTCTGATATAAACTTTCCGATAGAGCACATGGCAAGTGAAAAAAAAAAACAAAGGCGCTACTGAAGAATCAT
This sequence comes from Pavona decussata, assembly GCF_977016875.1. Taxonomy (NCBI): domain Eukaryota; kingdom Metazoa; phylum Cnidaria; class Anthozoa; order Scleractinia; family Agariciidae; genus Pavona; species Pavona decussata. The sequence goes on from NW_028145545.1 coordinate 239,839, forward strand.
GGGAAAGCAGGCCCGCAATACTTGCAAAGTACGAATAGATCCTACACATGTGATTTTGTAGACAAAACTTTGCTCATTTGCGGCTGTTTTGCAATAAATTGATTTCTTGCTGTGTTGACACGCAGTTAATACTGCTAACGTCAGAGTTTTCCTTTTAGCTCATTTTTTTTTTCGGTTCATGTTCATTATTTTGATCCCTTGGCGTTTTATTTGCTAATCTGGTCCAATTTTGCTTTCCAACAGCGGGAAAAAGAGCAAGGCGAATAGCGGCGAAAAAGGACTGTTCTAGAGGCGGCACATTATAAACAGCGGATCTGATCCTCGAAGAAACGTTGGATTTTTCCTCTTGAAGTGAAACTTTTTGCTCAGTTAACGTTGTAAAACGGACGAAAAAAACAGCAATGGAATAAAAGGACTGGTTATTTCCAAAGAGGCGAGTATATTTAAGCTTAAGTGTTATATGTGATTTTGTTGACAAGACTTTGCTGTCGACTTTTGCAAGTTATTTTTTGGCAGTGTTCACACTGCAACATGTTTAACTTAAGCTACTGCTAACTTCAGAAAAGTCTCTTGAGCTCATTTTTCGGTCCATGTTCGTTATTTCCCCTGGAGTTTTATTTTCTAATCTCATTCCTTTTTGCTTCATGTAAGAAAATTGGATTCTCACTAGTAAAATAGTCAGTGAAACAAACGTCTCGTTAAACACTTTGTTGTCGTTATATAGCTAGCATAAACTACTGACAAGTTTTTCTCGCATATATTTCTAATTTTTGCATTTATTTCTGACAATCTTCACAGAGAACAAACACAAATACTTTAAAGGATAGGATATGCCTTTTCAAAGAACGTTAAAAGCGAATGTAAAATTAGTCATTAGTGTGACCTCATTTTCATCATAACATCAAGCGTACGCAAAATTTGTTCGCTTGTTTGTGCAAATTTTTGAAGATCGTCATTTAGTTTATCTCTGTTCTGATTGTTGTGAATTATCCCAGTTTTTTTTTTCATTTATTACTCCAGGTTACATGTATATTTTAAGTCTGTTTCATGGTTAGTGTAGCCTTTTTCTCTGAGGTTTATGGTTGATCAACAAAATTTGCCTAAGACAGTGACAGTTCGCCTCAATCATCTTTAAAACTAAAAAGAATGATAACAACAAAATAATACTTTGAGCGTGAAGAAAACTATCAAAACTCGATAAATAGCCAATCCCGTCCTGAATATTTTCCTGTACAGTGTACATAATATTTTGATATTTTTTTGTACCCCCCACTCACATCCATGTAGCTTTAAGAGTGTCAGTTCTGCTGAAATGGGTTCTCGGGTTTCAAGAGGACACCTTACTTACTACATGTACACCTTAATGTACCTTATTGTATAGCCGATAGTATTTTTATTTGCATGAGGCCGAGTAGAATTAAGGTTTAATTTTCAAGCGGCAGGGGTATTTTGCAGAACACCAAATGTTGAATCTATAGAAGTCCTTTAATGCAATGGCTGCCATAACAACAAATTAAAGCTAACTGTCGGTATAATCAGTGTTAGCCCTAAACAGAAAAGAAATGTGCTTAGACCTTCATAACTTTGTTTGTTGCTTAATAGGTGTCTTAAGTCCAAGCGATGTAGAGCGTCCGGTTTAAACTGTGGATACCTTATAACCCCCACATCAAATTAGCTTATATAGAGCCGGCTTATTAAACTATACCAAGAATTTTGAAATAAAATGAATTGTCGAATTTTTAGCGCTGTTTTCTTGAATCAATTTTTTCACTTGAAGGGGGCACTTGCTAAAACTCAAATGGAATTTGTTTGTTTACCTTCAATTTTGGACAGTAGCTAGTTTAACATATAAAGAACAAAGACGTGTCGCCAATTTTTTCTTTTGAAATATTTTTTCTCCAAGTGATTTTTATACGAACACTTCACATTTCTTTAATGGTATTTCGAAAATGTTCTGTAACTTTTCACTGCAATTCAATATCACAGAACGCAGACATGTTTTTTTTGCGCTTTGGGTGTACCGGAAACTGAGGAGCAAATTAAATTAGTGAAAAACAAAATTCACTTGACTTGTAGCCGTTTAAAAGGTGATTGGGATGCTCACATTTAGAGGTGGTAAAAAATTCGACAATTCATTTCATTTCAAAATTCTTGATATAGTTTGATTAAGCCAGCTCTATAAGCTTTAATTTGATATAGGGGTTTACATCTACAGTTTAAACCGGACATGCTACATTGCTTCGACGCGAAAGACCCCTAAAGGTATACGGTAACCTTACTGCTAAAGTGTTATAGGTGGCGTAAAATGCAACATTCGGCGTTCAGCATTCTGCAAAATACCCCTTCCAGTTAACAACTAACAATATTCTAAGTACTTTTCTATACTTTTTAGGGTTAAGCGATTTACCAATAATTATTGACTGCAGTGTGTCCACTTCTAGTGCTGCACTTTTTATTTGCCGGCAATGGTATTCACACTCACTATCATCATTCTCACTCAGCATCCTCTCAGTTTCACTGCACCATGTTTCACCCACAACAACAGTGTCGTCAGCTCTCCACCTTTTTTATCATGATCATCAGATGTGGGTTTGTTAGCTTGTAAAAGACGCTGGCCTGGGACTTTCATTGTCGCTAATGTCTGTCCCCTTTGCTTCTTGTAGATGACTGGTTATTAGCACAATCCTTTTCATTTTTCAATTTTTTTCTTGTATGGAAGGGAGTGTTTTTTCAAGAGAGTGTTAAGTTAAAAAAAAAAAAAAAAAGAGATTTTAACCCTCCAGATAGTAGTAACTCTTCCCAATTGTTATCCTCATTCTCTGTTTCATCGCTTCTCAATGGTTGCTTGACTTTGCAAATCTTTGGAAAAATGGAGATTTTTTGAATGCACTATAGGTATATTTTCACTAGCTCCTCAGAAACCACAAAAACCACAAACTATAGTAGAAGAAAATTTCTGTCGCTCTGTTCAGCTTTCATTGAAGGAATTAGGCATGAAGTCATCAACAGTACTGGTCATGTTGTTCCATCTAAAGAAGTAGCCAGAGATTCAAAGACATTTTGATTTGTACCTTAACTTCTCTTTTTCCAGGAAAGGGCATGGAATTCTGCCCATTATGGAGCCAGCCAACCATTTTCACATGAAGCACGCTGCTGCTCTTTCTTAACCTTGCAGGTGTCTTTGACAATTTCCATGTATAACTCCAGCCACAAATTGTTGCAAAATAATAATTATAGCCAGGTACATGTTTTTTTGAACTTTCAGATGCCTTCAAGTAATCTTGATTAGCTGGGTCCTGTTGAAAAAAAAAACCTGCCTTCTCCTCCCTCTCTGTTACAAATTCCCTTATGTAATCTGACAACAGGTGCATCGTCAATGTGCAACGCTATGTCATGCATGAGCAACCCTCCATGCATTTCTTTTTATTCTTTATCTTCGTAATTTCATAGTGAGTTAGTCACAGTCGTCTTCTAAATTTCTTGGTCTGATTTGTCATGAAATCTTTGAAAATAAATTATTCCATTTTATAGAACCGCCATTGGTAATGGCATCTCAGCCACCTCAGCCAGCTTCCCCCCAGTCACTGCTTTCGTGTGCTCGATGAATCCTGATGTGGTAATCAGACTTGCAAATTCTGGACAATTCGGCATCTCGTAAACCTGACCTCATCAAACAATAGCATTATCCAAAACGTGAACTTAGGGAAAAATTTAAAAATCATCATAGGCCCCCATCTGCTTAAATTATGAACCCTCACTTGGGAGTGTTTTAAGATTTGCCACTGCCTGGGCACAAAAGCCATGCACAGAGGGTGTAACCTTTACTGGTAGGTTTAGATCTTGTGTTTTAGCTGTAGCAAAAAATAAATTGATGTAAGCTTTTTATTTACCATCACAGATCATGACAGATGTGATGAAAACACAGTTTGGCTCATGAATCACTTTGTTAATGGACGTTCTTGTTGAGGCAGTTCATAAACTTGTAAATCATCCATTCTTGTGTGAAAGTTTTTGTGCACTTTTCCCATCAAGGGATAGATCCAGTTGTGTATTAAATTGTTTACCTTTTGATAAATGTTGATGTGATGGCAGGAACCAAATTGAATGGGCACTCGCTGAGCATATAAAATTTTTCTTCAGCAGTAAAGATTTTAATTAGTTGGCCAGGCAGGGCTATTGCTCTAGCATGTTGTGTACAACAGAGATTGGCCACTGGATGTCTGGGCCTACAATAGCTGCACATTAAGCAACAGTTAGCACTAACACTCAATCATTCTTATATTATAACTATTCAATTGATGGAGGCTACAGAAATATGCTGAACAAGGGGCATTCCCTGTATACTTTACGGTGCAACGAACTCAACTGGGGCCACCCAACATTGATCAGCCAATCATAGGTCACGTTTACAACAAAGGAGTCTGGCTTTGGTAGTTGGTAAACCAATCAAAAACGAGAACATGTCTTTAAATTTCAAAGTGTCGGTTTTATCGGTGGCCCCGGTTGAGTTTGTTGCACTGTCTGTAAGACAAAATCTCACCTTACCTTTGGTTAAATATATATATTTTTTACAAAGCCTGAATATCAGCTGTTTCCCATCTCTGACCAATCATCTAGAGAGGAGATGACTGATATTCAGGCCATGTTTAATGCAACCAGACCCTGGCTTCTTTTGAAGACTGTGATTTAACAGATACAAGGTCAAACTTCTTATCAGCCATCTCTTTTAATTGAAAGAAAAATTTAAAACTTGGTAGTGGGTAATGAATTATGAAATATGTACAGTTATTTATTTTTAGAGTGCAATCTTAGTTATTTGAACTCTCAATGTTTTTCAGCACTCCCAATTCTTCAAGAACAAATAGTTGTTAAAATTCTCTTGGATTTGCTTCAGTCAGTTTTTTGCCTCCTATTTTTTGAACAAAATTCATTTTCACTAGGAAGTTAAAAAAAATTGGTAGAGTACTTCCACTGAAGTGATTGTCACATAACATTATTATAAAAATGTTAATATACCAAGTAAATTGTTTTCTTTTACTTACTTTGAATATCCAATAATAACTGTTAATTTTCATGGGTTTTGTGACATGCAGTAACCAGTGCTACTGTTTTTCACACCTTATCACATAGTCTGGTATAACTTTTTCAGTAACATTTAAGGAAAAACACTAGGTAAATATTATTTCCCTTTTCCATTCTGTCCAGGGTTTATGTAAAATCTTTATTTATATGAAAATAGTTTAATCCACTTATTGTTTTGGAGAATAAAGTGATATAATGCTTTTAATTTGCAAATTATATTTCAAGCAAAGTATATGTTGTACATCATTTTGTGAATTCAGAAGAGTACTATTGCTGTACATGCACTCAACTCTCTTTAGGCACTCTTGTTCCTTCTATTTTTTTCTCTCGGAAAACCAGGATGATGAAAATTAAAGTAAGGAATATTTTTTAGAGAATGCTTATTAAAATTAATGTTATGATACATGGTAGGTATTTTGCTGTGTAAAAATGAATGGGACTTCTCAGATGAGGAGCTATCCATAAACTGGAGTGATGAGTCTGCAGGAGTGAAGTGTTTAGCGGTCTAATGACTTCTTAAATTGGGATTTTGCTTGTAAGGACAAAAGGTTAATGGGTTGGAACAAGGCCTGCTCCTTAATTGAGAAACCAGAGATTAAAATCTGCGGTGTAAATTTTTGTGGTGGAACGAAACCGCTTAGTTTTCTGTTCAGTGTTACCTCAGTAAGGAATTGTGGTCCATGAAAGGTAAAGAAAAACTCTTTGATGGACTAAAACCTATGACCCCAGGATTTTTTTTATCACAGATGGACCAAAATTAAGGACGGTGCCTACTAATACCGAAGTATTTTTTTTTGGTTTATAACTATGCGGGAAAAGCAGATGTTAGCAAGGGCTATTGGAATCTAAACAGAAAATTGGGGGTAACCATGCATTTTTCAGAGATAACTAAGCAATAATATCTCTAAAAAGCACCAAAATATAAAGCAATGTATGGGATTTTTTCCTAAATTGATGCCTAATTATTTCTGAAAAATACATGGTTACCCCCAATTTTCTTATGAGATACCAAAAGCATTTGTCAAGTTCTGCTTTCTCCATATCATGGGTTTTAAACCGCGCAAAAATATTCCTGTATTAGTAGGCACCACCCATAGGAATCTCGAGATGCGCAGAACGTATGCGCAGTAACAATAGTAGGCACGGTCCTTAATCTCCTTACTAGGGTAATGCAAAATTTAAGTGGTTTCCTTCCCACACAGAAATTTACACTCCAAGGATAATTCCCTGATTTCTCAGTTGTATAGTCAGTACTGCACAACACAAAATTTCATTATCCCTTAATTGTTGTGTTATTTCCAACTTTACTCCAAGTTAACTCTCGTGTAGCAAAGTGTAGAAAAACTGCTGGGGATAACCGGCTCGCATAACTGCCTGATGGATTTTTTTTTGGTAAAGATTTTGACAGCGACAGTAGAGGATTTATACACAATTGTTATTTGATTCTATGTCAAACAATTTACTAACTTAATTGAAAACCAGGTACAAATGACTAGGGACTGAAAAAAAAATTTTTCCCTTGAATAATTAGACTTACGACATTTATTGCATTCAACATAGAAAGAACACACTCCTTACACAGACTAGAGTTGAGATTGTGTGGGAGAACCAAAGTTGATTGCCATGAATGAAAGGATATTGGGACATACATGTGTATATCTGGCAACCCCTGTAGATTTTGCAGGGGCAGATGACATCATCACCAAATTGGCAAAGGAGAGAACCTACGCTAGGATCAAGGTTATCAAACGCACTCTCTGATCCACTTTTGATTATTACTAGTTTCCATGTATACAAAGTAGCAAAAGGAATTCACAAGTGATTGTTGTTTTGACTTTACAATATCAAGAATAACAGGCAGCCAATTACTGCTGTGGTTTCTCTGAACAAAACGGTATCACTTTGCACTCTCAAAACAATGGAACTAATGTGATTGACAGGAAGTTATGAAAGGTTCCTGTTTTCCTATCCCTACCGAAACAAATGGGAAAAATTATACAGCATTATTAGATTAAGTTAAGAGCAAGAAAGACATCTTGACTCTCTTATAAATTAATATCAGTTGCATGGAACTGACCATTTAGTTTGAGTTTATACAAAAACCAAAATAAGCACACAAGAATAGCTATCAATCTGGGAATAACAGAAATTTTTAAAAAGGAGCTTTTCAATCTAATTTATTGAATTAATGAGCTACAACCGTGCAATAAGAAAATATAAAAATGGCACAAAGCTAATTTGACTTGAAATATTTCTCCTGTATTCAAACATCTCCAATGTGCATCTCCCTCAAACAGAACCTAAACATAAAAAAAAACCATTCAATTTGACTAGAAAAAGATGAAATTTTAAATATTTTGTAAATCCCTATAACTTATAATGACTCGTTTTTCAATTGCTCCACGGTGTACCAGTTTGGAACGATCTCCTAGTATTAGTAGACCACATGAATTCATATAACAACACTGGCCTACTATTGTCCGTATTAGCTTGCAATTTTAATATTATCTTGATTAAAGATTTCTTTTAGAAAATTGCTCCCTCGTCAGAAAAAAAACAACACTACAAACAGTTTGAAGGTGTGTATGCATACATAAAGATTTGAAGTTATCTTACCTCCTTGATTGACGGAGCTGTCGGACCTTTCGCCTTCCACCGACACAGCAAAACCCCTTCTACTTTTGACATTTAAGCTTATCACACTAAAAGTTTTCCTTCAAATCTGCTGTCAAAACGGAACATTTCCACACAGTCGTGCAGGAAAATAATTTGAGGCGTAGGAAAAATTCGATGCTTCCAAACCTGAAAACTTATGCAGAAATTAATCCTTTTTTTTTTTCCACCGTCCGAATACAGGAAGATGTCTGAACACTGCTACTTTTATCCTGTTTTATCCAAATCTCTAGAAGCAAAGACTAGCAAAGACAACTACAGTAAATCGCCTCTTCGCTCGTACTCATAGCCCGCGTTACCCTTATCCAGGGTAGGTACTTCAAATATGGTAATTATTATGTCCTCAAATAATTACCTTATCCAGCGCCCGTTCCGCTGGATAAGGGTAATGCGGGCTCTGAGAACATGATTGCCGCCATTTTTTAAATGAAGAATCTGGGTACTAGGAGTCCAGGATCAGGAATCAGAAGACCTTAGATAACATAGTCTCCTTCGCAGCCGTTATTAGTGTCGTCACGCTACGCTCCGTGGGGAGGAGCGTTGCGTGACGACCCTTATAACGGCTGCGAAGGAGACTATAGATAACAAGGACTGCAAACCAGATTTCAGAGCCCAGCGCTTTTTGCGAAAACATGGCTTGGTGGGGGTGCCAATTCTCGCGAGCCCACAAACCTGGTTCCAATCCTTGTTATTTAAGGATTATGGATTTTCCTAGGAATTTCATTCCCATTCAAAAACGCGCGTGGGCTCTGTGGACGAGATTGGGGTACAAGCGCAAAGATCAACCAATCACCAACCCTTGCTCGGTGAAAGGAAAATTAAGAAAAAATGCCCTCTGTTACAAAACATCAGCCTTAAATAATTGTGCTCTCTATATTACCAGGAGCCGATGATCATGGGCTCCTGGTATTACATTGTTGATGGGGAGTTTGCTGCATATGCATTAAAAATATATATAACTTTAGAAAGGATGAGGAACTACGTCCATACGATAAGCAGATTTCTATAAATGCTATCAAAAAAAAATTGGAGCTCCGCTTTTAGGCTTGGCTAAATATATATATTAGTAATTTGTCATCAAAATGTGAAGGGTACCCTAATAAAACTTTGAATGCGCTGATGAGCATCACAGACCCGAACTCTTCCCTTATGGTTTCCACTTTCGCATGTATGAAGTAATAGATCAAACACGAGAAGGTGTGTTTCATCAGATATCCAAACACTGATAAAACGAGTCGCAGCCGAGTTTTTTTAAACGACTTCGAGGTGTTTGGATATCTGATGAAACACTCTTTCGAGCGTTTGATATGGCTTCTCAACTGATCAATAATTCTCGGAGAAAGTCAGGGCTAAAGTTGGCAAAAGTTTATGGTAATTAGGATTACATATCCAAACCACGGTCACAGTAGTGATTTTCTTTGTTTTCTCTTGATGAATTATTAATGAGTTTGAGAATGTTTTTCCTTCCACCGCAGAAATCATCAGCAAGTACGAGAGTAGGGCTTATCCACAACCCAGCAATAAAACAAACTGATGATCAGCCAGAGCTACTGGAGATCGCTAGGACTGTGGAGGCTGTATTGGCTTCAAAGATGCACGTTACGCCACCGATGTTAACGTTTATGGAGAACTTGTTAGATGACAACAATGACTTGCATAAACTTTCTCAAGATTCCAAGGCAATGGAAGACCTCTTGACCAAGATCTCGGTACGTTAGATCATAAGCTGCTTTTAATATTTCCAACCAATGGATTGAATGGAGGAGACCGTCCTTGGGTACCTGATTTTTGTGACTTTACATAATAAAGGACGGTACCTCGCGCATCTCAGGGAAAAGTCAGGAAATTTGATTTTTTGTCTAGCCACTCCTTTTGCAAACGAGGTACCTTGTTGGCAAAGGTAAGGTCGTTCCAAACCGTATCTGCAAAGGTGCTGCTTTTTTTGCCTAAGGATTTGTTATTTGTAGTTAGTGAAAACTGGTTTGAGGTCAGTGAATAGTCAGGGAAATTCTGAGAATTGTTTTATTCTGGTTAGTGGCAACTCTGATTTGTTTGTCTGTCTTCTTAGTTAGAAGAGAAAGCACATGCTAAAAGACAGATTGGGATCGTAAAACAAGTTTTTAGTAGTTCTGTCATTTGGCCTCCGTGCTTACTCTGTATTTGGGGAGAAATGGCAGTAGCACGCCAATTGTGGTAGTCGTTTATACTTTGCGTTATGGCTTCGAGCATGAGCATTGAAACATGAGATGGTCTTTTATACTGGAACTGCATTTTATACGTCATTTTACACCAACAAAAATTAAATAGTTCAGCTTGCTACTTATGCTTGGTTTAATAAACAGAGTGGTTAAACTAATTTGGCCACCGTAAAGAGATTGAGCTCTGACGAAAGGCTAACGCTGGAAACGTCCACACTTGAATCGTCTTTACGGTGGCCAAATTACCTTATTTATTACACCCATTTTGAAATTACTGGTGATCCTTGCAATCTGATTGGCTTTCGACAGTGCGATTTATTGCCAAATTGCACCATTTTTGCTCTAAATCGCATCCTTTCTTTAGCCCATCAAAATGAAAATGAAGTTAAAAAAATGAATATTAAAATTGACAATAAAACTCTGTGATTTCAAAATAGGTGTAATAAAGTGGTAATTGAACTTTGTGTCGTGCAATTTTTGTCTGAAATCATACTTGTGATTTCAAATCAAACTCGCGCTGCGCGCTCGTTCGATTTTGAAATCACGCGTATGATTTCAGACCAAATTGCACTCCACCCAGTTTAACTACCATTTTTAATTCTGTCGATAAAACTAAACGTTCGTTTCCACTCTCCACCGACGGAGTACCACAGTTTCTTTAGAAACTAACCCACCTCACCCTTTCTCTTACACGTTTTTAAGAAGTCGTGCAATTTGTTTTGTATCTAGGGTTTGAAAGCAGATGCAATAAAGGCCAAGCTGAACGATAAGAACGCCTTCAAAGGAAAGCTGTTTTCTTACCAAGCTTTTTGTAGTCAGGTTGTTAATCTTCTTCCTGGGCAGCCAGCTGTTATCACCAACGGAAGAGTAAGTAACAATTATAAAACAACCCTATATTGTACAAGACAAAAAAGTGTGGCTGGAGATAATTGTCTTCCTCTGCAGGACTTGCCATTTGGTGCCCGAACAGCCTCGTTCTTTGACTTGTCACCCGAGACATCCGCCATTCATTCACTGGCACACACATGCAAAAAAGGGTTTGTGGGTGCAGTTTTCATTTTTGGGTTACTATTAATCACAAGTTCACTCAGATTGAGAGAGGTTCTTTGGATCCACAACAAATGTGGAGCAATGCACTTTGCTATTTCTCAGAAGCACATTCGTTCACGTACGAGATGTTAATGATATAAACTCAAAAACCGCCCATTCATTTGTTTTCACAGACGCTGTGACATTTCCTCAAATGTTGGTCTCAGAATATGAAATAACAAACTGTTAGTTTTAGCTCTGTAAAAGGTTCAAGAACAATTTGTCTTATCCTTTTCTCCTTCTCGCAACGTTTTCTTTCGTCAGGTTCTTGGTCCTATTGCTGGAAATACTTTATTTACTGAGGATGACTTTAAACTGCTCGAGAACTTTGACATGGACTTGTATGCTCGCAAAGTCAGAAATCAGGTTTGTATCTAACGTAAGCGTATGATAGTCAGTCATCCTTGATTCAAATCCAGAAACCTTAGTGAAATCACGCAAGTGCACCATGGCGATCCAGTCAATAAGAAATCGTTATGATACCTCGCTGCTTGTCTCATGAGCATTTGCTCCAAAAGAACCAAGCTTTTTGTCCTCCAACAACATTGTGTGAAGTCACTTTGGAACAAATCTTTTTTTTTCATCTGAAATACGTTTTTCCTTTTAAGGTGGATGAAATGCAATTTGAGGATTTGTCGGCTGATGATGACACAAGGTAATTTGTTTTTCATTTTAATTCCAGTCAACCTTGTGAACCAGTAGTATGTTTCCTAGTACTGTACTATATTAAATTGATTTACTTAAGGAGGCTCAAGGCAGTTTTTTTGGACTTAGGGTGGAAGTTTTGAAATTCCAATCTCGCATACAAGATAAACTTCGATCTCCTTCATACTACATCATCATTTCAACATATGATCAAAGTTAATTTTCTCATCGGTTTCCAAGCAACAGCTATTACCATAGCAACGGAAGCGCATAGCCTCTCATTTTAAACATTGTCAATTATCTCGAAATCTAGTCAGACACTTTATGACGAAACTTTAGGGATTTAAACTACTCAATCTAGACAACTTGTAGGCGAAATTAGAAAAAAATCTGTAAGAGCGTTTTCAAGTAAATAATGAATCAATTTTTATGGGGTGATTTTGTTTATTCCAGCCTTTTTCACCAATATCTCTGGCAAAATAAAACTTGACACTTTGTCTTTTCTGTTAAAAGGTCATTCCTCATAGCAAAACATTCTAAATGTATATTGAGCTTCATGGGTGTCTCCGATTTTAAGATATTTACGTTTGAAAACAGTTAAAATATAGCGCAGATGAATGAAAAAGTTCCTACTTTGCATAAATCGAGATATCTTTGAAATACCCAGGCAGATTTTTCTGTTAAATTACAAGTGGTGAGAGAAAGAATCCTTTTCGATATTCACGCAAGTTTTAGGCTCAAGAACCGAAACCGGTGTTAGATAAGAAGGTTGAATCTTGGTCAAGTTTCAGACATTATTCGCTTTCTCCGAACAAGAGTTTTGTTTTCTTTGTCCCGGTCTATTCCACTGCTATTCACGTGCTGTGAATATTTATGATTACGTGAAGTCGTGCAAAAGGTAAAATTTACATAAATATTTGCTCCTGCTTCTCAAGTCTTCCATTGTAAATTTTACCTTTTCCACGACTTCACGTTATGATAAATATTCAAAGCACGTGAATAGCAGTGAAATAGACCGGAACAAACAAAATAAAATTCTTGTTCGGAGAAAACGAATAACGACTGAAACTTGACCAAGATTCAGCCTTCTTATCTAACACCAATTTCGGTTCCTGAACCTTAAACTTGCGTAGATATCGAAAAGAATTATTACTTTAACCGCTTGTAATTTAACAGAAAAATATGCAGGGGCATTTTAAAGATATCGCGATTTATGCAAAGTAGGAACTTTTTCATTCATCTGCGCTTTATTTAAACTGTTTTCAAACGTAAATATCTTAAAATCGGAGACACCCATGAAGCTCAATATACATTTAGAATGTTTCGCTATGAGGAATGACCTTTCAACAGAAAAGACAAAGTGTCAAGTTTTATTTTGCTAGAGATATTGGTGAAAAAGGCTGGAATAAACAAAATCACCCCATAAAAATTGATTCATTATTTACTTGAAAACGCTCTTACAGATTTTTTTCTAATTTCGCCTACAAGTTGTCTAGATTGAGTAGTTTAAATCCCTAAAGTTTCGTCATAAAGTGTCTGACTAGATTTCGAGATAATCGACAATGTTTAAAATGAGAGGCTATGCGCTTCCGTTGCTATGGTAATAGCTGTTGCTTGGAAACCGATGAGAAAATTAACTTTGATCATATGTTGAAATGATGATGTAGTATGAAGGAGATCGAAGTTTATCTTGTATGCGAGATTGGAATTTCAAAACTTCCACCCTAAGTCCCAAAAAACTGCCTCGAGCCTCCTTAAAGTTGTGGCAATGCAAAGCAGTTCGCCGTGTTGAGTTTGGTCAAATGTATTTTTTTTTAGCGTTTGCTCTCTCCTAGTGCTTCGTGCCCAAATCGCCCCCACCCCCCTACTGCTCACCACCCTTTCTGTGTCAGATGGGGAGCCCGGGCTATGTGAATGGGCTCCTTTTTTTTGTTTCTCACCACCCAAGATTCCTGACAAGGACATCTTCATAAAACGATGCCATTTTCTTGGCTGTCAGTTTTTTTGCCAGTCGTTCATAACATTTTTCTGATCCAGCATAACTATTACTCCATCATACCTAAATCATTCATCCCTAATCAATTGTTATCAAACATGTTAGTACACTTTCTCCTTGTCTTGGTTGGGAAAAGTAATTCTTCGAAACTCTCCCTTCCATCCCCTCCTTGACAATGTTGCTTTTTCCCCGTATTGGCCGTTCTCCCCAATTTGTAGGTAGGGGCATCATTTCCGGTAACGCTGACACCAAACTGTTTTGTCCGTGCGGAAAGAAGATATATTAGTCCACATTTATCGACTTGTCCAAAAATCTTTTGTTGACGACTGTAGCATACCTAAAGCATCCCTTTATCTTGCAGTACGTGAATCACTTAATGTAAGTTCAGTCTGAGGATATAGATGACTTGGTAACAAGTTAAATGAATATTGTTAACGTTCTGTTCTTTTTTACTAAGTGAATTTAGAAGTGATATCATCATGAAGGCATCATCTGCATTGGTCAGCCGAGAAAAAAGATCCCGCCAAGACATTTCTTTCAAAGAAAGTGAGCACAGGTAAGAAAGTGGAAAGAGAAACGAATCTGAGACCAGAAAGGAGTGAGCTTGTTGCTCGATTTTTGGCTTTTTGTCGAAGTTGAGACCAGAAAAGACTAAACCTGTTGCTAGAGTTTTGGCGCATACTGCTGCTTAAGAATTTTCTTTGCGAAGGTTGTACCAGCATCTTTGCCTTTTGTAGGAGTAGTCACATGAGTGTTATTTTGATTGCTGTTCGAAAGGTTGGAAAATGAAGGTTTGAAGGTGGGCTCTTAGAAACTGTCAACACAGCGTTTGGATCGACTATTTTCAAAATTAACTATGTTAGGCCATTCGTATCTTTGATAGACATGTTCGTTCGCAGGTACACTGGAAGTCTGAATATGGGATTAACCACCTGTAGAAACATTTTTTTGCTGAAGTAATTTGTCTGTGGTTTATGTCAAACCGGTTGGAATGCTAACGTCTGATTGTATCAGTGCATAGTTCATAGTTGACTTAAAGATTCGCTCTACACCAGCTATCAACAAATAAATATTTCGAAGTTGTAGTTTCATTGTTTAGTAGGAAGGGCATGTGGCAGTGACAAAATATTCTTTCTACACACAAGGGTGGTTGGTGAATATTGTTTGCTCTGAAGGAACAAAATGTAACTGATTGAGTAATTTTTTGTCGTGCTCCTAGATGATATAACCTTAAGTTTTCATCTTGTGCCACATTTTTTAGCGTCATGAAAATCAAGACCAAGGAAGAGGGGGCCAGTTTTGATGTTGTTGTTATTGTGGATCCACTATCAAAAGGTATCCTCTTGCTAAATTTGTACCTAGAACGTTTTGCCTTTATTAGTTTGCTTTGTTGTGTAATAATTGTGTACTGCAATTGCCCGTTCTGAAGTCTATATGAACCCCATCGCCAGAATGATCACATAAAAAGTAGTACGTTTACCAAGTTTGGTATGTTTCACCGGTCAAAGGTCGCCCAAATTCCATATAAAGGTCTCTAATTTTTCCGATTTTTGAAAGCCTTCAATTTGGTTGCATTCTAACGACAGAACCTCAAACTTGGTAAACTGACTAATTTTAATATGATCTTTCTTGTGATGGACACCAATTTCTGATTAAATGAAAATTTAAAAACTCGTCTCCAGTCTCCACATGAACTTCGGAACTCGTAATTTTCAAACAGATTGAGCATTCGAACAGCTGCAGTCCGCATATCGTTTTGAAGGTAACTGATCACTTTATTGATCATTACAAAGATGACTAAGGATTCCCAAGAAAGATCCAAAACTGTTTGAGTCACAGCAGCCTTAAGATACAACCTGTTTAGCAGGAAGTGGCATGGTATAGCGGTTAGCCTATCCTACTTCTACACGGAGTTTATGTTTCTACAATCATTATGCATTTGACTGAAAGAAATAATAGTGTATTTTCTTTCATGTTCATGTTTTCCTCTTTCACGTACGTACGTATGTATCCATGTATTTATAGTTACTTCATTTCACTGTGCTTTCAAACACAGTACACGCCATTGTGCTGCTCATTAAACCCTTTATTTAACAGCATTCTCGTGATCGTGGTCGTTTGGTTTGCTTACGTCCTGTAATAACGAGCTAAACAGTGTATTGTGTAGTTTTCCAGCCTTTGGTTAGCTGACGAACTGTTGTTTAACCTTTCATGGTATTTTATTTTGACCTACAGCTGCCCAGAAAATTGCCCCTGTTCTCATGGTGAGTTTCAGTTACGTCTCACTTGCATTAAATTTTTAAACGATTCGAGTTCCAAGGTGAAATTTTCACCTCTGTCTTGGTTTCGTTTCGGTAGAATCATGTCTAGAATTAGAAATATAAAACTGTTTTCAATTGAGTGTCGTAAAGCCAAAACCAAAGTACTTACTGTATCCAATCATAACAGCCGGAAACAGGACAACGAACCTATCAGAATTTGAAGCAAATACATGCAACCGGCGCCAAGCGCGGGAAAACGCCTGTAAACAAGTCATGATTGGTTTTGGTTTTGCCTCTCATTGGTTGAGAAAGTGGCGCTAGTTTTTCAACCAATCACAAAGCGTGGTAAAGGAAAACCAAAGCAAACGTGAATTACTTTCGATACAATTAAAAACCGCTCTAGAATGGATGTAATACGAAAATGCTTAGCAAATGTTTCTTCTGGGAAAGATATTTCATTCATACCTCGATTACACTTACGGACTTCACCCGCGGTTCGGTCCATAAACTTTCAAAAAAAAAAAAAAAACGAACTCGTTCAATAACATATTTGCGAGCGTATTTTCCTCTTCTTAGGTCCTTGAAAACGTAACAAACGTGAACATCAAACTAGCAATGAACTCACGTGAGACGCTTTCAGAAATGCCTTTGAATCGCTTCTACCGCTATGTTTTGGAACCTCAAGTGACATTTGACGAGGATGGTGCTATGACAGAGGGGCCATTTGCTGCCTTCTCAGACATGCCGCAGTCCGTGCTGCTAACAATGGGTATGGACACTCCCTTGGGGTGGATGGTGGAAGCGGTGTATTCACCTCACGATTTGGACAATATTAAGTTAGAGGAGGTGGGTATATTGTAATGTACAACTTTACAGTGCGACGCGCCCTACCCTGGCCACCCAACAAACTTTTAGCCAATCAGGGTACGCAAATTTGATTAACGGTCACGCCTCCTTTCAAAGTCCAACAGGTAAGTGACGCAACAACGAATTATTGAAAACATGTCGTTTTGTATTTTAATGGCTAACTTGTAAAAAAAAGTTTGTTGGGTGGCCACGGTAAGGCGCGTCGCACTGTAAGTAACTTGGCAATATTCACACAAATTGAAGCAATGAACTGCTGGTCAAACGAGCCTTATCGAATTTCACAAAAAATTGTGAGGGAATTAAATCTCAGTGAGAGTCCCTAAATCCCTTTATTTTAGTGTCAATGTTTTTTTTTTAACACAGATCATTAATTGGGGACCTCGCTTTCCAGATTGATTTAAAATTGAAAATGTTGGCTTTGGTTGTGATGGCAAAACCGGAGTACAATGAAAGAACCTCTCGAAGCAAGCACGAGAACCAACAACAAACTCAACCCACGTATGACGCGACCCGGGAATCGTGCTCCCTCCGCAAAAAAGCAGCGCCCAAAGAAAATTTAACTTTGAACACAACTTATATTGATATTATCGCTACACAGTGTGTAACATATTTGGATTCACCGTGGTGGGAGGCGAGTGCTTTCACCACTACGCGTGCCTAGTGCTAATTCATTGACGGAAGTAACGGTGATGTAACGAGAGTGAGGATTTAGCTCTCATTCTTATTTTACTTCAGCGCCAACCAGTCTTTACCATGCGCGTTTAGTTTACTTAGTGCCTGTCGTTATTTTATTCTGAATGTTTTTTTTTTCTGTTTGTAGGTGGAGAAACAAGCGATGGGAAAATTGAGTTGGAGTATATCTTTATTGAAGGTATTGTAGGCGTTAGTCTGGTGAAATATATTGCTAACTCAAATTTTAAAGGTCTGAATGACTTTGTTCATGACACAGATTGGGTTTCAAACTATGGTTTAGTGTTCTAAAAAGGTTCTTTGACAAATGATAGGAACCTCCTGGAAAGTAATGGCCACTGGTGAGGAGGATAAAAATATATTATATTATGATGTACAAACATAGAAAGATCTTGTGTTCAGAGTTTGGAAATGTTAGTCATGACCTCCTGCAAACTGGCTGTTGCAACATGTAAATACTTTATCCAATATAATTGCTTTAAAAGCGAGTGACAAATGTTTTTGTGAATAAGTTCCAGATTTCGCACATTTGTGCCAAACAGTTTGAGTCGTGTTTTAGTGATTTCTTTCTTATATTTTTGAGATAGTACCCCAGACTAGGGAAGATATCAACGTTATTTTAACAAGTACTTTTCGCGCTAAAGGAAACCAGTCTTCGGTTACACAATCACATGTCACATAACATGGACTCGCATCTAACAAATAACCGGCCCGCACGAGAAACTTGTTGAGTAAGATCACTGTGAAATAATAGTGAAGTGTTTTTAAAAACGGCAGGTTGACTTACCTAGCATAATTCACCTTTAGCGTCCAACACTTCCACGAGTTTCTCTCACCCTATTTAGTATCTGTTGGCGTTTCTTTGTCGAAGAAGTTTTGAAGTTTTGGAAAAAAAGATGACAGCTTCTTAGAAGTCATGACGTAATACCTATTCTGTGTGATGTTGCCTCGTTTTGCAGCATACCCTCCAAGGTCGAGCCTTCATGCTCTTGAAGTTATAGAGGAGAGGGAAGAATCACCACCATCCCTATCCCCCCGGGTTAAATCCTGTTATTATTAGATTGAATGAGATGAGATGAGATGAGATGAGATGAGATGAGATGAGATGAGATGAGATGAGATGAGATGAGATGAGATGAGATGAGATGAGATGAGATGAGATGAGATTATCACTGGTGTAAATTTTAGCGCCATGAGCCATGGATATGGGGCTATATAATCATTTATTATTATTTGTTATTATTCTTTAAGAATTGCACTGCAGAAAACTCCTTTTATTCCCTGGAATCGAGGAACTTCATACTTAAAAATTACCTTTTTTTCAGGTCATTGCTCCGATTTTGACACCAGACAGCCACCCCGTGGACTACAATTCACTCTCGGCACCGCGAGAAACCCTGTTATGTTTGACACAATCGTAATGGCAAATTTGGTAAGGGGGACAGTAGGTAAAATATCCTGAGTAAATAACCCTATATAATCCTCAAAAAAACTACCATGTAGTGCCATGACAGCTAAAATAAAAACCAGCCCTTCATCAATGACCAGCATTTTTAAAAACTGCATGAGTAAAGGAGGATTGAATTTAATCCAAATGTGCCACCAAGGGAGGTAAAGTAAAAATTGTAGTAGTTTGTCGACACTGAAAACAAATAGAAATACAAAACTAAAAAAAGCAAATAATACAGAGGAAAGGACAAATTTCAAAACTGAAATAAACACCCTAAACGCTTGTTTCAGGAAAGAAGGTGATTTGGATTTTAAGGCAAGTCACAGTTCCTATAATGTTCCGGTAACTTTCTTTTTGGTACGAATGCTTGGCCGAAATAACATTTTTTATACAAACAAAAAAGTTTCCTTTTCAGGATCGAAGATTTATGTTGAGATACAAGCTTTCGAAATACAATATGACAGGATCAAGGGACAACTTTTTCTCTCACATTTTTTATACAGTTTGACAGCCTTTTTCATTTCTCTCGCGACTGACGCCTAGAAATGCAACTGTCCAGTGTTACCTATTCTGCATTAAGTTAATAGTAATAACGACAACCTCTTGTTCCTGTGGTGTTTTTAAATTTGTGATAACAATTTCTGCTGCCTGATCCGCCGTTGCTAATACTTATGATAACGTACCCTTAGCTGGCCAGACCTTCCATTGAGTATTGTTTGTTTGTTTTTGTTTTTGGTAACTATGATCTCTATGATTCTCTGTTTCATGGTCTCCAGGGATACTTCCAGCTCAAGGCTTACCCTGGAGCATGGTCGCTAAGGGTCAGAGAGGGAAGGTCATCCGAGATTTACGATATAGAAAGGTAATCCTAGTAAAACGTGTTTCGAAAATAATGAGCATTGCAATTTTTTTTACTATTAGGGAAGTGGTCAATACTACTTTACTCGAACAGGACCCACCAAACCACAAAATAGATGGTGGTCTCTGCCTGCTTCCTCAACCTCTAAAGATGGTGTCTTTATTGCATAGCCACCCCTCTATCCAGCACTAAAAGTGACAATGAGATTCAAACCTCACTTTTCTTGTTTACCTAGCAATGCTGACTCTTGCTAGCTGAATATTTCTTGTCAAAGCAAATTTTAAGGCAGATCTAATTTTGTCGGTAATGTTCATGAGATAGGTGGTGTCTTCGCTCCCTACCCCAGACAAGGTGGATACTCTGCGAACAAACGGGTTATGACCAATACATAATAGGGGGAAAGTTTTCAAAGCTGTTAGCTAACGCAAACATATTTCAGTGGAACTCATGTAACAGTACCTAGTCTCATAATCCAGGTACTCCTTTGGTTGTGTCTGAGACCAAACAGGCGGATCTGTATTTACAGAATTATGTTTATGTTAGTAAAAACGACAGAACTTGTTACAACTAAATGTACCTATAAATTTAAAGAGCTCTGTAAACTTAGTTCTGTCTGAAAATTTGGGCGTGGCATGTTAAATAGTTTTTTCAGTAATGAACTTTCAAAGTGTCAAGATTTTTCAACGAATGTATGGCTGGCAGGTAACTCTTGCCATCTTTTAATACATTCTTTGTAAGTTTCACAGGCTTTTGAAAGCTTAGTTCTTTGAGAATATTCAACACATCGTTCTGACGTTTACCCTGATTACCAAGAATGACACGCTTTTTTAGTTTATGGTGTCCATTTGTTCGAAGCATGTTGTTTTATGCTAATGAGGCATAATGTAAACAATGGCGTCAGCAAAGATTCTCCATACATGTACTAAAGCGGCATTGTTGTCTCAAATGTTACCTTGCTTGTGATTGGTTTGAACAGCGTAAAGACAACGTGCGCTTTAATGATCATACTCACTAACACAAACTACTGGAACATGTACTCTTGTGACCAGTTCAAAATCAGCTCCTGAGATATTTTGTTCTTTAATGTAGTGTTTCTGGCAGCACGGAGGAAGAAGGCAAACACTTTACAGTCGTTGTGGACAGTTTTATAGGGAAGCTTATGAAAGTCAAGGTGAGATTGAATCCGTCAAAGATAAATGATGTGTTTTGTTAACGACTGTTCACCTTTATGGAAACAACTTTCACCTAAAGTGGTTACTCATCGATTCTTGCCCGGTGTGTCTTTCGAACTTCCCTTTTAAACAATTTGTTGGTTGTTGGTTGTCGTTTACCTTAAGCCTTTGGACTAAACTTAGTATTAACTACAAGCACTCCTTCCCAACAGCCTTGTATTAAGGTATAAACTATAAAGTTGATACATCATTTAGAAGAAGTCGTTATAGACGTTTCTTCTGTAATTGCTGTTCTTGTTATTAAAAAGTATATAAGCCATGGCACTACGTGGACACAACCTACTTGAAATATTCTTTGACTGTCGACAACGCAGTCTTAAGAGCCTTGTCAGCAAGTAAGACATCAATTTGAATTACGTTTTTTTTCTACGTGGCTTACCTTACACGAGTTCTGTGAACAAGCGCATGCTCAGAAATTTGAGATCTTTAGTAGGACGACTGGTGACGACTATGTTTGTTTACCAGTTGAAATTCGATTTACAGATTGGCTGCTTCAAGTTACTCCTGGATCTTTTTAGTGGCACCAGGAATAGTGTCGTAATCACTGTTAATTTTTTCTTTCTTTCTTATAAATATTAAATAATTGGTATTAATTAGTATTAATAAGTATTAAATATTGAATGATTAGTATTGTAGGCCTTCACAGATGAAGAGCCACATTCTTTTTTATGTGAATATGCTGTGAATAAACCGTTATTATTATTATTATTATTATTATTATTATTATTATTATTATTATTATTATTATTGTTATTATTATTCATTTTATACCGTTTGCTCTGGAATTTTTTTAGGTAAAGAGAAAACCCGGCATGGAAGGAAAAGATCTTCTTGGTGACTCAGAGAGTCAATCAGGAGGCATTTGGGACTCTCTCTCCAGGTAATTTGAACTACAATCGAAACGTCTATTTAATGGGTACCCGTTGTTTTTTTTTTTTTTGTTCCAAGTACTTCGATCTTCCGAGTGAAGGCAGTTTACATGGTGCTAGGATCTTCTCATCTCTCAGCTAGGAAGATCCTATCGCTACAAAGATCCTAGCGCCAGGGCCAGGTATAACTTTTTGCATGTAGATTGAATACAGAAAACATATGATGCTAGGGTCATCCGTCTTCTAGGATGTTCCTCCCGCCATGTAAACAGCCCCTTAAGCAGTGACGACGGCAATGCCAATGAAAACGTCACTTGAAAATACAACGTTATTTCATTTGTGCTACTTCGCGATTATTTCAACTTGTTCAACTTCTACAGAAACGGACGACTATCCAGGAACCAAATTGGTTGGAGTGGCATTTAAACTAAGAAAGAGAACGAGAAAATTACCGTCGTCAAGTCAAATGAAGTCATTTTTATTTTGGAAGGGTGGCCCTTTCAGCACTAGGCTGGTATCAATAGAGGTCCTGTATGTTTTGTGTTCACTTTCTCCACGAAACCTTGAATTTGGTCATTTCACGTTGTTGTTTTGTATAGAGGACGGCAAAGAAATGTACCAAAATTTAAAACGCACATCGAGGTGATTGTTTTTGCTCATTAAACCTATTGCTTTTCGGCGTTGTCGTTGTCGTCGCCGTCGTCGTCTCCTAAGTTCTTTTTTGACGTATAGGTAGCCCAATTTAATGTTTTATAAAAAGTGTTAAAGAATGCGTTTGGTCTTTTCTTGTTTACGCAGCATTGTCGGAAGTGATTCCAAAGAGAAGGCTCCTCAGGATGAAACCATTAACGTGTTTTCTGTTGCATCTGGTCACCTGTATGAACGTTTCTTGAGGTACGGTACTAAAAGTATCATAAGATTTCTGCTCTTTGGCTCAATAACTTGGAGTAGGTAAAAATGTAAGTAAAATTTTCTAATACTTGTTTTGTTTTTTTATTCTGTTTTTTTTCTTTCGTAGAATTATGATGCTGAGTGTTATGAAAAATACCAAAAGTCCTGTGAAGTTTTGGTTTCTGAAGAACTTCCTCTCGCCTTCACTGACGGTAATTTTCACACGTTTGGTGTTTTGACATTTTATTTTTATTTTTATTTTTTTAGCGGAGGAGCTCTGCTTACGGGGGTTCTCCACTGTATACGCTGTGTAAAACAAAGCGAATCAAGTTTTGTTATATTTTGTTATTACTTTCTTTTTCAGGCGTTCCTGCCTCACATGGCCAAAGAGTATGGTTTTGAGTATGAACTTGTGCAGTACCACTGGCCTCACTGGTTGCATGCTCAAACAGAAAAGCAGAGGATTATTTGGGGGTAAGTACAAAGTCAGCACTGGTTACCCAAGGTTGGTGTTTGCGTGACGCATGCGTGCGTAATTCGCATCCTGCAAATTGAAGTCCATGATGCAAAACATTTGTTCGAGCGGTTTTTTCCCTTTAAAGAGCAGAGGTACTGGTCAAAATTAATTTAAGGGAGAGATGAGCACACCTTCCTCATCTGTGTCTTCTTCGCAACTGTGCTGTTTACAGTTTCACTTTGACAATCGTCAAAGAAGTTCTGCTGAGGGTCGCGTCTTTCATTTGCGGGGGTTGGGGGAGGGGTCTTTCAAATATCTTTGTTCATATCTGCTGGGTGGGTTTTGGCGTGGCGCTAAACAGAGGGACCGCCTCTTTCCTTTTTGCGTGATACATTACTTAAACGAGTAAATATGGTATTTGAAAGAACTGGCCTCATCCATGGATAAGATATTTCATTGGAAAAAGTAAGTTGTCCGCATTTTAATATGTAGTAAAAACTGCAAGTTGGCATACCGTACTTACATATCTTTATTTGTCTGGATTCTTAGGTACAAGATTCTGTTTTTGGACGTTCTGTTTCCGCTCCACGTGAAGAAAATCATCTTCGTCGATGCAGACTTGGTACCTATTTTTTATAGGCTTGTGTATTAAAGGCCGTATTCTTTTCTTTAAAAGACTTTTCACATCTAGTTTGCGTGGTTTAGATAACCACTTGTCACTCCAATCTTGTTTCTAGGGTCTCCTTATCCGCTGGTAAACAACGGAAAGGAGCGAGAGTTCTGGGGCTGCGACTGATTTGAAATGTGAAAGTCGTACTTGTACTAAATCTCGTGCTTGATCTGAAGGTCCCTATTTAACAATTGGACGGCGAGCTCGAGGTTTCTATCGGCTGATAGTTCGCCCCGAGCCAACTATCAAAGGCGATAGAAACCGAGAGCGAGCCGTCTAATTATTTTAGCATACCTCAGTGACCGATCTATCGCGTAACGCGCAATCTGATTGGCTACACAGGTGCCGTCTATCGATCGATAGACGGCAGTTTGTCAGAGCGCGCGCGATTTAGCATGCATCATTGCACAAACATATCAAAATTTATGAAATAAAAAGATTTTTTTGCTTCATAGATCGATCACTGAGGTATGCTAAAACAATTAGACGGCTCGCTCTCGGTTTCTATAGCCTTTGATAGTTGGCTCGGGGCGAACTATCAGCCGATAGAAACCTCGAGCTCGCTGTCTAATTGTTAAATAGACGACAGCTTTCTGTCCATAATTTGTTCGAGTTTTGAATGAGATAGAGATAACCTTCTGTTTTGTTTTTGCTTTTTGTGTTTTTCAGATTGTTAGAGCGGACTTAAAAGAGCTCAACGAGATTGACTTGCGTGGTGCACCCTACGCATACACGCCTTTCTGCAGCAGTCGTAGAGAGATGGATGGTTTCAGGTATTATTTTCCTTCGTTTGATTAGTAGTCCACATTATTGTGGAAACTTGAGACATTAGTGAGGCTTGTACCTCAATGCTGTGTTTGGCTTTACCTTACGTTGCTAATAGTCTGGGAAAACTTGAAGTAAATGTTAATGTTTTGAATCCAGCAGTATCAAGGACGCAAACTGTGAATTCTAGAGGACCATTTCGGTTGTTTCATATGTCGTTGTGACTCGACAGAAGGGATATTTGCATCAAGTGAAGTAAAGAAAATGGTGGTCAATTCGTTATACTAGTACACTGAAATTATTGATTACTGTCTTTGGCTGCATATGGTTACGATGGAAGCGGATTGCAACTTCGAAAGTTGTTCCTTGTCTTGCTAGAGAAAATTAAATTAGAATGTGTCCCTCGTTTTCATTTAAAAATTCTCTTGCCATTGAACCATTTGGAACTCCACCCCCCCCCCCCCCCCTCTCCCCCCTTCCCTGAAGCATTTGCTGTATGTGCAAGGTAATTGTGTGTACATAGTCATTTTGCTCAGTTTTGACCAATGAGAAAGGACAATTCTCTTAAGAAAAACACTTTATTAGCACCGTTGAGTTCTTCTGGTTACGATGTTGTCCATGGATGAAAAGAGACACTAAAGCCTGCTTTTCACTAGCGACGCAAGTACATGCGCAAGCATAAGAGTGCTTATTTCACCGTGAAAATGGCCTCGACGCAAGCATTTTTTTCCTTTTCTTGTGCTTGCGCTGGTTCGTGTATCGCCTTCGTTTTCACTTGACATAATGCTCTTATGCTTGTGTTGCACCTGTGCTTCCGTCGCCAATGAAAACCAGGATTCATGAGCGTGAGTGAGGCAAGCAATGCTACCCATAGTGGGTTTGTGAGCAATTCGCAATTACCAATTAATTGAACAATCTGGTGGAAAGAGTTACTTTTAAAATTAAGTGTTCAGTATAAACATGCGCCACAAAGACATTAGTGTTGACAAGTTTTTAATTCTTTTCTCATTCCCAGGTTTTGGAATGTTGGTTACTGGAGAAGTCATTTAGGTGGACGTCCATATCACATCAGGTGAGCAAACCTCACCCGAATGGCATAAATTGGGAAATTTAGCCACACGGAAAGTGCGAGGTTGCCAGTGTCTTGTGTTTTAATTTGTTGTCGAGGAGAAATATCAGCAGTGCGCAAGGTTCACTGAAACAAGGTGGAACGACGCTTATCATTTTCATATTGAAAGGTGTAAGGCCTGTTGTTTATGAGCTTGTTCAGTTCTCGCTATTCGCTGTGCCGCGTTTTTACTTAGGCCAAATAACCGAACACAATTCAGTTCAATTCAGTTGTTCAAAGAGCGGATAACTTCATCCAGTGGATAAGTTGCTATCCACCGGATAAAATGTACTCCAACCAAAGCTTTTAGCAAGTTTTTCACACAATCCCTTACTTAAATTAGACAGACGCTTCTACTCTATACACAAATTATAAGGCTATAAGGAAATTCTTGCACACATTTTATCTGCCGCAAAGCGACCTATCCAGTGGATAAAATTATCCGCTCTTTGAAAAACTGGGGCCAGCACTCTGTTCCACTTTTGGCCTCTCAAGGTTAACTATAGAATGTATTGTTTGTACTGTTATTTGTCTGATTGACTGCGGTTTACATTTGAGTTATATTCGACGCAGCTTAGCCGTTTGTTTGACTGGTCACTCAACCATTCTCCCATTTTCCACACCATTGCTTGTCATCTCGCATAATGAGGCCACCTCTACTCATCCTTTCTATTTTTTATCATAGTGCGCTTTACGTTGTCGACTTGGATAGATTCAGGCGACTTGCTGCTGGTGACAGGCTCAGAGGACAGTATCAGGTTAGTTATCTAACAAACAAGGCAAGCAAATCTGGGCAGTGATGTTACGTTTTTAATAAAGGAAAGAATAATGCGAATTTTAAAATTTTTTTAAAGTTTGTCGGAAGGTCATATGAGAATGCGATAAAATTATGATCCATAGATTATCGAGGACGTTGCTAGTTATCCGTTTGATTTCGTTGGGAAAAATATAGAGTTACGGTACTCTTAGAGAAAGATTCGCTTTTTACTGAGGGAAAAAATTCGTTTAAATCCCCAAGTTTCTTATTATAAACGGGTTTTTTGTCTTGTAGACGAACAGCGAGTATATAAAAATAGACCAATTGTACTTTATATTTCAATAAGACTGGTTTGTGTTTTGTTGAACAGGGTTTGAGTCAGGACCCTAACAGTTTATCAAATCTTGATCAGGTAGGTTGTAGTTGAGAAATAAAACTGCAGTTTTCTACTCTTTCATAGGGAAGAGAGAGCCGGAGCCGTACGGGAAGGTTCTGTGAGTAATTCTAGGGCCATTCTTTACGAGATGGAACCCTGATCAACTTTTTTAGTGATTTCACAATTCTGAAAGTTAAAATTCCCAGTGACACGCGGTTATCGTTGGATTGTTGGCGCCGTGATAAATTGCTTCATGTTTTCTTTTGCCGTTTAAAGTGTTGAACGTTGTTAAAGAAATGCGATGTTATGTTTCAGGACTGGTGAATAAATGATAGATGTATTCTTTCAGTCAGTAAGACAGGCATACTAGGAAAAACAAATCCAAGTTCTCCCAACAGGAGTCGAACCTTTGACCTTCTGATTACTAGCTCGGATGTTCTACCATTGAGTTGTAGGAGACTCGTGGGAGCTAGGCCATTAAACTAGGTTAGCATTTGTTGCAGTGAACAGAAACCTGCTCTCTTTCTGTTCAACATGTTGAATTGCCTATTTCAGTATTCACCATGACATGATACACTTTTCAACATTTGGTCAACAGCAGTAGCAACATTGGTTGATCAACAATTGCAAGTGTTCCTCTTTGGGTTTTCCTCACATTTAAACCGTTGAATCATCTGAAACCTGTCGCCAAACTACCGAAATGGATCGAAATGCCTATCCCTTTTTAGCAAAATAACTTACTAAAAACACTTCATATGTTTTCTCACTCCAAAGGTTTTCCCTCGTATGCTACCACGATCTTCTACTCACAAACCATAACATTTTGTTATGTGAATTTATATAACAGTGTGAAAAGTTTTTTATTGTCGTAAATTTGAACGTTTATCCGTACGTTTGTGTAGGACTTACCGAACAACATGATCCATCAAGTTCCTATCAGGTCGCTCCCGCAGGAATGGTTGTGGTGTGAAACATGGTGTGATGATGAGTCGAAGAGCAGAGCTAAGGCCATTGACCTGGTATGTTAAAACGATTTTCTTTTTGTCCCACTAAAGAATTGAAATTCTCCCGTATATAATTTCCAAGTTACAGACCGCTTTTCAATTGAGTGTAGAAAGAAATTCGCATTTGCTGTGGCTTTGCTTTACTGTGCGCTGTGATTGGTTGGCAAAACTCGTGCCAGCTATACTCGGCCAATGAGAAACAAACCCAAACCAATCATGACTTGCTCGCACGGGTTAATTTCCCCCGCTCGACGTCGGTTACGTGTGTTTGCTTCGAGTTTTGATTGGCTCATTGCGCTGTTTGAGATTGGTCAACTTAATCACTTTGGTGACTTTGGTTTTGGTTTTACGAAACTCAGTTGAAAAACCGCTCTATTGCCCAATGCCACCTAATGACGTTTGGGTAAATAGATTGTGCAGGGGAAAATAGAATAAAGCACAGGATTAAAATTACAGGATCACAGTTCAATGAACTTCATTTCGTAACAGGCGGCCTAAAAATCCAAATTGCCATTGTAATAGAATTTTGAGATTTTTAGCCATTACTTTTCCTTTGTTTTTGTTGTTGTTTTCTTTTTTTTTTTTTTTCAGTTACATTTGTTTTGTTTCATTATTTTGGCAATTGCTTTCGTACAATTCCAGGAAGGAAGCCCGACTTAAGAAAACACGATAAATAGGGCTAGCATTAGCTTTATTCAAAATATCATGTAATTGTCAAGTTTTTATACAAACCTTAATTTCTTAATCTTGCATTTTTCTTTCCAGTGTAACAATCCCCTGACAAAGGAACCTAAACTACAGAGCGCTGTGAGAATAGTGAAGGAATGGCCCGACTATGACAACGAAGTAAGAAGTCTACAAGAATCCCTAGCTTCTAAGATGGCAGCTGAGAAATCCGAAAAAGACAAACCAAGTGGTAAGCTTGAACATTTTCTACTTTGGCAGTGTGAGTAGATAAAAAACGATTCTTAAATTCATTACTTCACATCCAATTTATACGACGCATTTCAGACGCGTCGTGCTTAATTCTAGCCCCTAAAAAATGGTCAAAATCACAGTTAATCAGTCTAATAACCACACAAACAGCAAGCCATACACCTTACGAGAAAGGTTAATGGAATAAAAGTCGACAGAACAGAGTGTAGCTTTGATTCTTATCTGTAGTTTGTAATTCAACGGGTCTGAAATTCGACGTATATTTTAAGCCTCGGTGTTTCGATAGAGTTATTAAAAATAAACATGGATCCCTATGGCGCTATTAAGCGAGGCAATCTTTTGTGCAACTTGCAGTGCAATGCTGACAACAGCATTGCAAGCTGTAGAATACACGTCACACGCTGCAAGTGATCTCGCAATAATAAATAAAATTATCGCGAAAAGTAGAAGACTTGTCTACTTTTCTTCTACCTCGCAACGCAATAGGTCATTTCCGAATTGTTTTGAACATCGTTATGAAAGCAAGGCTTCGTTCAAAGGTTTTCATGTGAAAATTAGTTTTGTTTGAAGCTCAAAGCAACTCGGAAATGGCAAGTTTCGAGGCAGAGGTGTAACGAACAATTTTGATATATTTGGTTGGTGTCCAAGAGTTATCACAATGGAAAAATGCTTGTAAGCTCATTTCTGGTCGACGTTTACTGGCGGATGCGAAACCTTGCTTAACGTCCATTAGTTGTTCAAATGTTCGATGTATAAATGTGCCATTTTTCATTTAACAATTGGATGGCAGTTTTCTATGGACTATGGACTTGTAGACCATAAAATGCTCAAAACTCAAATGAAAACCGGCTCGTGGTTTCACTGCCAAGTTTTGAACATTTTATAGCGTCATTTTATGGTATTTTGACAGTTATTGTTAAAAGCAAGTTAGAGCTTTTCACGTAACATTGCCCCCGTTAGATGCAGCCGACGTCATCAGCTTAGCTCTTAAAATGATTATATTTTCCTATTCCACAGAATCTCCAAAGAAAGCAAAGGAGGAACTTTAGTGTCTGGAAATTTTCCCTGTTGATAGAAAGCCGATCATCCGTTTCTACGATGTTTCCATTGCCACTCTTTCCTGTCCTAGCCCCTTTCGATTTCCATTATAATCTTCAACCCTTTACATTAATGTACCTAGCTTTTGACTATCAATCAAACCTCAAGGTAGCCGTGTTGTTGTCAACACATGGTCTTCCATTTTCGTCCTTATATATATCGTCCCTATAACAAACCACTCTGCTCGGTTACGAATCGGGGGCCCGGTGACTAACGAAGATCGTTCGTAGGTTTCCGAATTTGACCGTAAGGTTTCGAATGAAAATGGTTGCCGTCTAAAAGGCTTTAGGGCTCCTAGACAAAAAGCCATCACAATATAATAACTATTATTTGGAGGTTAGTTCGATAAACTTGCTTCAGGAAGCACAGGATGGCCCTCTACTTTTCGTGAAAGTGGAAGGTGTGGGATTTGAGTTCAATTATTTACTACAAAAGCTCTTAATTTCTTAAAATGGCTCTCGTTTCACATGTTTTAAGGGGCATTCCTTTGCACTGGTGTTTCGTTATAAATAGACTACTTGATATTTAAACAATTTTACTACTTAGGCTTTGTATGAGGAAACCTCCAAAGAGGTTTAAATTATCAAATGGATTAAAACACGCTTAATTTGTAAATACAAGAGCACGAAATTATTTTCCATGCTTTTTTTGCTTAAGTTATGTCAGTATGTTTTTTTCTCCATCACACTTGAAGGCAACGTTTAAACACGGTCAGAACGTGTTTTCCCTTTCCCTTTTCCCGTGGCTGACCGCACTTGGAAATTTCTACCTTCTTTTTTTTTTTTTTTTTTTTAGTACTTATTATGTTTTTTTTTTTTGAGTACTTGTTATTTGGCGTAAGGAATGTTCCACTCTCATAGCTGAATAAAAACCATCCGGTAGATGTTAAAGGTACACGAGACAATTGGCACATTTTTGTAAAGGGGGACTGTCACGGCGATTTTGCTGTATTTTGGCCAAAACTGCCTAAACATTTGACGAAAAACCTTTTTGCTAACATGAAATTGCTCTTAAAACACCGGGAAGAAAATCTTAAGGGATTTTTACAAGGAAGAACTTACTATGATTGGTTTTTAGCGACTTCTCTACAATACACAAGAAGAACTTGAAAAAACTGGCCAATTTTTTCAAGTTGTAATCCATTTCCATCCGAGCCATCCGCAGCCAAACATAACTAAAACTAGTTTCTGTGCATTAGAAGGGTTCTTGTTAACAAAACTGAACCATTATTTTAACGATTCCATCGGTTGAAGTATGTTTTTTGGCCACTCAAAGTAACACTAAAATAGGTGACACTGCCCTTTAAGGGCTTCCTTCTCTTTTATTGTTGATTTGAAGACCAACAAACGAGCAATCAAATTACACAGATACAAATGAATGTTGTGCCACTAGCACTAAGGACATAAATGATGGATCAGAGAATTAACTCTGCAGTGTATGTTAAACTACTAAAGTGAACCCATGGATTTCCCACTGAACGTTAGCCCTAGTAAGGAAGTGGGAGATCGTACGAGGCAAAGAAAAACAATTTCCTTACTACGGCTAACGCTCAGTAGGAAATCCATGGCTTTAACATATTAAAAATGAATACACAGTAAATTCTCTGATCCATCATTTGCATAGATACTGATACAAAGTTAAAAGAGAGAAACAAAATGGCTGGGGAAACACTACAGCTAAGGCCAATTCAGTTGTTCCTTAACCTACGTACACTTAACCCCACTACTTATCAAAACCATTACTTTCTTGACAAGTGTTGATATCAGTTATGAAATCCCCTAATCAATAGCTTTCATGCGGTCTATCATACGTAATATATCAAACACTAGGAAGAGTGTTTCATCCGATTTCCAAACACCGAGAAGTGCAGACGCGCAACCGAGTTGTTTGGAATTGGCTCCTCAGACCATTGATATTTCTCGGAGAAATTCAAAGCCAAAGCTCACCACATTTTATGATAATTAAGATCACACTTCCAAGCCTCCTTTATGGTAATAACTTCCTTTGTTTTTTTTGTCATGAATTAGGAATGAATTTGAAAAATTGATGCATAACACTTACACTTATTACTTTATTTAAGAAATTCTCATCAGAGTTGATAGGGTTAACCGTGACTTCTTTGCGGTGCCGCTATTGTTCTCTGTTGTTTCATACACAAGAACTTCTGTTTACTAACAATAGCGGCAACGTAATGACGTCATGAAATCCAAGATGGCCGCGCCCGGGAAATTTAAAAGCGAAAATAGGCGACAACACTTGAATGTTATTTCTACTTCTTAAACTAAATTTAGAATTTAGACACTATTTCCAACAATTTACCGTCCATTTGTTTAACTTAAGAGGGCTTCGCGAATTTGGCCCCAGGCTCTCTGCGCAGACTCCTTTTGCACCGCCAAGCAACGCACATTGCTCATCTGTTCACTGAATTGTCAAATATCAGACATATCCTTCCCTTGCAGCCCTCGTCCAATTATAGACAGAAACTCCACGCAACCAAATTGAGTCACCACCTGTCACCAATTTTGTGATTTTCAAGCTAATAGCGGAGATAGTCTCCCCGCTGAACGCTTTAGGGAATGGATGAATCCTCTTATGTCCAATAGTAGTGCTTTGTTCGGGATAATCAATCCATCCATGTGAAGTCTTCACCCTTAGCTGGTACTCAGCCACTAACTGCCCAAACCTTAACACATCTTCCATAATCACCACCGAACCGTTTTCTACATGCAGTTCTTCAGGAAACCTCCATACTGTCTCAACTCCAACTTTCAATTTTGGATTCTTGTTTTCAATTACGGGATCTTCATACAGCAGATTAACAGCTGCACCAAACCCCTTGTAGGCTCTTATGTCCTCTTCCTCGACCAACCCAAAAGGATCTGGGTTCAAGTTCAGTATCATATGACACCCTCTTCCCACGCTTGTTAAGTACTCACTGACGAGCGTGCGCACGTTCTTTACTTTGCTAGTTGTGTTGGGCTTCCAAAACCAATCATGTTCTCTTATGACGGTGTCACAGAAGGGTGGACGAAACTCCTTCCCCAGGGGGTCCCCTGCAAGTAGTGTTGTAATACTAAGTAGTCTTAAGAGAATGCGTCAATCTGATTGGTAAATTGTAGTTAATCAAGGACAGTCGAGAATGCTATGTCCTGGGGTAGTATCACTCAAAAGCCTCCACTCGATTAGAATCCCATTGTACAGCATACTAAATAGCATAACAGGACAATACTGCGCAGTAGCTTTCATTTGGATGGAGTTCATCTACACACTCAAACCTTCAGTCACCTTGTACAGCGTTCTAAGAAGCACTGCTATGAAATCTGTGCAGCAGTGCTTTCCTGTGATCTTTTTTAGTATGCTGTACGTTAGCCTGCGAGAGCAGACGCTTTTTCCGACTTTGTTTCACTCATCGCTGGAGAAAAAAAAAAAAGCCGGAAAATGCGTTTGTTCTCGCATGCTAGCTGTACGTCACAAAGAGTGAGGATTCTCAAGAAAGTACTGCTCAGTTGCTTTCTCTTGATGCTGTTTAGTGGACTGTTCAAGGTCCTTCTAACATGTAAGTCTAGATCATCCTAATGAATCATGTCAACTGGGCAATTTCAACATGACAGGATTCACCATCCATCATTTGTTAAACGGCATTCTTAATATTTTGTGACCAACAACCATTTAATCGTTTGCCGTTTGCTGCAATGACAAACGGAAGAAACAAACAAAATGTTTGTTGAAAGGGAAGGCGTCCACTTAGTGCAGCAAATAACTTTGCTTTCGCTTTCTTTTTGCTTTACCATGCTCTGTGATTGGTTAAACAAAAAAATACTTAGCAGGTATCTCGATCATGTACAATTCAGACCAAAAGCAATCATGACTTGTTCGCACGCATTTTCCCGCGCTTTATACTGTTGACGTGCGTTTGCTTCGAGTTGTGATTGGTTGATTGTTGTTTACATTTCTTGTGATTGGTTTGAGTGCTACTGTCGTTGTGTTTATCTTGTTTTCCCGAATGTTCATTTGAAAACCGCCCTTATTAGTAACCCAGTCTGCATACGGAGAAGTAGAACTCTACTTACCAAGGTATCCCCCCTTGCGCACAGCATACCAAAGTGGCAAGGGAGCTACGGCTTGTTCGTTACCAATCCACCGCGCTCCTCGATTGCCGGAAGAAGCTGTGCACTTCAGACAGATACAATCACTGGCCAGAGAACTCAGTATTGGATCAATTTTAGGGCTAACGCCGGGAACGATACCAGCATCGAACCAAAACAAGAAAGGATTCGCATACATAGAGTTTGGATTCAACAGCTCTCGCATTTGTTCTTCCACAATCCGATTATAGTCTGCTTGCGCTGCTGGATTGGGTGCTCTGTGGTGATCGACGTTCATGTACCAGTTCTTGTTCACACTATAGTAGAAAGCATGCTTAATGCCGTACTTTGCACAAGACTGCACAAAATCCCGGGCTACATCGCCTGTTTTGTTCCTCCATTTACTGTTCTTGACCGAGTAGTTGTAATTTGTTACAGTTGGCCACAGAAGAAACCCGCTAAAGTGATCCAGTGTGAGAACGGTATATTTTGCACCAAAACTTCTCGCGGCTTGCATCCACTGATCAGTGGACAGTTTTGTGGGATTAAAAACATCTGGAGATACTACGTGACCTGTTTGAGACAAAACCCACACTCATACGAGGGAAATAACGTCGTATACAAAATACTTCAACAAACAAGTATTTCCCTGTCCAATTTTTTCACAACCAAACACTAATTTTCCCAGATTTCCAATAGCAAAAACCATATTTTCCTACTGTAGTTCCATGGCCAATTTCAGTGTACTTCTTTGGAATTCACGCCCCCTATAACCTCCTAACCATTTCAAATTTGACAACAGAATAGCTTGGTTTGCAGTATTTTTGGTTTTACTTTACCACGCTCTGTGATTGGGTAAGAAAATTCGCGCCGCTTTCTCAACCAATTAGATTGAAGCAAATCCAAACCCAATCATGGCTCACCTTTCCCCTCACTTGGTCCCGGTTAATGCAGTTATTTCGAATTTTGATTGGTTCATTGTGCTTTTTGCATCTGTTGCAGTGGTTGGCAAAAGTAATTGCTTTGGTTTTGGTTTTGCAATGCTCAATTGAAAACCGAATTTGTATCTGAATCCTTGCGAATCCCTATTAAGAACAATCGTAGCACCTCCATTTTATAGAAATAAGGTAATGAAAAGTCAGTATACCCCACTGTCTCCGCTCAATATAGCATGCAATTATAAATGCCAAACTTTCCTACAAACTGAGTGAAACCGGATTAACGTCGACGAAAATCATGTTTGATATGTCGCACAATGGGAACGGGGCATTGGCAAGCCTAGGTTTTCAGTGCTCCTATGTGTTTTCATTAAATTAACTCGTATATTACCACCGCTCAACTCGTGGTAAGTAGCGATGGGGAATTTTGCTTGTCAAAAGGAAAAGCCTTTTTTTCATCAAAGGAAAGAACCAGTTACTTCGTTTTCAGATCAAAAAGTACAATCTCATTAATTAGCACTTGAAAAAACTTGCGTGATGGCGCAACACGACAATAAGAAGGAATGAAAATATTGCGTAAATGGTACCGTAAGTTGTTCATGGCGGTTGGGACGGGAAAATGGAGTACCCTGAGGGTCGTCCATTTGTTGTGGAAATTTCCGTTCCGCGTTTTAACCGGTTAAACAGAAAAGTTTGGCTTAAACGGAAGTGCAGCTTGCATTCAAACGGCGCCGTGATGGGAGGGGAGGGTGGGGTTATAATGGTAGGGGCTAAATGAGTCCTACGGTATGTTCTATAGATGGAAACAAGACCTTTGAACAGATTAACTCACCTGGCTTCATAGTCCGACTAAAAGTCTGCATATTGAAATGAATGCTTGCTCCTATCTCAAAATCGAGGAACTTGGCCTGTGCTGCACTTGGTTTAGCCACTGAGATCACATTCACACAGCTAGCAAATTTACCACAAAACAAAGCCACGACCAGAGTCGCTAACAACACGGCACAAGACATGCGCTTTACCGTTATTTCGCGCGCGAAATGTTTTAATATGAGAATTTCCTCGTCCGATAATCCTACGATTTTTGGCTAAACGTCGAAATAAAAATAAAGTCCGTTCAGGTTTTTAGCCCGAGTGAGAGTTTCAAACCAAGCTAATGGTAAGGTGTTAATTCTGCTCTTTGGTTTCTTTTGCTTATTATGATCAGTCCTTCTGTCATTAAATTGTTAATTGTGAAGTGTTGTACTACCTGCTGTTAGAACAATGGGCTTTGAAAACGAAATGACCCGAGAAGTTCATAGGTCCGTATGGCGTTCAAAGTTGCTGGGATATTTTTATTGCTGTGTTAAGGTTACCCGGTACCTTCAGAGGTGTCTTCAGAGGTGTCCCGCGTCCAAGCGATGTAGCGCGTCCGGTTTAAACTGTAGATACCTAAACCCTTATATCAAATTAAAGCTTATAGAGCTGGCTATCCAACTAAACCAAGAATTTTGAAATAAAATGAATTGCCGAATTTTTAGCGCTGTTTTCTCGAATAAATGTTTTTCACTTGAAGGAGCCACTTCAAAGAGCTAAAACTCAAAAGGAATTTGTTCGTTTGCCTTCAAATTTGGACAGTAGCTAGTTTAACATATAAACAACAAAAACGTGTCTGCGAATTTTTTCTTTAGAGATATTTTTTTCTTTGAGAGCGAGTTTTGTACGATTACTCCACATTTTTTTCATCCTATTTCGAAAATGTCTATAACTTTTCACTGCGATTGAATATAGCAAAACGCAGACAAGTTTTTTTTGCGTGTTGGGTCCGGAAACTGAGGAGCAAATTCAATTAGCAAAAAACAAAATCCACTTTGACTTGTAGCTTTAAAAAGGTGATTCGTACGCTCGCAATTAGAGGTCGTGAAAAATTCGACAATTTATTTTGTTTCAAAATTCTTGGTATGGTTTGATAGTCAGCTCTATAAGCTTTAATTTGATATAGGGGTTTAGGTATCTACAGTTTAAAATGGACGCGCTACATCGCTTGGACGTGAGACACCTCTGAAGGTATCGGGTAACCTTAACAAACCGTAAGATCAGCAGAAATTTAAGTCATTCGTGTTTATAAGCTGTTTCTTGTTTTTTTCATCAACGGATCTTCCTCTCTTCTCCTCTCTCTATGATTTTTTAAATTTAATTTTATTATTCCTGTAAAGCTTTACTATCATCATCATCATCATCATCATCATCATCATTATTATTATTATTATTAAATGGAACTTATCTCTTTCTCTATTGAAGTTTAAACCTTTTCAGGTTTGATTGATGTTTTATCACAATAATGGCTGGTAGGTTAAGTTCTTCAAATCAGTGTTCGGAAGCTGCTGCCAAGTGTGAAAGTTTTTTCGCAACGTTATAAATGATCTTTGTCACACAGGATGAAAAAAGAGTAGGAGGTAGGTGGACTTGCAAATGGCACGCAAGCTTAATCTTGTTTTCCTTACTTCTACATTTTCTCTTTCGTTGTATCGAAATACTACTGCAATTTTTGAGATAATCTTATCATTAGACTTTTTGGCGGTAAATTTCGCCTACCGATTCCTGTTTGGTCACAAGTTGTTGTGGGCTTAAATTCTACCAAGCTTTATCGCCGAATTTAGAAGTTACGGTATTGTTTCAGTACAATGGAAGCATATGGACGGGTGTACAACGAGAACAATGAACGTTTTACTCCTTTCTGTAGGGGAAATTATCTACCGCAAATGCGTGAACTAATCAGCTTAAAATAAATAAACAATAGACAGTGTTAACAGTCATCTTCAATTTGAAATTTCTATCAACCACTTAAGAAAAGTGGAGCAACGTAATAAAATGTTAGCGTGCACTGTATTTATCAGTGCATTCCCCTTCAGTGTTTCTACTTTCATCTTGTTACTGTGGCAGCCTCCTCCGCAGCACCCGTAAAGCGTAGTGTTGGTGACAAACCTCGCATTTTGGGCAGTAACCGCCGAGCACTACTGACAAACAAAAACCTTCCATTACTATTATATCAAAACTTTTATCGCTGAAAAGGTAGGAAAAGTATTGGTAAATTTAATATAAAAATACTAACGATGCGATATTATTTACTTATTATTATTGATATCAATTAAAAAAAAAAAACAGAAAAACAAATATGCAAAAACTATATGGCACAGATCCGTAGATTCAGAAAACGGAAGAAGACTAAATACGGTCTATTTAACAAATGGAATAAAAGAAAGCAAGTTTAACGAACGATAAGAGTATCAAGAGTACTATTTTTTTACTTCCGTTAAGGAAACAAGAAATTTATTTCCTAAAAAATACTCTAAATGTTACTACTGTAAATACATTAGCAATAACTCTTAATCCCGAAAATATGCCGGAACATTTCGTTTGCTAACATCTCTGCCGAGAGACGAACATTTTCTTTCCATGCGAGAGCAAACCTTGAAAAAGACTGTGAGGTTTGAGGAGAATGGCCGAAGAAAAATAAATGCGTTTATATTTCAATTCAATTAAAGGTTGTGTTGGTTAGCATCGTTTAAACATTTTCCCTTGAGTCGCGCATAGGATCGTCGCACCGCCAGCTTTCGACAAATATGTTTATTCGCTCTTAGCTTCATCTCCAACTGCAAAACATTTCCCCATCTCGAAATTTTCCAAATAATGTCTTTGAAGGCATTTGAGCTACTCAGATTTGAAAAAGATAGAAGATGTTACCTATCATCTCATATGTTACAGTTTTTACATTGAGGAATACTATGTCATGAGACGCATTTAATTAAAAATGTTCCGTTCCCCGGCTGTTTGTCACGGTTTTTTTGCCTATTTCAACAACTTATACTAATATGTATTGTCCAAAACATGACTGAATTCCAACTTACCCTGGATACAAAACTTTCGAACTGCTTTCAACGCGATAGCAGTTCTCAGTTTACAAAATGTTATTCACGGGAAAGAAATATAATCAGGGATCGCTTGGAATCCTTTAACTCATTAATTTCATGATGTTTTCTGTTCTTTATTCCTTTATTTATTTTTAATCGTCAAACTAACCGACCTACACAAGAGAGAGAGGGAGATTAGAAATGAAACATTTCATTCGTTGTGATAAGTAACAAACCCAAAAAGACGGCAATTATTAGGTTGTGAAATAAAATGTAGGACTAAATTCGCCGAAAAGATCGACGTTTTCTTCTAAAAGTGGGCCGG
The DNA here is from genome assembly GCF_977016875.1 of Pavona decussata. Classification (NCBI taxonomy): domain Eukaryota; kingdom Metazoa; phylum Cnidaria; class Anthozoa; order Scleractinia; family Agariciidae; genus Pavona; species Pavona decussata. Next base: position 279,050 of record NW_028145545.1, read on the forward strand.
CAACATACACTGTTGTTGGCCATCCGCTCATGCTCTTTGTATTCAGATAATACCATTCGACTACGTACAAGAATCTTTGGTGAGGCTTTGGATAAAACTAGCCACCAACAATTTGGGACCAAACATAAAACTAAAGAACAAATTTACCGTATAAAATTCTTACCATGAGATCGTCTTGAAGTTGAAACCGCGTTTCAACAGAGCCAAATTGGGTCTCCATATATGGTTTTGAAATAAGAAGTAGGCCTTGCGCAGATGCGGTCGATAACTTCTTCTATAGAAGGGTGTAATACGTTTATTGTTCTTGCTGTGCGCCTCTCCACCCTTTCTCATTGTACTCAAATAATACCGTAATTTCTAGAATCGGCGATAAAGCTTGGTAGAGAAGTAGTCTACCACAACTTATGACCAAATAGGGATTGGAAGGCGAAATTAACCGCCAAAAAGTTTCATCATAAGATTGTTTCAAAAATTAAACTTGCATTTCGATACAATGCAAGAAAAAAACATAGAACAAAGGAAAACAAATGCTAGCTTGCGTGCCATTTGCCAGTCCGCCCACCTCCAACGCCTTTTTCGCCCTGTTACTGCGACAAACGTTTTAGTCTAAAAATAAAAGCATTTTGTTTGTACCAAAGTTCATTTATTACGTTGGGCACAACTTACTCACTTGGTAGTAGCTTCCGAAAACTGATTTGAAGAGCTACAGCCAGCCATCATTGTGATAAAAGATCGTTTAAATCTGAAAGGGTAGGAGAACTGCTAGAGGGTGTTGAGAAATTGTAGTGGATAGCGTGACAGCATGACACTTTCTTCTTGTTAATTTTGTTTGAATCAATTCTTGGTTTTCACATGACGTCATAAAAAACTGAAATTCATAACTAAACACAAATTTGGGTTTTTATCTTGATCACATATAAGACAATCTAAATTTCCATCGGCTTGCTTGTTTTCAGCGGGATAGCATTCTTTGTTTTAAAAATAGAGCAGTTTGAATTTTAGATTTTTGCGTAGTGCGTGACAGAAGGATTGCTGCTCTAAACATGTCACGTACATGAAAACATCGATCCGTCTCGTGTTTTTTTTAGGTCTGATAAGCTAACATGTAATAGAAGCGTTGATGTCAATGTGTGAAAGTTCAGCAGAGAGAAGAAAGGCTTTGAAATAGCCAAGGTAAACTCCAGATGTTTTTGCTGGTTTCCGGCCGCCATGTTGGTGCCCATCAGACGGGGCACCAACATGGCGTCCCATACTAAACTCTGTAATTTTCCGTGGTACATTTTCTCGAATAACTTGATTAGGAGACATCGCACAGGCCTGTGGCTTTCACACGTTGTTTATGTATCACTCTTCTACAACATATCAATTTCTTGACTTAATCTATTGAATGGTTGAGGATTTTATTTTTTCCCTTGCGTGACGATGTGTGAGGTGAAAACCACCTATTATTCGAATAGGAAATGCAATCGTTAGTTTTTGATCAATAAGATAAAGAATCATTGATGGACATCTTCCAAATATTGACAGTTATTAGTGATTTCATTGCATAGCACGGCATCAGGAGAACTTGAACCTTGCCCAACATATTATAGATAGAAACGAGTCGCTGTGGGTGTATGAACTGTGAGACGTGTAATTGTCAGAGAATTTAGAATAAATCGTTCTGTTAATTTGAACTCTGATATCGAGAAGTACGGCCGTCCAAGCATTAGCGACAAGGGAGAGAGCGCGCGACATCCATTGACGAGAGAAATAAGGAAGAGAGGGAGATCCGTTGATGAAAAAACAAGAAACAGATTGTAAACATAAATGACTCTAATTGTTGCTCAAGAATATACACTGATGTTACGGTTTGTTTTAATGTAACTCGTCCAATAAAAGTATCCCAAAAAAGGATTACGAGGGACAACAACAGAAATGGAGTGACTTTCAGATATGAAAAATTAAGCATGGCCGCAGTGAAGTGTCTGGAAGTTTCAGTAACCAACATGTTTATTTATAGATCAAGCATATTTACTTAGGCTGTCTTTATTTCTCGTTTTTAAAAAGCGTGTGTTGAGTATTTTGTTCCAGAAATTGCTGTTAGACATTGTTCAATATGCGAAAATGTTGTTCCCTGTGATCGTTGATCATGCTGTTTTCTATCTTACTGTCCTAAATAGCCATCTCCTTGGCAAAAACAACTAAAGTTGTTCTCAATAGGTTGGGGAAAGAGAAACGATAACCTTCAAACAGTACCAGACATACATGCACGTCAGGGTTACCCATGCTTTATCCCAACCACATTGTCGCTAAAAGATCCTACTAAGTCACATGTTTACTATATTTGGGAAAGGAAACAGATCAACCAATAAATGAAGTCACATTAAATCCTTGAGCTCGGTCGAGGACATTGAGTTCGAAATAATTGCTTCTCTTAATTTCAGTCACAACGAGGAGAATCAACAAAGGAGATTTTAAGGACGTTGCCTACTTTTTGTACTGCTCATACGTTCTGCGCATCTGGAGATACTCGGGTTTCCTATGGGTGGTGCCCACTAATACAGGATATTTTTGCGCGGTTTAAAACTAAGCGGAGAAAGTAAAACTCAACAAGTGCTCTCGGTGTCCAAAATGAAAACTGGGGTAAGGTCCATGCATTTTTCAGCGATAATAAAGCTTCAATTTGGAAAAAAAAAAACCGCCATGCAATGCTTTGTATTTTACGGCTTTTTAGAATGACTGTTGCTTAATTATGTCTAACAAATGTGTGGATACCCCCAATTTTCTTATAAACCGCGCAAAAATACTTCGCTATTAGTAGACGCCGTCCTTAACTGGAATTACCAGAGTTGCTAAGACTTCATTCACAATACTTTTACTTCTTTCAAATCGCAAATGATCTTTTTTACTGAAATATGTTTGTTGTACTGAACAACAAACATATTTCAACAACTAAACTTTCATGTTTAAGGTGATTCCGCTGAAAAAGAAGGAGTATTTAAAATTGTCTAAGACTTAGTCCAGTTCATGACTATGTAATGAGCATTACAAAAATGCAATAAAAAATGGGGGTCACCGTGCTCGTTTTTGTGCAACCTGGATGGCTATTATAGTAAATAGATGACCCACGAGGTTTCTATTAGGAACGCTAGTAATCAGAAAAAGGAACTATCATTTCTAGGAAAAATTATTTTCTTGCATTAAAATATCGAAGCAGTTCAAAAAAATTTACTTCAATCTTACGCAACAAACTATTTTCATTGAACTGGAAAAAAGATTATGAAAGAAATTAAAGATTTTGCTGCGTGTGCACGTAAGCAGCACTGCCTAAATACGTGCTTTTAAAGCATTCAAATAAAAAAAATATCTCAAAGTAGAGTATTAAACTTTTCTTTAAATCGCGATATATAGTGGTCAACCTATGACATTTAAATTGATGCATTAAAAAATGGGGGTCACCGTGCTCGTTTAGAAGAAAAGGACCATTTATTTTCCTGGCGAGCTTAACCTCAAGGAAATCCTGTAATGTTGTGCGTGCGCCCGCTCGTTTGCACGCTAAATGACGCGAAAAATTATGCGCAGCAAGGATGCGCAATGCAATTCAATGGAATCACCTTAAAACGGAAATTAGGGTTTCTTTATTAATTTTGATTACTTTCGGTCAAGAGACTACCTCATAGTCTCTTGTTTCGGTTTAATTTTGGCCCTTTTCTGAAGTTTTGGGGAAATTCAGAAATCCAAGATGTGGTATCCATTTTGTCCGCCATTCAATCATGATGTATTTATTACGTCATATGACGTCATTACTTCCCGTTACGGACCTCAAAGGAAACATCTTTGGACGTACTACCTACCCTCAAGGTGCCATTATGGAGAGGTGTCGTAATCCTCCCGCTCCCCCTCCGCCTCAGAAGACAAAAAAAAAGGCACCATCTAGATATATATAAGATTAATAGAAATAAGCTAGTCTACATTTTATCTAATTAGAACGTGAAAAACAAAAACCCCTCCCCTCACCTTTTCTGAGAGAGGTACCTATCCCTATGATAGGGTACTTAGAGGATTACAGAATACCCTCTGGGTAAGGAACATTTTCTTCACAATCATAACAACAATTCTGTATAGAGGGTCACAATCCCCCATAGAGTTGTCATTTATCCTTCCAGAACTGGGATGCTAAACAGAGCTCATGATTCCCTCCGATTATGGCGCAATAATTCCATGTGCTCTCCATTCCCTCGTGGAGGAGGACTCATACTATCAGAGTTTTTGTTGACAATGGTTGAGGGAGAGTTCGAAATCTTGTCGGAGTTTATCATCTTCCATATAAATAGGTACATCTCTTCAGAGTCTTTGTGCTCTAAGGTAACGATATTTCTTTACTTTCTTCGTTTCTTTCTTTCTTCCTTCTTTTCTTTCTTTCTTTCTTTCTTTCTTTCTTTCTTTCTTTCTTTCTTTCTTTCTTGCTTTCTTTCTTTCTTTCTTTCTTTCTTTCTTTCTTTCTTTCTTTCTTTCTTTCTTTCTTTCTTTCTTTCTTTCTTTCTTTTTTCCTTCCTTCCTTCCTTCGGGAGGCACGTTACTGATATCAGAAGATAAAACTTTAGTTTAAATCCAACTGGCGTGTGTTGTGTTGTGTAGTGTATAGTTATAACAGGTGATTTCCTTTGTTGTTTATCAGTTTACCATGAGGGCCGTCTGCTTTGTTATTCTTGCTCTTCTGATAGTGTTCACCGCTGCGCGATCTAATCGTAAACTTAAAGGTACGTGTTATAACATAAAGCCATAAAATGCAGAAAAAAGTAACATTATTGAAGTTCAACTCCGCTCAAAACTGTTATATGCTGATATGCTTCACTTGCCGTTTCTAAATGCTAATTTGAATAAAATACATACCGACCAATAAAACACTAACAAAAGGTTTAAGCTGGGGATAGGGAGAGCAGGGAAAGAAGAAGATTCGCGCGCCGTTAAATTTTCCTAAGTTAAAATTTATTTGACAACAATTTCCTCTGAGTTGTCATTGTTGACCAGTCTTAATAGCATGTTTTTAACATTTTCATTTTTTCGATTTCTTTTTTTATTTTCCTTAGTTCTAAAGTGAAAAGGTGGAGGCCGTTCAACGTTCGAATTAATCGACATTTCTAGATCAAGTGGACATTTCCCTTTTTTTCTTTTGGATTTTAATTTCGTTCAGTAATTAATTTAACTTTTTTAAGATATAGAGAAATCTATAAAGGTGGCAAAACTAACAAGGAAGGCGGTTATTGAGGAATAACGAAATAATTCCCAGATCATGTTACGTCATCATAGATGCCTTAATGATGAAGAAATACCGTATATTGTACGTGATCTTAAATAATTATGTTCTCTGTTAAATTTGTTATTTGATCGTAGTGGCCCGGGATGCCAATGTCGACCATACCGACGTTGATTTTGATGTCTCCAAGGACGAGAAGAGCTTGGATAAACTTCTTAGGGATCCTAAATGTGATCTTGTTTGCGTGGTGTATTGCAAGGGTCCACAATGCAACTGCTGCAGCAAATAACCAGCTAGGCCTTCAACTTCACGAGTAAGTTTCTCGTTGGAGAGCAACAATCCACGGAGACGCGAAACAAGAAAGTCAACTTGTTCCGCCCGTGGAGTTTCGAATTTCATTTGGATATTTGTTGGCGCCAAATGTCGTGAAATACACCTTGTGAATAAACAGTCCTCAAATGTTTGAAAAGTTCGATAAAGTATTTATCGAGGCAATCTCTCCCAACACGCGAACCATGCAGTCTGTATCCTGTGTGTGGAAGGTGTTTTGAACCCGACTTATTTCTTAAGCTTGTTTTCGGGCTTACAAATTTTAGAAATTCTAAATACTGGCTCGTGAGTAATCGTACATTTATCTTCGGAAGATTCTTTCTCGAGCGCAAAACGACACCTTAAACTTCTTTTCCCGGAAAGTTCTCCCGTTGATGTCAATTTCGCTTTTAATTAGAAATTTCATGCAAATGGCGTAATGTCGGTATAGGATGAGTTCCTTTTAGGATGATCCAGATCAGGATCAATGATCCAAGATCACTTGGATCATGGTGCATCAAAAGAACCGAGGAATCCACTCTGGGAATTGAAAGGATTCCTCTATTCCTTTGATGCACCATGATCCGAGTGATCTTGTATCATTGATCCTGATCTGGTTTACCACCATACCAGAAAACCAGCATTTAAAAATTCCGTGAGCCGAGGGTTAAAAGTCCACTTTTTATTTGTAAACCAAAATCTGTCTTTCTTTTTCAGGTGTTGAGTCTGGCAATGCAGTAATGTTGTGAAGCACTGATTGGGGACTTTGATGATTAACTAATTCTAAGATGGTTGTATATAGTATGGTTGACTCGAAAATAAAAACCTTTACTGGACAGGTGAATTTTTGTCATTTTCTTTAATAATTTATGCGTGCTGCTATCATCGGCTGTTTTCTGGGCATCATCTTCCAGTCTTCCAATTTTTTAGTTTTGACAACAGAGACACACGTCTTTTGGCAACAGGATTCATCGTTGAGAATATTTATAAACTGTAAATTTCCCGGGATCCATATTTCTATTAGGGAAGTTGTCAACACCACATTCTTAAACTATGGTATATGACAAATCAAAGAAAAATCTTTTTATGTGTGTATAATTTCATACAAAAAACTAAAGCATTTTCGCGCTGAGTTTCAGTTGTTTGTGGTAATAGTGAATGAGCCGTAAAGCAGACACTGCTTTGATGAAGTGACTTAAAAATATTGTCAATATATGCCATGAGGTCATAGTTTGAAATCACTATTTTTTTTTTTGTTTTGTCTGTTGTGATCCTAAGAACGAGGTTTTCCTTTGAGATCGTTTATACCACTAAATTTTCTTATAATTTTTGAATTTATGCGCCTTTCTTAAGAAGATCTCAGAACGGCTCGATAAATTATGGAAAGATCTTCATTATTCATTTTGATGATGTCAACTTTTTTCCCACAATTTTAACTGACGAAGTTTTTCCTTCCATTTACGTTTACGATACAAACACTACATGGTTTGAAACGCTTCCGCTGCGATTTATTTAAAATCAAACTTATAAACTTTCCCCAATTTTGTATATTTTGTTTTCCATATACCATAGCTTAAGATTGTGGTTTTAGTGTTTCTTATACAAATCTGGAACACAAAATTCCGTAAAGTATGAATAGCCGAGCCTTTAGGAAACGCCAAGGACAGTTTGCAATGCTGTCGCGCCGCGCTGACATTTGCACTTAACGAAAATTCGTCTTTGAACACCTTTGATCAGAAATCAAGGTTATAATAAATCAGTCTGAAATGGGCATCGCAATATGTCCAAATTAGTAGAACATTATACCTTTCGGACGCTTAGCAAGGCTACTTTCGTACAACTTTTAAGCACATGTCCTTATGGTTTGTCTTGCGATACCACACCAAACACTCTCATGTAAGAGAGGTTGAATTTATGTTCTTTTAAACGGTGCTGACAGTTTCTCTTCCATGGCGATTCTTCTATTGCTCTGTTCCTCTGAGGCGATAATATGCAATTTGTATGAAACCGTTTGAGTTAAGATCGACAGAGCAAAGCCTGGTTCGAGTTGTAGTAGGAACCAAAACGAGGCTCTCTCCTGTGGCGCCATATTTATTTGCGGCCGAGTAAGCAGTTAACACTTTTGGCGTTCTAACAGACAGCTGAGGGATTAAGTGATTAAAATAGTGTTTTTCTGATTTTTTCCGTGGCTTCTTTGAAAGTAGTTAACGTTTCTTGGCGAGTCTTAAAGACTGCATTGTTTGCCTGCGTATGGTAGCTTCATTGGTAAAACAAAGTCATTCGACGAGGGAAGCAAAGGTAAGTTTTAAATTTTATTTCTTTGATCTCAGAAAGAATTCTGTCAAGATTTCAAGGCAGCAGAGCCATGAAATTGACAGTTTTATCCACTGTCAGATGTTAAACTTTATCTAAGTTGATCAGTTGCCAAGTCAGAAACTGAGGTGAAACGAAAGTGTCGTTTAAAAATGTTTACTGTAAATGGTTTGAACCCAGGAGTCATGTCATAAGTACGTAAATTATGATCATCCGGGTGCGTGTAGTTCTGAGAAGGACTGTTTGTGGTGGCTTTGACTGACGTTTCGACAACCTGAGCGGAAGTCATCTTCAGAGTCAAGTGAATTATGGAACGTCAGTAGGTGGTATATACGTCTCTGGTTGTCAACCTGATTGGTCAACGAAGTCCAGATGTTATTGGTCGTTTTTCAGTAAGCCGTGATGTAATTGGCTGTGAAGACTGTAAAAAGTGATTGGTGCGTTTCCACGGACTAGACCCTCGGACTTTTTTGACTAACAAAAGACGGATCGAAACGCACCAATCACTTTTTACAGTCTTCACAGCCAATTACATCACGGCTTACTGAAAAACGACCAATAACATCTGGACTTCGTTGACCAATCAGGTTAACAACCAGAGACGTATATACCACCTACTGACGTTCCACAATTCTTTTGACTCTGAAGATGACTTCCGCTCAGGTTGTCGAAACGTCAGTCAAAGCCACCACAAACAGTCCTTCTCAGGACTACACTCACCCGGATGATCATAATTTACGTACTTAAAAAATGTTTACATCGCTGCACGTGAAATCAGCGGTCCGTGCAAGTTAGTAAAGCCCCGTCTACACGAGCAATTTTTATGTGGCAATTTTTATTTGCCCGTGTAGATGATGAAAAATTACCAATTTTTATGTGACTACTGCATTTGCTGAAAAGCAAATAAAAATTGCCACATAAAAAAATTGTCCGTGTAGACGAGATGCCACATAAAATGTGACAATTTTTTCTACGTCATCTGTAGAACCCAGTCCCTACGGTCCCTAACATTTGCGCATCCAGCATGGCGCCATCTTGCTTTTTGCCTTTCCATGGACATCTCTGCTGTGCGAAATTATCACTGACGCAGATTAACAACAAATATTTGTCGAGCCATCTACACGGGCAAATAAAAATTGACACATACAGTTGCCGCATAAAAATTGCTCGTATAGACGGTGCTTAAAGTTCCAGGTTTCTGTGTACATACGTAAAAAGTGCAATGAACCAATCAGAACTCGCAGGAAACACATCTAACTGTCGTAAAGCGCGCGAAAACGCTGGTTAAGATTCTCGTTGTTTGAGAAAGTGGCGCGTGTTTGATAAACAATCACAGAGCGCAGTATTGCGCAAAACCGAAAGTGCCTTCGAAACCCAGTTAATTTAAGACTCTTTATTCTCTTTTAAAATATCTCAGCAGGAAATATATTATCAGAGATTGGAGATAAAATCATCCAAAAAAAAAAAGCACTGAGGACAGTGGAAACTCGCTTTTCCATCTTGTTTGTACGACCATTCTTGTTTGGTGACCCAAAGAAAAGCAGTCGTTTTGTTTTCTATCCGTACATGTTGCCGTTTAAATCACCTCGTTACTGCGACCAACGACGATTTTTATAGTCCTTAACTGCACTAGGGTCTTAAATGATTCGAAAAAAATGTACGTATACAGCTATCTTCATTTAACTGTCGTTTCGTCTTTTTTTAACATTTTCTGCTATCCTCTTTTTTTTTTCCTTTGGTTTTTCCTTCCTTCCTTGAAAAGCAAAGTTCTCTTTCGCTTTCTTCGTGGCCGCTTTACCTTTGCATTTCAATAAATCAATCATATTAGGATCTCATGCTTAATTTGTTTTCCCTTATTAATCTTTTAAAAGTGCCATGAATTTCTTTTAACTTTGAGTCAAAATTCTGTTTTATATTATATTGGCGTAGGTTCTTTTTGAAGAACGAAAGATCTTTCATAAATTCGTCACAAGTTTCTGTCATGAGTTCATAATCCTTTCTTTTCTTTCTTGTGACGCGTTCATGCATTACTTTTAGTCTCTCAATATTTTCATTTGTTTCGTCAACAATCGCCTCTCTTTTCTCTAAAAGAAGATGGATATAGACACGAACCTCGTGCAGCGCTCTCACGACCACTAATTTATCACCGTCTGAACAGGACTGGCCACTATATTTAAGGTTTAGTGGAAGTTCGCGTAATTCTCTGGCAAAGTCTGACTTACAGGTTGGCTCTTCCAGGTCAAATTGCAGTTGGTATAGAGAATCCAAAGGCTTGTCAAACATGTTAAGCTCGAAATGAAAACGTCCGGGCTCGCTATAATCGCTGTTTCCCGTTATCAAAATTCCTCCAGACGTGCCTTCAAATCGTAGATGCTTGAGATATGGAAAATCTTGTTCAAGTCTCACGTCTACATCACTCACTCTCCTTTCAGTTTCAACCTTCGGTTTTCCACCACTAGCAAAATGTTTAAGACAAGTTAGAATTGTGGCACGCTCCTCTCCTTTGTAAAAAGGCAGTATGAGCTCCCCTAAGTCAGTAACCGTTGTTCCTAGCTCTGCCTTGACGTTGCGAGGGACTGTTCCTAACAGGATTAACGAAGCGCAGGTGTTCAGCATCTGAAAAATTGGCGTCAAGTCCTCGCACAGGGCTTCCAGCTGTGTAGTTTTAAAACACTCGCAGTTAGAATCAATCATGTACCTTAAGATATCAAAGCCGGTAATTTCTATGTCCATTTTAATATTCCTGAATGTCTCCTTTACTTTTGAGATCTTCGAAAGGATGTTTTGACTCTTTAGATTGCCATAGCCGCTTCGGATGGTTTCTGCGAACTGACGCCACTCTTTTCTCTGTTGATCCCTTCTGTCCCTGTGTCTTAGGTAGATCGTTCCAATTACAAAAAACGCAGTTGTACTGAAGAGACAAATTAAAGCAGTAGTAAGCTAAAGTTATTTCGTCTCTGTGTGTTGTTGCAAATGCCATGACCCTGGCAATTGTTTGCTACCGCTGGTAATCAGACAGATACTCAGTAAAGTTTGAATTATGATGGAAAGGTGTTACTTTAGTCGTAGCATAGAGCGGTTTTCAATTAAGTGTCGAAAGTAAATTCGTGTTTGCTTTGGTTTTGCATTACTACGCTCTGTGATTGGTTAACAAAACTAGCGCCACTTTCTCAGTCAGTGGGAATGTAAACCAAAACCAATCGTATAAACCAAACCAAACCAAGCGTATAGGTCTTTAGGACTGCGAACACAATGTGTTCGAACACCTTGAACAAAAAGATTGTGTTAAGTATCTGGGTGTGTTGATCGACAGCAACCTCTCTTGGCAATATCACATTAATTATATTTCGCTTAAGATAAGTAAAACAATTGGTATTATATCACGGTTGAGATACGTTCTACCCACTTCTATTCTTCTTCATATTTACCGTTCTCTAATCCATCCTTACGTTTCTTACGGTCTTTCAGTATGGGGCCAAACTTCAAAATCAAATCTGGAGAAAATCTTAATCCTCCAAAAAAGAGCCTTACGTCTAATTTATTTCCGCAATAACAGAGAGCATGCCATCCCGTTATTCGTATGTTCTAATATCCTTCCAGTTGACATGCTTTATTTCAAATCTATAGCCAGTCTTATGCATGATATCAATAACCAAAGTGCTCCCCTGAACCTAATAAATCTTTTTGATCGAGTAGATGCTGTGCACTCGTATAGAACCAGGTCTGCATCCACGGGCAAATTTCATATAAAATGCTCAAAGCTGACACAACTGAGCCACTCATTTTCGAGATTAGGTTGTAAAATCTGGAATGAATTACCGGAATCTTTCCGTGCAAAAACTAAAGCCTCCTTTAAGAAATGCCTTCAGACCAGATTACTAAAACTTCTTGATCAAGAGGATATTTATGTTGACGTCAACACTCTGATTAAAAACTTAAAATATCAGTGGTATGATTAGCTAATATGAAACTTTCTTAATTTTAATTTAGACAGTCATTATTTTTTACTTAACTTATTACACATTAATTATTGGTATATCTTTAAATTATATTCTGTAAATATATACTAATCAACTGCACTACCCGCCTAGATTAGCCTATGCTATTTGCGGGCTAGTGCATTCTTGCTTTAACTTCGTGAAAAATGTACTTTAATAAATTGAAATTGAATTGAATTGGAATTGCATACAACTTACAACCGTAATGTTAGGGATAAAGTATATCACTACCTGAGAAAAAGTATTGAGCTATTATAAGGGATAAATTAATCAACGTACCCTTAAGGCTGACGTTCACCCTTTTCATAACCTCTTGGCAACTTTTAGAGATAAACTAGAAATATGTGACCCGCTGAGTGAACGGTTGATTTGAAGTGAAATAATGCGCTAGGGCAACTAGAAAATATGAATTGTCTTAATATTAGGGGATATAAGATACCCACCCTCACTCGAGGCTCTGGGGAATAAGTTGTGTAGTTTATATTGGTTTATTTCCAGAGCCTCGCAGTAATGTTTATTGTTTCAGGCTGAATTTTTTACATATCGAAATTGTGCTACTCGTATTTCTTTAGAAAACCTAATTTCGTTGGACATGTAAATCATGCACCTCTATTCTTCGACGGCAAGGCTTATTGCTCCGCTATTGTTCTCAGGCAATCCCGAGAGCTATTCTTAAATGAGAGGCGAAAGCTGTGAGAAAATAGCTCGTCTCTTCTCCATTCCCGTTGTTTCTTTTCTGGTCATTCTCGCGATCCCCCTTCTTCCCCCCCTTCCCCCCCCCCCCCCCCCCCGCTCAAACTTTGCCTTCGCCCGACATCCAGCCAGCTAAGAAGGCTGTTAAACAAGGTGTTTTTATTGTTAACCACCTTAGTAATTATGAAAATGAAAAACTGGAACAAAGATTCAAACATTCCTCCCCTAAAGTTAACTAGCCATGCACACGTCTTGGCTATAGTATAGAATCTAAATGTCCCATCTTAGATTTAAAAGCCAAATGTTTGTTTTTTTAATTCGACGTTCATCCTGAGGATGCATTTGTCTTGTGCAACCCCACTAGAGTACGTTTGAAAACGCAGGCTTCCAAATTAGGTGGTAACTTCATAGAATAAGTCATGTTCCTTGAGCAGAAGACCAATCACATCGCTTAAAATTGCATTATCCTCTGGTGGGTTAATCATAAAGTAAACTAATGCGAACTGGAGCCTCTCACTTACATGTTTCCGTTCCATGACGGCATTCTAAGTGGTTAAAGAGTTTGTGAGATAGAAGATTCGTTTCAGAGACAAGAACTTTGTACCCGCTTCTCCCTCCGTGTAAACGTTTTGGCTGCCTGAAACTTGAAGTCCCCAGAGAGTACTATGCTGTCACACAACTAATACCCTACGAACTCGGCCGAATTTAGCAGCACTATTTTTCCTTAATTGGACGCTCGTTAAAATTGGTCTCACGTTTGATCGGTAAAGACAACGTGTTCTTTGATGTGAAAGTTAAGACCACCTGACGGACGAAAACAAGACTATTGTCTGCGAAATTGAGACTGCTTCAGTGCTGTTCATACTGGCTTCCAATGGAAGTCCTTGACGCGGCCTTTCTACGGATCTGAAACGGGTGAATCGAAATTTCTTATAGCATTTAATAACAACAAACATGACCCCGAATACACACCCTTAATCATAGTTTTATTAATCCTCTTAAATCTAGGACAATCTTATTACCCTAATTTTAATTAAATGCTTTAGGTTAAGCCGAGTACAGTCATGTTCTCGTGCTATTGGTAGCAACAGACTTGTATCTTTAATCTGCAACATAAAGCATTGGTCTGATCATCAGAGCGTCTCACAGCACGTGACCGAGCGGAATCCATTGGGTGTTGGAACTTTCTTGTTTCTGAAGGTGCACCGCTGACAGCTCCAACAAGCAGCAAAAAGCACAGAACAACAGCGAATTTCATCTCTGAAAAAAAAAAAAGAGAAAAAAAGGGACGTAGCTGGGGTAGTGGCCAAAGTAGAATTTTAATATATCGAAATTGGCCTGTTGCTTCGTTAAGAGTTGTCCGTGCGATATTATACGGTAACGACTTTTACGGCAAATTTGAAAAAAGGGTGTTTTAAGTTGATCAACAAGATTGGGAACACGGGCTGATTTAATTAATATTCAGTACCCCTTGACACGTAGCTCATTTTTGAGAGATCGTGGAGCAAATGCAAATTCTTGTTCTTAGTAATAACTGACTTAACAAATGAATTCTGTAAAAGGTGATAGCTATATAAGATTATTTTCTCTATTTCGTAACCTTGAAAGACTGTTCTCATTTTGTTTTATTCTAACATCAATAATTACTTCATTTTATTGTTTGTTCACAAGTAACTTAAATTAAATTGCCGAATATGATCACACACTAACGAAGGCCCATGGCTCGTTTCGCGATCCGGCCCTTTCAATCTTTTGTGCTTGGAAGTAAAAAACGGCGAGTGACCGTTTGGTCGCAAATTTTCCGAAAGACCTTCAAGATATGTGTATGGGTTGCTGATTATTAAATTCTGACACAATGCTAACATTTTTATAACTTACCTTTCTATCGGTGAATGCGTAGAGTAGAGTTCTTCAGCGTTTCGAAGTTTCTTCTTTCTTAAATACCAAAACGGTACAGTTAAAAATGTCCCAAACCAAACCGTCAATTACTGTCCTTATTTAGTACTAATTAGAAACAGTTTACATTCGCAACACACTGTTGTCCCTTAGTACTCGAAATTAAGATCATTCTCTTCACATTAAAGGCTGGTTTCCAGATGATCGCGGATCGCAGATCGCAATAAGGTCTGCGATCGTCTGCGATCATACGGAAACTACTTCTGCGATCGTCTGCGATCGTCTGCGATCCTGCGATCGTGATCGCAGACGATCGCAGAAGATAGAACCATGTTCTATCTCCTGCGATCGTCTGCGATCAATTGCGATTGTTTGCAATCTGCGATCTGCGATCTGCGATCCGCGATCATATGGAAACCAGCCTTTAGATAGAACATGGTTCTATCTTCTGCGATCGTCTGCGATCACGATCGCAGGATCGCAGACGATCGCAGAAGTAGTTTCCATATGATCGCAGACGATCGCAGACCTTATTGCGATCTGCGATCTGCGATCTGCGATCTGCGATCCGCGATCATATGGAAACCAGTTTTGTTTCCATTTTCTGTCTCTGCATTTTTATTTTCGTCCTTCTACTGGAATTACGTCACGCCGATAAACTTGGCTAGTTGTAGTAAGACTACCAACACTGGAGGGTTTATTTTTCTACTTCAGGTCTGCAGTGGTTAATTTGGAGAAGAAACTTCAAATAATCCTGTAAAATAATTACTGTATATAACGAAATACTGGGCCTCTGAAATCCACCTTAGCTGAATTTCTACAATGTAAGGTGTCAACCGAACTCATATAATATTTGATTACTGCTAGTTGTTACTATTGTTATCATTATATTATGTCTCTTTAGAGAATGCAGGGTGAGACATATGTCGTGCTATGTTGGTGTCCCATCAAAATTCATCATGCGTCACAAGTCCTTGAAACAGGAAAAGGCTGGCACCTCGCCGGTTGTAAAATAAAACACAGAGATATAAATTCTATGGAATTGTACTGAATTTGTTTGTGATATAGTCAACATTAGTTATTACTTATACTGTCTCACCTGCAAAGACGAATTTTCTTATCGTAACGTTACTGGATCAATATCCTCATCAAAATGTTATGTTCTGTGTCTTAGCCAGGTATATTACGTCTATACTATTTTAATTGTATAAATTAATCAAGCCGCGTAATTGGATCATGCCTTCCGCTACTGTCAATCTCTTAGGAAATCTCAAGTTTTGGAATAGAGAAAAAACTTTATTACGAAAAATAAATAAGTTCCATTTGATCTTAGTTGTAAATACGTGTAGTCAACTGTCATTTCCAGAAATGTAACATTTATCTAAAATGTACCGATCGTTAGTCCAAACCGGTATACCTTTGCTGCTGATTAAAATTTATTAAAGCTGTTTTAGATGCAAACTTACATATTAATTTACCTCATTGTTATTGTGAATTTGACAAGCGCAAAAGGACCGCATATGACGGAGTCAACCTTAAATGTTCCTCAGGACTAATTTTCTCAGTGTAAGTTACTGGCTCGATATCCTCAGCGTAATTTTATATCCCAACGAGTGTACTTTACAAACCAAGCACGCTACATTTATACAACAGCTATATAATTTTAATTAATTCCACACACGAAAATGTAATTATAGTATGACTGAGATTAAAATTTGTACACAGACCGCAAATTTTCAATCAATCAAGTTGTGTAATTGAATCGTATCTTTCGGACGCTTGTGTCGCCTGGAAGAGCAGGTGAATCGAAATTTGTCATAGCATTTAATAACAAAAAAAAAACCTCTCCAAATTTACACTCTTAATGCTTAAAGTTATAGAGTTGTCGGTACAGAGTTGTAACAGAAATAAAGTTTACTATTATTATTATTATTATATTTAAAAAAAATTATTATTATTATTATTATTATTATTATTATTATTATTATTACAGTCATGTTCTCGTGCTATGGGTGAGTATTCCATTCTCAGCAATCCAAGTTAGTTCACTGGCTTTTGTCGCTTTCTACCGTTGGGAGCTGTTGGGAAGCAACATGTTAAGTGTAATTTTCCTTTTCTTAACGTTTATATTGGTGGTTTTCACCTCAGACATCGTCACGCAAGTAAAAAAATAAAATCCTCAACCATTCAATAGATAAAGTCAAGATATTGATATGTTGTAGAAGAGTGATACATAAACAACGCGTGAAAGCCACGGGGCTGCGCGATATCTCATAATCGAGTTATTCGAATAAATGTACCACGGAAAATTACAGAGTTTAGTATGGGACGCCATGTTGGTGCACCGTCTGATGGGCACCAACATGGCGGCCGGAAACCAGCAAAAACATCTGGGGTCTACCTTGGCTATTTCAAAGCCTTTCTTCTATCTGCTGAACTTTCACACATTGACATAGACGGGCGCTTCTATTACATGTTAGCTGATCAGACCTAAAAAAAAACCACGAGGCAAATCGATGTTTTCATGTACGCGACATGTTTAGAGCAGCAATCGCTTCTGTCACGCACCACGCAAATATCTAAAATTCAAACTGCTCTATTTTCAAAACAAAGAATGCTATCCTGCTGAAAACAAGCAAGCCGATTGAAATTTATATTTTCTTTTATGTGATGAAGATAAAAACCCGAAATTGTGTCTAGTTATGAATTTCAGTTTCTTATGACGTCATGTGAAAACCAAGAATAGAGATAAGAATCACTTCTGTAGGAGCAATATTCACAGAGCTTTGAATTTTCAAATATTTTCGCTCGAGCCCTCAAATTGCACCCGCGAAAGAAATTTACATATGGTAGCAAAGTCGCAAGTGCTTTTTCAAAGAAATGTTTTATCGTGGGCATGAATCAATGCCGCCTAACAGGGCTAAAATTGAGTGGAGCAAGGTACTCAGATTTCAACAGGGAGTAGCATCTGAAATTGAAATACAAGACGAAAACGAGACATTCTCAATCGAAACGGGAAAAAGGACTTACCTCACCATGTTATTATTATTCTCAAAACAAACAAAAAAGGACTGCACGTGATTTCGGAAAAGTTGAAGTTTTAATTTATAAAAAACAGACATTTTGCTAGCAAATTGATACTGACTAGCCAGTTTGGCTTCAAACTTTCAGCCTGAAACAGAAACGTCACTTCGAGGCTCTGGGGAATAAGTTGTATAGTTTATATGGGTTTATTTCCCAGAGCCATGCAGTGATGTTTATTGTTTGAGGCTGAATTTTAACATATCGAAATTGTGCTACTCGTATTTCTTTGGAAACCCTAATTTTGTTGGACATGTATATCACGCGGCTCTATTCTTTGACGGCAAGGATTCATTTTTTCTGTTCCTTAATTTGCTTATTGCTCCGCTATTGTTCTCAGCCAATTCCGAGAGCCATTCTAAAATGAGAGGCGAAGGCTGTGAGAAAATAGCTCGTCTCTTCCCCATTCCCGTTGTTGCTTTTCTGCTCATTCTCGCGACTCCCCCTCTCCCCCCCCCCCACCGCTCAAACTTTGCCTTCGCCCGACATCCAGCTGGCTACGAAGGCTGTTAAACAAGGTGTTTTTTATTTTTAACCACCTTAGTAATTCTCAAAATGAAAAACTGGAACAAAGATTCAAACATTCCTCCCCTAGTTCAGCTAGCCGTGCGCGCTTTTTTTAGTTAACTAGTATAGAATCTAAATGTCCCATCTCAGATTTAATCCAAATTTTTTGTTTTCGAGGCTCATCCTGAGGATGCATTTGTCTTGTGCAACCCCACTAGAGTACGTTTGAAAACGCAGGCTTCCAAATTAGGGAGTAACTTGATAGAATAAGTCATGTTCCTTGAGCAGGAGACCAATCACATCGCTTAAAATTGCACTATCCTGTGGTGGGTTAATCATAAAGTAAACTACGGGGAACTGGAGCCTCTCACTTGCAGGTTTCCGTTCCATGAAGGCATTCTAAGAGGCTAAAGTGTTTGTGAGATAGCAAATTCGTTTCAAAGACTTCTCCCTCCTTGCAAAATTACTGGTTGCCTGCACCTTGAAGTCCCCAAAGAGCACTATGCTGGCACACAACTAACATCCTACGAACTCGGCCGCTTTTAGCAGCGCTATTTTTCCTTAATTAGACGCTCGCTAAAATTGGTCTCACATTTGATCGCTAATGGCGACTTGTTCTTTGATGTTAAGGTTGAGACCAGTTCACGGTCGAAAATAAGACTTTTGTCTGCGAAATTGAGACTGCTTGAGTTTGTATTCATACTGGTTCCCAATGAAAGCCCTTCATGCGGCCTTTCTACTGAAGCAGGTGAATCGAAATTTCTTTTAGCATTTAATAACAACAAACATCACTCCAAATGCACACCCTTCATAGTTTTATTATCCCTCTTATATCTAGGACAGTCTTATTACCCTTAATGCTTAAAGTTAAGCCAGGACAGTCATGTTCTCGTGCTATGGGTGAGCAATCAATTCTCAGGATTAAAATAAAAGCAACAGTGCTGTATCTGTAATCTGCAAGATAAAACCTGGTTCTGATCACCAGAGCGTATTACAGCACGTGACCGAGCGGAATTCATTGGGTGCTGGAACTTTTTTGTTTCTGAAGGTGCACCGCGAAATTGGCCTGTTGCTTCGTTAAGAGTTGTCCGCGCGATATTATACGGTAACGACTTTTAAGGCAAATTTGAAAAAGGGTGGTTTAAGTTGATCAACAAGATTTGAATAAGGGGATGATTTCATTAAAACAGTGCCCCTTGACACGTAGCTCATTTTTAATGGATCGTGGAGCAAATGCAAATTCTCGTCCTAAGTAATAACTGACTTCAAATGAATTCTGTAAAAGGTGATAGCCGCTTCGCGGCTCGGTAAATATCCATCACTATTCACCTCCACTTCGGTGAATAATTGTTAGTTATTGCTTGTTCGCAAGTAACTTAGAGCATTGAACTGTTCTTTTCCATATAGTTGCTGATAAAATATGGTTTGTGGCCGAATATATATGATCACACACTAACGTAGGCATATGGCTTGTTTAGCGATCCGGCCTTATCGATCTTTGGTGCTTGGAAGTAAAAAACGGCGAGTGACTTCGTGCTCGCAAAGTTTTCCGAAAGACGTTCAAGTTATGTCTATGTGCTGCTGATATATAATTAAATTCTGACGCAAAGCGAACATTTTTACAGCTTACCTTTCTATCGGTGAATGTGCTTGTTGATGTTGCTGTTATTATGGCCGCTTCTTGTCGTCGAGTTCTTCAGTGTTCCGAAGTTTCTTCTTACTTAAATACCAAAACGGTACAGTAAAATAAGTACCAGACCAAACCGTCAATGACTGTCCTTATGTAGTGCCAATCAGAAACAGTTTTCAGTCGCTATTATTATATTATATCTCTTTAGAGAAAGCAGGGTGAGACGAAGTCGTACTATGTTGGTGTCTCCATCAAAATTAATCCGTTGTGCGTCAAACGTCCCTGAAAAAGGCTGGCACCTCACCGGTTGTAAAATAAAACATAGAGATATAAACCCTATGGAACTGTAATGAATTTGTTTGTGATATCGTCAACTTTAGTTATTACTTATACTGACCTGCAAAGACGAATTTTCTTATCGTAACGTCACTGGATCAATATCCTGAGCAAAATATTATGTTCTATGCCTTATCCTGGACATTTACATATATACAATTTTAATTGTATAAATTAACATGTTGTTTAATTGAATGATGCTTTAGCAACTGTCAATCACTTAGGAATTCTCAAGTTTTGGAATAAGGAAAAAACTTTATTAGGAAAGAAATAAGTTCCATTTGAGTATATTTGTAAATACGTGTAGTCAACTGTCATTTCCAGAAATGTTAAATTTATCTCCTAATGTGCTGATCGTTAGTCCGAACCGATATACCTTTGCTGCTGATTAAAATTTATTAAAGCCGTTTTAGATGCATACTTATATATTAATTTACCTCAGAACAGAACAAAGGACGTAGCTGCGGTAGTAGCTAATGTAGAATTTAATTTTAATGTATCGAAATTGGCCTGATATATTATGCGGCAACAACTTTTAAGGCAACAATATTGCGTTAAAAATCATCTCTTGTAAAACCGCCCTAACGTTACGTCAACACATTTAAAAAGGGTGTTTTAGGTTGAACCCCAAGAATGGGATCACGAGATGATTTCATTAAAATCGTGCTCCTTGACACGTAGCTCATTTTTAATGGATCGTGGAGCAAATGCAAATTCCCGTCCTAAGTAATAACTGACTTAAAACATGAATTCTGTAAAAGGTGATAGCTATATAAAATTATTTTCTCTATTTCGTAACCTTGAAAGATTGTTCTCATTTTGTTTTATTCTAACATCAATAATTATTTCACTTTATTTTTATTTTCGCAAGCAACTTAAATTAGAGCATTGAATTGTTCTTTAAAATACTCAGATGCTGATAAAATATGGTTTGTGGCCGAATATGATCACACGCTAACGAAGACCCATGGCTCCGCGTTTAAGCCGGCGACACACCTAACGATGTCTGGCATGTCAGATATCGTCGATTAAATTCGCCGGCATTCACCAAGTGTGCACATTCCCGCGATTTTCTACGCTCATCGCTGGGAACTGATCAGTCAATCAATCAGGTTGGGCGATTTTATCATATGAACAATGTTAAAGTGCCACATCGCTGCGATCGGTGCAAAAAATCGCCAGGTGTGTCCGCTTCGACCGGTGGCGAGATCGCTCGCAATTTTCGCTGGCGATCAAATTCGCCGCGATTGGCGTATAAAATCGCCAGGTGTGTAGCCGGCTTTAGCGATCCGGTCCGATCGACCAATCTATCGTGCTTGGAAATAAAAAGCGAGTGACTGCGTGCTCGCAAATTTTCCGAAAGACCTTCAAGACCCGGGGGGGACCAGACGGGGATGCTCGTCGGAAATTTTGCATTTAACCCCTAAAAGAGACCATCTGGGCGTGGCTCAAGCTTTTTGTGACCCCTAAAGGAGACCAATTTGGGCATGGCTTAAGCAAATTTTGACCCCGAATGCGGTAAAGAAAACAAGTTTAAAAGAAAATTTGACTTCTGTTTCTCTTCGCGTAATTCTGTGTTTCTTCACGGAACCCTAAACGAGACCTTGGCGGCTTAAAATATTGGCGCTTTGCCCGGAACACCCTAAGCGAGACCAAAATCCAAAATTTAAACCGTAGTCGTCTAATTAGCGGGCTCGAATAGCGGGCAGTAGAAAAAAAATCCAAAAGATTTGCGGCAAACTACAAAATCTATTAAAAGGTATACATTTATCTGTAAAATTATGGTCATTGCGAATGGCAAACGCAATTTTGATTTGCCACCATGGCATAGTTTTCTTAAATGCATTCTAGCATCTCGGAAGGACGCTCAGTGTTGTTGTTACTAAACGGTTGCATCGCTTCTTGAAGCTTGCGGGTTTCTCCTTCTTCGCGTTCTCGCTGGTCTTATAAAATCAGGCTATCCAACGAACACACTATAGTAAGTTTATCCCTGAATGCTGATTTTTTTTCCCACTAAATGCTGATGAAATACTGGATTTAAGTACGTAAGTTTGAGGGAACTTCTCGGCTTTTCGAACCGCGCGTAATAAAAAAAAGGTCGATGCCGCGAGATATCGACATTGTACTAAAATAAAACAGTAAACGTTCGCATAAGTTCTGGTATTTCTTGAATGTCATGGGACATGCACGAAGCGGCGCTGCAAAAATCCCCATGTGTTTTACATAGATAGCCTTTTTGTTTCTTTCTGAAACGTGGCCACGAGCGTGTTGGATATGAGATAGGCAGGATAAGTAAATCAACGAGGTGCTAAGGGAATCATCATATTTTGATTACAAACAACACAGAAAATATGGCATGCGTAGCAGGCGCATGACAAATAAAGGAACGTAACCTACGCGCGCGAGAGAGGAAGACACGCGAGGGTAAAAGGAGGGAAGAATAAAATGCATGCAAAGAAAGCCTGCCCGAGAGGCCTACCAAATTCGTTTCCCGCCCCCTATCCAATTATTTGAAACATCAAATTGCCTGTGTGAAAAAAAATAGCATATGACAGGCCTACGCGTAAGTCGTTTGTCAATTTACTGCATTCTACCGGCAACAATCTGCTATGTTTTTGCTTATTCTGCATTTTCCAAGGTTTACATAGATAGTCTAAACGTTTCTATAGCATATTTGTTCGTCGAGAAATTAGATTTTGAAAGTTGTTTTTTATTTGAGCCGCAAAGTTCATTTTTAGCGCAGGAGTATTTATTAAATATGAAATATGTGATAGTAAATAGGCCTTATCACGGTTTTCGACGCCATTTTGACGGGTAGGCAAACAGGCTTGAAATAACAGTGTTTGTATGGAAATCCGATGTCAAATAATTTTCATAAAACATCGCTTCTGGAAAATTCATGAATTGGAAACTTTCGGCACTAGGAAGAGGATTTTAAGGAAAAACTTGGAGGGATGTAGCTGCAACAGAAAGCGTCCAGTCGTGTTTTGAACTTTCCGATACATTTCCCTGTATTTTTTCCCGCGAACTATTTTTAGTAGCAGTTCACGGCTGGTTCGCTATACAGACAAATGTATGGAAAGTTCAAAACACGACTGGACGCTTTCTGTCACAGCTACATCCCTCCAATTTTGTTCTTAAAATCCTTTTCCTAGTACCAAAAGTTTCTAATTCATGAATTTTTCAGAAGCGATGTTTTATAAAAATTATATGACATTGGATTTCCATACAAACACTGTTATTTCGAGCCTGTTTGCCTACCCGTCAAAATGGCGTCGAAAACCGTGATAAGGCCTATTAAACACGAAAAAGGTTTGAACGTTGAGATATTGTCAGAAACAAGCAAATGTTATTTTTCCTGTATTTTCCTTTTCTTAACGTTTATATAGAAACCAGAATCACTTCTTTAGGAGCAATATTCCCAAAGATTTGAATTTTCAAATATTTTCACCCGAGCCGCCAAATTGCACCCATGAAAGAAATTTGCATATGGTAGCAATTTTTCAAAGAAATTTATTATTGTGGGCAGGAATCAATTCTTTTTTGTTATTCTTCTTGTCTCTAGCCTTACGCAGACAATTTAAGATATAGAAAAATAGAATATATATAATAGAATATATATATAGAAAATAGAAAATAATTTTTAGAAGTTCTATTTTCCAGCTGCGAAGGTAATTTCTACCGCACGGTTTTCATGAGCCCGAAAACAATGCGCACAAGTTTTGAACGTTCAAACATTATCAGGAACAGCCAAATGTTATTTTAAGAGGCTACAATTATTTCTGTACAGATTTAGAAATTTTAGGGATTGGATTGTTGTTTGAAATATTTATATGTCGATGAAACATGGTTCATGGCCGAATGTGATCGCACAGTAACAAAGGGTATGGCTCGTTTAGCCCTTGAGCCAGATCAATCTTTGGTGCTTCGAAGTAAAATACGCCGAGTGATCGCATGCTTGAAAGTGTTCCCAAAGACCATCAAGACATGTTGTAAATCAAATGAATGGTTCAAAATGGACAAGAAGACCATTTCTAGCCTGACGTAGCCGTTTTACAGCATTTGGCATCATTCCTGTCACACTATACATATATCAGCTTAAATTCCGACTTATCGCGAACATTTTTAGGCTTACCTTGTTGTCAGTGAATGCGCTTCGTTTGGGTATAACCTTTATTACGGGCGTTTCCTGTCGACGACTTCGAAGTTTCTTCGGTAGTGATATAAACCATAGGCCGCCCAAGCTCAAGCTGTGAGTTGTGGTGATCATCTTGCGTAACAACCGTCACGGCGCAAATTTAAGAGTTTGTATGGGAATATTTACGATCGGGTTTAGGAGGTAAAAATTCCGAAAATTTCTGAATAAAAATTACATACCTTGTTTATACGGTGTACTGTTTGTTGTTTCTCTGTCTCCTTTTGCTGATTGAAGGTCATTTTAGCGAGTTATCGTTTCCCGGAGTTGCTACATTAAAAATTATCCGCGGGTTATTACACGGAAACAACGTTAATTAAGAACACTTCTCTGTAAAAATCAAACAAAGTGGGAAATGAAAATTTTTGACCCTGACTCAAATTTGGCATGCAGATAGATCTTCAGGGGGGATGTTCCAAAACGCCCTTTATTAACGTCCTTACTTCATTGTTGCCATGGTAACATCAGATGTTTGTTGGCATCACAAACTCCAATTTTGAGCTCATGGCCTTAATATTCGCGAAGAAATGTACCAGCTTTTTCCTTTTATTATTTTTTATTTTTTGTTACTATTATTTCATTTGCTTCATATTTACTGTCAATCAATTTAGTTTAACATAGTTCCGCTATTGCGCAAATATTTGTCAGCTATATAAGCGTGTGTCCCAATGTAAATTTTCATTATACCTGAAGAAGGCTGGTTTGGCCAGCCGAAATATAGTAACCTTTAAACCGTAATTCTACGTTGTATCGGTCTCTGCTTCTTTTATCATTTGTATTTGTTAAGCCGATCAGATCTACAATTGATCCAACGTATACCAGCAGGATTATCGTCCACGGTTGTTGCTTGGACTTGACTCAAATGTAAGACACCATTTCTTAAGTCTATTAATACACTACAACTTAAGACTTACACATAAGTTAAAACATTTATTCGACTTTACAAAAATATATGTGGCTTTAAGTTTTATCATTTGTAAATAAATTAAACGGTCAATGAAGTAGACAGTGTTTCGGCCATTTTAGTTGATGGGTAAAATAGGCAACATATTTTCTTGAATTTCTCTAAAAGTACATCAGTTCTAGAAATGAAACTACATTACTAGTTTAGAGTAGACGTTTTAATTACTAAATCTGTAAACGTTTCTGCGAGGCCGACTTATTTTATTCCTAGGGCGCATTCTGACATAATAACTGATCCCGTCGATTCGACAGTAAAGCGTTAAAAAAACTGAAACGGCCTTGTATTTAAAAAAATATTGCGTACTGGTTAAATTTATGACAGATCTATCTCTTAATGACCGTTATTTTTTAATCAATTTCAAGCAAAGTAAAGCTTACTTTCCGGTTTTGTCCAATTCTCTACCTTTTGACATAAGTTGAAGGAGTCTTTGCTTACTACAAATCATTCCAACTGTACAAAGTTCCAGACTTCTGAACCTTTTCTTACAGCTTGCAAGGCTATTTATCGTCAGTGATATTCCGTGCTCTCATTTCATACCATTTATGAACAGCTTTAGGGGGTCCCGAAGGAAGACAACATGGACCTCCATTTACGGTGATTTCCCCTTGAAATTCACGCTGTAATTCGCCATCGGCTGCCATCACTCGTTTTAGAAGAAAGAGCTGTTTTACGGAGGATTGTATCAATGCAAGCAATTCACTGCATATTATGCGCCAAAATTGGCCGCAAACCACCTCTTTCCGAAGTAGAAATTTATTTTCCACTTCATATTGTGATGACCTAAAGTCCATTTACTAAAACTGCTAGTAATTTACATCTCTAGTCAGGAGGTCAGTAGATCACACTTAACGTACGGTATATTTTTCAAAATCCTTTTCACTGTTAAAAAAATGACATCTTTCATAAATCGCGAGAGATATGGGCGACATGTATTTTCTATTCCGATTTATATTTCTTGTCTATTCAACATATCTTTTAAAGGAGGGCTGGACGCTAAATATTATAGCCCTAGGGTGGCAAATTCAATACGCAGAAGAAAGAGAGGAAAGGTAACGCACCTGCACGAAAGAGTAACAAATAAAAATTTAAAAACATAATATATTAAATATAATTCGAATGTGTTCTTGTTAATTAACAAGACCCTTTATTCCAATAAGCGCCCCTACTCTGCTATTAAAGTTCTTTCAATTCCGTCAGATGAACCGTGGTTCATCAGCTCGGCTTTTTTTTTATTGCTCCGGCGTAATGCCTCATTACAAAAACAGTAGCCTTCGTCTAAGTTGCTCTACTATTATGTCCATGTGCCGGAGTCATTTCGCTATTCCTTCAAACGAATGCTCTCTTCTTTAAATTTCGTGAGAGATTGCTCGGCTGGTCGTTCTAGCCGGCAGGAAGGATCCAGCTACAACAAGTCCATTTTCCAGTCTCCTTGATCCTGTCACCTAGACTTGAATTTAGTTGTCTCATGAAATACCATCAGCAAATGGCCCATCAAGTTTGTTGACAGCTTGTTGTCACCGTATATTTGTTACTGTTACACAGTTAGGCCGGTTACTATTTCTGTTATTGCTCTTTTTTAAATAAATATATTAAAGTTTTGTTTTGCACATTCAGTTGTTTGTCAAAAAAAAAAAAATAATAATAATAAAATTGTCATGTCCCTATTAAGTGCCCTGTCTCAAATAAGTGCTTTCCCTATAAGATAAGGTACCCACTACGTTAGTCCCGGTGTTAGCAGTCTGAAGCTAAGGGCACAGATCAGAAATAAAAATCGAAACCGATAATAGCCGTGCCTCTTTAAACCAAATCTCTCGCGATTTATAAAGATTGTAACCTTTTTAGCAGTGAACAGGGTTTTGAAAAATATATTGTACGTTAAGTGTGATCTCCTGACCCCCTGGCATGACCAGAGATGTAATTACTGAGAGTTCCAGAGTTTAGGTCATCACAATATGAGGTGGAAAATAAATTTAGTCAATGCCGCTGACCGCTAATTTCTAAGGCCTATGTTCCCATGAGCGATGAGCTGATTAATTCTACTTCGGAAAGAGGTGGTTTGCGGCCAATTTTGGCGCATAATATGCAGTGAAATGCTTGCATTGATACAATCCTCCGTAAAGCTGTAAATTTTCTTTCTTCTAAAACGAGTGATGGCAGCCGATGGCGAATTACAGCGTGATTATCAAGGGGAAATCACCGTATATGGAGGTCCATAAGTACGTAAATTATGATCATCCGGGTGAGTGTAGTCCTGAGAAGGACTGTTTGTGGTGACTTTGACTGACGTTTCGACAACCTGAGCGGAAGTCATCTTCAGGGTCAAGTGAATTGTGGAACGTCAGTAGGTGGTATATACGTCTCTGGTTGTTAACCTGATTGGTCAACAAAGTCCAGATGTTATTAGTCGTTTGTCAGTAAGCCGTGATGTTATTGGCTGTGAAGACTGTAAAAAGTGATTGGTGCGTACGACTGACTGAACACAAACGAGCAACTAGAAATGGTGATATCAACAATCACATTGCTGAGCACCATTTACAAACGAACCACAGAATCGACTGGGACTCTGCCAAGTGCATCACCTACTGTACAAATAACTATCAACGACTCACTCTGGAAAGCTGGTTTACTAACTTAGAACAAACGCCACTCAACCGTTGCCTACAACTACCTGCACCATACAAACGACTTATTCACAACAACAACGAAACAGACAAACAATAGACATTTTACTAACAATAGACCCACAGACTTTTAGCCTAACAGAAGACGGATCGAAACGCCCTAATCAGTTAATGACTGACTTTCAACGGTGAAGGTTTATGCATAATTGTATATAGAAGATCTGGGGGAGACGGCAAACAGCAACAGAAAATATGTTGCTTAATCAGTAAAATTGCTAGAATATCAATACAAGACAAAATCAAAGGGATTAATGTTGTAATCATCTCAACAGAATTTGACAACGATTGTAGATCATAGGAGACTGAACAATGATGGTTTAATTGACAAATCGACTGTGTATCAGTGTAGAATTTTGTTGCTGAGAAGGTAAAATGGCTCAAAAGCTCGACCAGTGTGCGAGAAACCGTATTGGTCAAGCGAAAGGAACGCGAGGTCTTGAAGATAAAACTCGGAGATGAAACTCGGTCCCAGGGTTCTCTCCGCCTAAAGTGCCGTATAAGAGGGGAGACCCCAGAACGAGGTTGCTGGAATATCAAGTTTTTCTTTTCCTGTTTTGCTGTTTCTTAAATTTATGTCTTTTAATTTAAAACTTGAGACGAGAGACAGTGGTGTGTGTCTCCTGATGTGTATAGCTGATCAGGGAAAAAGAGGCAGAAAGACTAAATGCAGGACATTCCCAGAGTGTGGCCAATGTGCGAGCCAGCGAGCCAAACGTGCGAGGCATGCGAGCCAAACGTTCAAGCCATGCAAGCCAAACATGCGAGGCTTGCGAGGCACAGACAACCCCCAACATAAATGCTAACCATTAAGCTAAACAGGGAGCCACTTAAGCTAACCTGAGTGCTATTTAGGCCAACCGGAGTGTTTTTTAGGCTAACCTGAGTGCCTCGCATGTCTGCCTCGCATGGCTCGC
This sequence comes from Pavona decussata, assembly GCF_977016875.1. Lineage (NCBI taxonomy): Eukaryota > Metazoa > Cnidaria > Anthozoa > Scleractinia > Agariciidae > Pavona > Pavona decussata. The sequence goes on from NW_028145545.1 coordinate 307,806, forward strand.
TGGCTCGCTGGCTCGCTGGCTCGCTGGCTCGCAGATTGTCAAGACCTACATTCCCATTGATGAGAGCTTTTCTCTTCTTTCAAATAATTCTGCAACCTCAGTTTAATTCGTTAGTTATTTATTATAAATAATTTTATTTTATGGCAGCGTGGGTTGTAACAAGTGTTCCATGTAAATATCATGATTCGTGATTTTAAAGCTCAATTTCAGTATTACTGAAAATAAAGGAAGTTTGACACTGTAGTTTTCTAGTGTCTCAAATTTTGCGTGGCCTGTGACTTTCTGAGAGTCTTTTTATTGGATGGCTAGCGTACAAAAAACCAATAGAACCCCGTTCTGGGAGACACAGGAGCGAGACTTGGTGCCACGCCAGCACAGGCAGCCCAATCTCTGTGAGCGTTTGGATCTTTTTTACGTCTCGTTGTAATTTGAGTGTCACGATCTGAATCACGCAATGGCGTAAATTGTAAAGGTTTGTATGGGAACTTAGCTTGTGTCCTTGATACCTAAAACTCAAGTAAATTCCCATACATACCCTTCTAATTTACGCCTTTGCGTAACTCAGATCGTGACACTCAAGTTACAACGAGACGTTTATACAAACATCTAAACTGTCACAGAGCTTGGGCTACCTGTGACACCACACAATCCTGTGGTTCTTGCCATGTGCTTCCGTGTTTGTTTCGGCATCGGTGAAATCCTTCTGGAAGAGCTGCTTGCCAACGGCTTTAAGGAAAGGATAGCTGACAGGCGACCCATGGTACGAGATTGCGCCAAGGGTGACTCTCTCCTGGCGCCCATCTGCTGACCAAAAGTTCTGGGGACTCTGGATGCGAGATTGGATTTACAAACTGTGTGGAGCAAATATGAGGCCTCTTCAGTCCATTTCACTTGCATTTACCGGAGCCCCTTGAAGAACAAGGCAATGGGCACTTCTGTTATCAGGAGCTCATTAACTGTTGCAATAAGTAGCCCTGCATTCGCTGACTTTGGCGACTGTGTTTTGTATTTCAGATATTTTTAGATTAAAAAAAAAAAAAACTTTTTCCCGCAGTCCTCAGGCCGGTTCTTTGGAATTTCGCCAGCGGCTGTGAACAGCTGCTGGTTTTCGCGGGAGGTGGTCCTGGGAACTAGTATTACATTCTTGTTCCCAGTGTCTCTCCGTCTTTCGGTCGCTAAATTCCAACATGGCGGGCATTTTATAACCGGGTTACGTTACGACTGTGAATTACGAAACTTTTGCGTAGAAGTCGTACAATGAGGATCCTTACAAGAGCTTGGGCAAAATATCAACAGCTTCTCATTACACATCCGTGGAAAACACAAACATTCGGAACAGGTAAGACAGAAAAACCTTGTAAACAACAAACACGCATTCATTGCATGTGGGGTTTTCGGTTTTTTATTCTCAGTTGAATTGTGGACATCGATTTTAGGGTATACAAAACTTAGCTGGATTTATGGCATTTCCTTCGTAAACTCTACACAAATCAAACACTTGTCTGTTGTAAATTATAAAAATGTCGTCAACTCAAGAAACAAAGCCCAGATGTGTGGTTGATTTTTTAATTTGGCAAAAAGAGAATGAAAGAAATCTTCCAAGTGTCGATGCAGGTTTTAGGGTTACAGACTGTAAGTCATATTGATCTTCCATGGAATTCGAGCCCTTAAAGCACAAAATAACCATTAAACTACATTTGTGAGACATTGGCCTTGGCTTATAATTATCTAGAGCATAATTATTCGGAGAACTTTCGTCATCACTTGTGCTTGTTTTATAATGAGCCCTTCAAATAAGTAATGAGTAGTACATGTACAGAGTAAAATAATTTTATTACTTCTAATGTGAGAAGAGAAAAACTCAGGTTACAGCTGCAATATTCCGTATTATATTATGTTGTTACTTAACTCATACTCCATTCTCTAACTGAAATGTTCTGCCCTTGTACAATAGGAGTCCTCGTAGCTGCAGGCGATGTTGTCACTCAGCAGCTTGTTGAACATTATTTTTTTTTTATTTATAAACATTATTTAAACAGAAATTCCAATTCAGCGTAGCTGGTTTAAATGGAGATCTGTATAAAATAATAAGAATAAATAATCAAATATAGAAATGAAAGCAAAAGTCATTCAAAGAGTTCATGAAGGTGAGAAATTAACTGAGGTGATTTAGATGTTTCTTGACTCTCAGTTTAAAACTAGTGAGAGACAGATCATGACGTAAGTTACGAGGAAGAGTGTTCCAGGATTTGGCGGCATTGAGAACACAAAGGAACTGACCATGATTTTGTCCGAACTGACCGAAATGACACCGTAGAAACTAAACAGCTGTCTCCTAGAGTTTTTTTTGTCTGCGAGAAAAAGCAAGAAAGCGAGACAGCAATTTCTACGATAAGAAATCGTGTGCCGTGCGAGATTTTAAAATTGCATACCATTTGTCGGTATATTGCCAGAAGTAAAATAATTTTTTTGGTCCACTAGTTATTCAGCTTGTGTGGCATATACTAAAACAATTACCCACCTCATTGTCAGTGAAAGTAATGGATATTTACCTCCACTTCGGTGAATAATTGTTAATTATAATTTTTTTTCTTTTGTTTCTGTTGACAGAGAAACATTCGTGGGTTTTTAAATGGCATCAAATTTTCATGATAACCCCCCTTCAACAGTGATGTTGTATGAAGAATTAGGCGTATGTTACCATGGAGTATTTACTTTGTAGGTACTACCTTAAAGTGAATATGACAGATTTATTTATTTGCTAGATCAAATGGTAATGTATTTCTCGTATAAAACTTATAAAAAAAATTTTTATATTTGAGTGCCGTTCAGATAGTACTTTTAACATCATACATGCAAAGAGCATTCGACAACCGTAATGAAAGTATTGAGGCAACATAATTTGAATTTTGTTAACAAGGTTTTCTATTTTAAAGGTAGAAGGACAAAATGATGTTAACCTTTTAAGCCCTAACAGTAATCAGCATCAGCAATTTCTCCTTGTAATATCAATGCTTTTTGTACCCCTAAGGTTATGAGATTTAAGGATATGACCACCCAAGGTGAATTTTCTTGATATTTTAATAACTTCTCCCCAGACTTTTATAAGAAATGTATGGGAAAAAGAAAGGAGAATTTGTTCTTTGATATTTGGGGTTAAAGGGTTAAACATTGACAAATATTAATAATATAATCACCCAAAGGCTATCTGTATTTTTTTATCATAAAAGTATTAAAAGGTAATATAATATTTATTTAATTACCAGCGTGAATTTAAGAAAATTTTCTGAAAACCCATCGGAGAAGTATATGTTAGCAACATGGAAAAAAATGTTACACCATAATGGCCACATGTTAAATTAATTCTCAGAAATGCCATCACACAGTCAGTTGCAACTGAATCAAAATTAAATGCTATCATTGCATCACAAAAAAGAATCATTCTTCGGAAAAAGTCAAAATTATCTTTTCATTGGAATTAAAAAAAGTGAACTTATAGGAAGCAAAAATAATAGATTATTTAGGTATAAATTAAACAGTAAGCAAAGACACAAGACTGCATCACATTTCAATAATAACATTCGAATAATTATATTTTTGTTTTTAATCCCTCAAATGAAAAGAGTTAATTGTCACATATATATACGTGTACACAGTAGAAATTTAAAAGTCTCTACTTATTTTTTAGGGTAGGGCAAATGTATCTCAGAGGAATATTTTCTTCATTCATCAATATGGAACGACTTTTTCATTTGAATGCAAAACCAAGCAAATGTCCGCTTATTGAAGTTAAGTTATGCGAAAAGTTAACAGCTGCTTCTCTTGAGGGGAATAAAAAAGAAAGTAGTTCAATTTTTTGGTCATTTTTTTCTATAACCAACATAATTACTAGTTTTTAAGCAAACCCTCTGTTGAATTAAGAATTTGTAGCAAAAAATCTACCGCGGAAGTCAAGTGAACATTTTATGCAATTTGTTATCACAAACCACAGCTGGACAGGGCTGCACTTTCTAGGTGCGTTCCGTGTTGCCCACGCTTGTGATCCTGAGGAACAACTTCTTGCAGAGAGAATCGATTGTCATCAGTCATTCAGTCATTCAGGTAAGTGAAATTATAGTTGTTGTTCCCTTTGTGTATTAACTGTCCAATTAAACCGTTCAATTAATATTTAGCTAACACATCCAGCTACTGACGCAAATAGAAGTGAAACATTGGCGCGAAGAAATAAACACAACAATGCGCTCTTTGATTATTTCTCAATAAACACAAATGAATATCGTATGAGCAGATCTTTTAAGATTAAAATATTTTAATCTTTTAAGATTAAAAGGTTAAAACCTTCGTCAACAAAACGTACCCTTTGGATTGAGCCATAAGTGAGAGTGAACCGCTTTCTAGTAGTTTTGGCGCAAAAATACACCGTATAAAATAGCCCAGATGACTATTTTGCATAGCATAATTGTTAGTAAAAGCTACCCAAACGTTATGAGCTTTTAGTATAATTACTCAGGTGATTATAGAGATTCTGTTGATCTGATTGGTCGAGGATTGAGTCATATCCTGCTATAATCACCTCGCGCGAGGTGATTATAGCGGGAGCACTAACTTTCAAAATGGCCGCTTAGCTATTTGTTGACATTTCTGAAAAAGAAGTAAATAGGATGAAAGAAAATGCAATTCCGAAAGGCACTAAAGATGCAGCTAAGTCAGAGGTGATACTTTTCGAAGGAAAGAGATGAAAAGTTTGCTGATTGTAATAAAAAAAACCCTTGTAAATTGCTTGTTGTCGATCTCGATGACTTAAAATGAAGACAACAAATTAAGTTAAATTCGAGCAAGATTTTCTTTATTAACAGAATGATTTCACAAACAAAACGAGTTTAAGACAGAATTTGAAAGCATGGAAGTAACAAGATGAATAAATGTCTCTGTAAGCTTTACGTTTCAGTGGCGAGAAAAGAAAACAGTTTTTATAATCTGAAAACTAGTTTGTTGTCGGTTCGAGCGGCTCTCGACTACCATCTAAAGTCACCGCCTCACAACAAAATATTTTCATCTGTGACAACCGTGTACTTGTTTAGTGAAGCCAATAAATGACTTAATTCCTACCTGAAGCAGCTTATCTCCGAGGGCAATTTATAAACGTCCGTTAACCGGCGAAGCCATCATGTCAACAAGAAATTGTGCAATAAAATGCTATCGCTAACACTTGTGATCCCGGCTCGAGTTTTACACCAAACAGCCTGGTTCATCTTCATCTATTTTGGTAAACGGGTCGGAGAAACCCAACATTCATTCACAGAAGTCAGTGCTTCGTCTCAATGAAGCGGCAGTTAAAGAATATTGACATTCTGCTTGAGGCCGTGTGCAGTTTATCGATTGCGCATGTGATTTCGATTGAGCATGTGATCGGCAGACTGCGCGTCTCTGTTCAATGACGCGTGACGATTTGAAACAAACAAACAAAATCGAGATTTTTCGGACGGTACTTGTTTTTCTCTGATAATCACCTGAGTAATTATACTAAAACAATTATTCGCCTCAGGCTCAGTAAATATTGGTGAATATTCCCCTCGACTTCGTCTCGGGGAATATTCACCAATATTTACTGAGCCTGAGGCGAATAATTGTTAAATATCACAGGAAAAATAGTATTACGAGTACTGATAATAACGGATGCACTTCACCAGAAAATAATTACAATTTGCTTTTTACAAACAAGTTTTTTTCTTTTGAAAAAAAAAAATTAGCATCGCAAGATGCGAAAAGGCTGATTATACTGATTTTCTCAATTTCTCAAATGTTTTCTTGCAATAAAAAAAAAAATTAAACTTAGTTTTGTTTAGTTATTCTTTTTACGAAGTAGAAAACCTCTTGTAAATGATCATTCCATTTCTTACTGGTTAACTGTTTTTAGCTGTAGCCATCATTTTTATTTATTTATTTATTTATACAGGAAATCTGGTTTAAATTAGCTAGTTTAAACAGAGTCCTGGTTAAAAAGGAAATAAACAAATAACAGAAAATCAATACAAAATAGCACACTTATAAAATCATCATATGAAAAGCCAGATCAATGTTTTTGAGTTCATATTAACTAACTCATAAATTTCTCTAAGCCTCTGTAAGTGTTGTTATAGTGGAATTGCATATCCGGAGTAAAATCTGATCAAAATATCCGAGCTACCAGATGCCGTTTTCTTTATTTACTTCAGCATGCAATGACTTGAGAGAGGGCTTCGTTCAATTCTTTTTTGATACTTTGGGTCATCTGATATTTTGGAAAAAAATTTTCATGAATGTTTCATGAATGTTTATTGCCAAGGATCATTAACATCAACTTTCTTGTGGTGTTTCTACTGCTATGCGAAGCACACAGTACACAGTTAAACTCGTAATTATGGACTTCGTCAATGGATCGTCAGAGCGTTTTAGTAAAGGCTGGTTAAAGCGACATTTTAAGGATTGAGTTCGGTAGGGCGAATGCTAGCTTTCCGTTGTCTTGCGTCAGTTTCGGTGATTTATGCAACCTGATTGGCTGTACGAGTGGTCCAGCTTTTAGTCATCTGGAATGACTCTACCAGAAGTCTCTTCCAAAGCGAATAATTATCTCATTGAACACGCAATATAAATTCTATTTGGACCAAGAAAAATTAAAACTTAAAATTACAGGGGAAATTTTTTTTTCAAAAAGTATAAATTTATTGTACATTTGAAAGAAATTATACATAAGCCAATATAAATATGGTAATGACAAGATTCATGTCACTCGAACAATCAATCATACCATTATTCGTTCAGATAACTCTTTAACCAAAACTCACCTGTTCGTTTGCATGTTCTTTAAGACACTGTACCTTTTAAAAAATGACACTAAAATGTCAGAAAAGGTATACATAAAAGTGCTATGGAAAAGATTCAAAATTTGGTTGTTAAAAATGTGAAATATAAATTATCCTACACATCTTACAGCAAGCACATGGCTAATGAATTGACAAAAGCAGCTTTAAATCTATTGAAAGATATAAGCAGGTCAACATTGCGTCATCAAACTTTGTCATTGCTAGAAATAAAACTTGCATAACACACAATAGCTGTCAGTTAAACTGTTATCCTCCCAGGGTTATAAATATTACAGCCTGGTTCACACGTAAACGCAAGCAAAAGCATAAGCACAAGCATAAGCACAAGAAGCCTACGTGTAAACCGGTGCGACGCAAGCATAAGCGCCTTGTGCTTGCGCTTGTGCTTATGCTTGCGTCGTCCTGGTTTACACGTACGACGCAACGACGCAAGCATAAGCACAAGCACAAGAGAATGGAACGATTTCCATTCTCTTGTGCTTGTGCTTATGCTTGCGTGGTTGCGTCGTACGTGTAAACCGGGGCGACGCAAGCATAAGCATAAGCACAAGGAAAGGAAACTGAAAAACAGTGACAAGTTGTCAGCGTACAATCTAGTTACTCATGCGTTGCCATTTTTCGCCATGTTGGAATCAAATCTCGCGCCAAAAGGCAGCCCGGCTGCCCAATTGCGCCAAATTTGTTTGCTTCTCCGCTTGCGTATGTCGCGTTATGCTTATGCTTATCGCACGTGTAAACATCCTCGTGCTTGTGCTTGTGCTTATTCTTATGCTTGCGTCGTAGGTGTAAACCAGGCTTAAGAAAACAACTAGCTTTTTTTCAGTTTGGCGCGTGAGACTTAATTTTATGTATTTTATAATTAATTTCTTACTAGTGAATGAATGCGCTTTACGTGGTAATTATCTATCAATTCTTGTGATAATTACCGGATATTGTTTAACCTTGTTTTTGTTTTTGGTTGCCGCGTAAGCAAAAGTTTAATGTTAGTAATGGTTGAGATGTTGCTTTTTGCAGACAGGAGATTATTTGTATTATGTTTTTATGGCTAACACCCTGACAATAGTTGGCGTCTTGGGATGTACTATAGTGAGAAATTATTCAAGTCTGCACACTTAATGATTTCTGATTCTCATTTGTACCCTATCCAGCCTTTGGGTATGGGATGGGGGGGGGGGGGGGGGGAGTGCCTACCTTGGAGGCAATATGATATAATATTTGATTGATTTCCTGTCACGATGAGAACGATTTGTTTATCTTATTTTATTTTTTTTATCTTTTATGAGGAATTTTAACTTTATTCTCTGAAATTATTCGTCTTTATACCATTTTGAGCCCAGTTTATTATGATGTGACTTATGTCATGCTCTCTGCCAAGAGAACTGAAGGATGTAACATTAACATTTCGTACAAAATTTTCCTCTATTTTGTAAGGTTCACTGCGACTTTCCAGGAAATAATTATTTGTCACATTAATGACGTAACGTCTAATCTTTTGTCGTTATCTTTCCAAACACGAGCACGTTACCTTGAAGAGCAGATGATGGCCCTCTACTTATAACCATAATCTCACACTAGGTCGTCTCAGGTTTTGTTGTTTTTCTATTCCGCAGCATGAGATCTATTTCATGATTCATTTTAACTTTAAAATTACCAAGGTTACCAACGAAACTTTGGTATCTACAGTTGTGAAAAGGAAATTATAACGCGCAATGCGAGGACAAACTTAAAGCAAGATGTCGTACCTCAGCCGAGTATCATCCGTTGTTTTCCTGCCATACGATATAAACAGTCAATAAATATAAATTACTTCAGATCTTCACTTAATATTAGTGAGGTAAATTAACAGATTTGTCTTTGGCAAGATAAAACAGTAGTAATCTAGGGCAGTATTTTTAATAACTCGCTTTATTAGAGCAATTGATTCTGTTTACCCGTAGGAGTCATTACTCCAGTAAAGAGCAGTAATTTAAGCAATCACGATGGTGTATAAACACTTCTCCAGCATGGCAATGCTTACTTTGCTATTTGTGCTGTTTTGGAACGAGAACAGCGTTCTTGCAAGCCAAGGTAAGTTCACTTCATGTTTCTTTTCTTTGCTCCAGTTTAATTATACACGGACAGCCGTGGTATTACAGGCCTTATTGCCATGTGATATGTAAAATGTACTTAACTGTCACTTCTGGTAGGCTGTAAAGTATGTCTTAATGTCATAATTTTCTGTTCAGTAATTGCATCTGCTTGTTTCTGCACACCTGGGTACTTGACGTTGATTAAATACTTTTGTCTTTAACAGAATGTGGTTCAGTGGTAAACAACTCGCTTTCAAGTCCTGGATATCCAAACAACTACCCAAATAATATGAATTGTAGCTATTCGGTTCCACTTCCAGACGGCATGACGCTGGTTACTTTTGACTTCTTTGACTTGGAGTGGTATGAAAAATGTGGGTAAGTAAATTTAGCTGTATTATCATAATATTAGTGGTAAGTGAAATGGTTCAAGTTTAACCCTATCGAGACTGGCTGTTTTTGTTGTTGTTGTTGTTGTTTTTTTGTCCTTTAGAGGCGAAGAGGGGGATTCCCCCACCCCTCTATGACGTCGAAACTATAAAAGCTATGACAATTAAACTTGGACAATTGATATTACATTGAAAGACGTTTCGTTTGACGTTCACAATCAGAAGTGAAGACGTCGTTTAACGTGGTAATGGCGGCATGATTTTCAAATGGCGGGCATCTTGAACCCGCCATCTTGGATTTCTGGATTTCCTCAAAACTTCAGAAAAGCACTGAAATTAAGCAAAAAGTAATCAACACGATCAAAGGAGCACTAATATAAGCTAAAAAACACACAATTTACAATAAGAAAAGTAACTTTCTTCATTTTGAAATGAGATTTTCCTTTTTCTGAAAAAAAAAAAAAAAACAAAAAACAAAAAACAAAAAAACAAAAAACGGCCGGTCAATTTATGATAACATAAAAGTCGATGAACACTAAACGACCGCACAAAATATTCCCAAATAAATTTTTGAAAAGGTGCTGAGGTTTCATGGCGTTTGCGCAAATGTTAAAAAAGTTAAGAAAAATAGTCAGGTTCAAAATCGCCGCAGGCAGAATCCAAGTTCTTTCTTCGGACGCACCGTTTGCTATTTTTATCAATGTTTTGTCTTGTGGTGGCATAAAGCTTTACAGCGCTGGTGAATCAGTTAATTTATAACCAACATTTGTTTTAATGAATTAAGGCATGTCTTTCTATTGATTACATATTTATAACGATCAGTATCCTCGTCTTGTGCGCTTGTTGTTTTTCTTACTGGTGAGGCCGGCGACATACCTGGAGATTTTATACGCCGAACGCGGCGAATTTGATCGAAAGCGAAACGATTGGTGCGAACACACTTTGCTTTTTTTTTTTTCGCCGATCGCAGCGACATGGCAGTTTTAATAATTCATGTCATAAAATCGCCCAACCTGATGGGTTGACTTTACTGGCGACTCGCAGTAATGATCGTAGAAAATCGCGCGGGAACGGGCACATTTAATTGGCGAATGCCGGCGAACTTAATCGCGGGTATCTGACATGCCAGATATCGGTGATTTTTTCGCCGAACGCAGCGATAGGCGAAAATCACGATCGCTGCACCGGGCACACCTGGCGAGTTTCGCGGTTATCGGCGTATAAAACCGCCAATTAAAGTGTGTCGCCGGCTTAAGCGGTTTTTCTCCAGGGCTGAGTGTTTCACGAAGTGCCTTAAACAGCTCAATGGTTTTAAATTTTTTTGTCCTGTAATCGCAATGAATCCTCGTAGATTGATACTTTATTAATCCTTAATGTAATGTATAAATCGTTGAAAGAAGATTAGATGCAAAAGGTCTTGAACATATTTTTTCTCAAACAATTAAGTACTGAAAAAACAAAACAAGAACTATGTTAAAAAGACACTTTAAATAAATTATGTGTCGTTTCTGGGAAAAAAAAAACAGGGAGGATTTATTGCTCGACGTTTTGGGGTCATCGTGACTCTAATATCAAGAGACTGGTTGAAAAACATGCAAATAAGAAAAGGTACAAGATAAACATAAAAAAAGAATAAAAGGCCTAAACAAACACCTTGGCGCGGATGGAATCCGTTTGTACGTTCAGTGTTGGTTTACGCATGCGAATGTATGAGCATTTCTTTAACGAGGCAATCAAATTTGCCGCTATATTTCGCGATGACGTGAAAATTGCTCGATGAAGCGTTCAGGCATTTCACTATTGTGTTGGAGGTGTCCTGATTTTCTGTTTAAGACAGCATTGAAAAAAAAAAAAAAACAAAAAACAAAAAACAAAAAAAAAAAAAAAAACCAAGAGACCAGCTGTTAGACATTTTTTTTCTCTTTAAGCAACGTCTCTCATATTGCAGTTATCCGAGCAGAAGAAGCCTGATTCAGGATTGCTTGATGGTGGGTTGTAAAACGGAAAAGATAGCAAGCAAGGAATAACGCACTTGAGTGAAAAAAAAAAAAAATAATAATAACACTGTGGGCAGTTGAAAAGGGTACCAGCAAATCCTTTTTATTAAACGTGTGAAAGTGTCTTCGAAGACGAAAAAGATAGAAAAATAAATGTTTCACTAGACTCTCATATCGAAAGATGGGACTGGCTCTAGACGAATTAAGTGATCTATCGGCCACAGTAAAATAATTTTTCCATTTCCGCCACATTACTCTTCATAATTAGAAAAATTATTTCCTTGCAGTTATGACTATTTGAAGATTACTAATGACAAGAAAGAATCTCTTGGCGTGTACTGTGGTGAGATGACTGGAAAGTCTGTTTCTGTATCTGGAGACCAAGCAATAATAACATTCTTCTCAGATGGTGCTGTTGTAAGAACAGGATTCCGGTTATCCTTCACCACTAGTTCACCAGGTAAGAACATATTAGCCGAAGAAATCGCGCAGGCATTAAAATTATAGCAAATAATAATAATAATAATAATAATAATAATAATAATAATAATAATAATAATAATAATGACGTTGAACAATGTAACATCATCATTGACGTGCTTGGGGGATGGTCAAGGGATGTAGACCTGACAATGAGCAAGCTCTTTGGCAGCAGGGGTTATGACATATTGAGAAGGATGCAGAAGGCTACCATTTCGAGTTCTCTCAACATAGTTAGAACATTCAAAGCTACCGTCAATTGACTTTCCTTTAAGGAATAGCGTAGAAGCTCCATATCGTTTTTGTGTTGGAGAACTTTTATATTTTATGAGATTTTCATATTTTATCGCTATTTTTTTTTTTTTTTTTAATTTTTAACACAGCAGTTTTCTTTTTATAGTTCCTTAACATCGCATAGGTTACGCTGCGCGCCCTATGTGGTTCTATTTTAGCATACATACGTTTTTTAACTGCACATAATAATAATAATAAGTAATAGCGATAGGTCTGAGTGGAGTACAATTTAGGGAGTAATTACATCCATTTTGAAATCACTGGTGATCCTTGGAATCTGATTGGTCCAAAATGGTGCGATTTATTTCCAAATTGCACCATTTTGGACTCTAAATCGCATCATTTTTGAATTCAATGTACAGTACTCGTATAAATGGAATTAAACTGGCAATATTGAACTTGAAGTTTGCACTGTTTTCGCTTTGTTTTTAGAGCTTAAATTTCCTAGAATTTTCTAAAATTTTTGCGCAATTTTTTTGGGGGGATTTTTTAAATATAACATATTCTGGGTGGGGGAGGCTGAAATCTTTTATATAGACACTTTTTTGGGCAATATTGGGGGATTTCAAAATGGATGCAATTAAGTGGTAATTGAACTTCGTGTCGTGCAATTTTGGTCTGAAATCATACTTGTGATTTCAAATCAAACTCGCGCTGCGCGCTCGTTTGATTTTGAAATCACGCGTATGATTTCAGACCAAATTGCACTCCACTCAGTTCAATTACCAATATTAATCGGGCGAGTAATTTCAAATCGGCCGAGCGCGTAGCGCGAGGCCGATTTGAAATTACGAGCCTGATTACCCCTGAATTGTGCGACACGAATTCCTATTACCAATTAATTGTGCCAATACCAAAATGCGAGAATCTCAGTTTTAGGATATTTATTAACGTAAGAAATAGATTCCAAAGCAAAAAAAATGACTGGTTTCAACTTTGGATGTGGAGGCCCGACATCATAAAGATAATTTTTCAAAAAAGTATAGTTTTAATTAAAATACATGTCCGTCAATATTTGAACAAAATTTTTTCTTTTCCAGTTGAAGCTGGACAGCTTACCTGGCCACAATTTTTTCATTGATGTTAATTGGTTATCAAAAATTGTGCCATGTAGTGAAATTTTATTGACTAATGGCATTTGCTACTTGACTTTCATTGGTTCTTTAATTGTCCGAATTGACCTGTCCGATTACAAGCTTCTAGTAATCGGACAGGTCAAATCGGACAGTTTTTGAGTAACATAGCAAATTAAGCTATAACTATGGGCTGTTAAGAGCCAAGGCATATTCAAGCATTTTTTTATTGACACAATAATAATAATAATAATAATAATAATAATAATAATAATAATAATAATAATAATAATAATAATAATAATAATAATAATTACTCACTTGCTTAAACTTGTTTCAAAGCTCATTTTGTTATTTCTAACTTTATAATAGCACAAATTTGCATGGAAAATTCCGTCAGACAAGCAACTGTGATAACTGCTTCATCACTTGCAGAGAAAGCAAAATATATGCGGCTAAAATATTATCCAGTTTTATGAATTTTGCGAAAGCCAGGTTTGTATCGGTTCCAGGTCTAAGGAAATCTTCAATGGCTGTGGTTTGCATCCCTACATTTCGTGCTACACCTAGCTTCTTTTTTTTTTCTTCTATTAAAATTAAGGTTTAAATTTTTGTACAAATACCACTTTCTAAATTCAGTCGTGTCATGTTATTGCCAATGTCATGTTATCATTGACGGACGGTTTTCAATTTTACCATCCTCATTTTAGTTGCACCAAAGGTTGTGTCACCAGCTCCTGTTGTGCGAGCGGTGTTAAACGCCACACGTACGTTGTGCACAGCCAACGGAACCCTTCCTATATATATGGAGGTGATAAGGAACTCAACAACTCTTGTCAATGCAACAAACACTGCACGCATCCGAGTAAAGGAGGAGGGAAACTACACATGCCGGGGGACAAGCAAATATGGCACTGACGAGAGAAAGTTCATAGTTGTGGAAAGTGAGTCACAAAGATTATTTCTTTTAAAAATGAGCTTAGAAACTCGCACTTTTGATGTTTTTTTTTTCCAGTTTTTCATATATTACAAAATGCTTATTCATCTTGAAGAACCATATTTTCTATTCTGATACTAGAACTCTTTAAGTTTGATAGTATTAAAGCGAAGAAAACTTAACATACACTACTGATAGCTAGCTCAAAATGCTTCTATGAGATACTGACGTCACATTAAGTAGGATATGCGTCCAAACATCTATGTAGCGACCATTTTTGATCGACCAGCACCCCTTTTTATTATGTTTGGTGTTTTTAAAAAGGTTTGTTTTTTTACGTATTTTTCTCAAAAGTTTAAAGGTAATCATAAGTGAATAATCAGCAAACATCTCTATTGGCAAGGCCGAATTTGTCAAGAGTCAGACCCCCCTATAATTATCCCTTGACGCCAATTTCTTTTTTTTTTTTTTTTTTTTTTTTTCTTTTTTTGTTCGACAAAAAAATAAAGACTATCGTTCAAGAGTCATCAAATTTGGTGGCTGTTTTAGGCCACGTTCACAGCGTACCAGACGATTTTTCGACCGGTTGAAAATTCGCGAGATTAGGTGTTCCGTTGCCACTGAACCACGCTAACCGTATGAAATTTAAACGCCTAGTCGTTCAAATATTCGACCTCCGAATTTGAGAACGAATTTTAAGCCGATACGGTCCAAAATTTGACCTTGATCGTCTAAATTTTGGTACGGCAAAGGCATGGTTGCATTGATGCGTGGTAACTTAACTGGAAAGATAGAGGAAGAAACTCTAGATTGTGAACATGGAAAGTGTCGTTTTATTAGTTGCTTTGCTTCAAAATATCACGGTCGTAATGCAAAATGTCGTCTTGCAAATGGCTATGACCTACGAAATTTTCCAAACACGAAGGTGGCGCTGTGTTGAAAAAAGATTAAAAAGAGTCGTACATCTATCGATAAAAGAAGAAACAAAGAAAAACACTCGGTGACAACAGAATATTTCCGATGTTTTTAAATTTTGGCTTGGCTACAAGGCTTTGGGGAATAAAACAAAAGAAATTGATTATTCGTGTTTGAACCTTTATGCAATCTCTGTTGTTTAATTCACCCAACTCTCGTAGCCAAGGAAGAAATTTAATATATCAGAAATGGTCTTTTTTAGTTTAGTCATTTTTATTTATTTATTTATTTATTTTTTTTTACTTATTTATTTATTACATTGTAAAGCGTCATGGGGCTTCTGCTGGTCACAGGCCTATGATTGAACGAAATTTGATAGTAAAACACCTCGTCAACTCTACTATCAAAAATTTTGTTCACTCAAAGGTCTGTAACCAACAGCCGCCTTTGTCACCAGCTAAAGAGGCAGGTGACACGGTTCGTGTAGTGTTGCCATTTAAAGACCAAATCTCAGCAGATACTGTGAGGAAACAACTAAAGGAACTAAGCCTAAAAGTGCATACCACAATCCAGCCCGTGTTTGTAAGCCAAAAAATTGGACAAGAAGTAAAAGTTAAGGAAAGAAAGCCACTAATTGAAAATCAACAGTGTGTAGTTTATAGTTTTCAATGTGACCTGTGTGATGGAGGTTATATGTAGATGGACATAAACATCAGTCCTCCACCATTGCCAAACACTACAGGAACGTGCACGGGACGGTCCCTTAGGACCTGCTGAGCAGTTTCGAGGTACTCAAGAAATATCGGAACAAATTTGACTGTTAGTGCACAAAATGCTTTTTTTTTTTATAAGAAACGTAAAGCCCAATCTTAACGTGCAATCAGACTATATTCGTGCGAAAGTATTTGTGTAATTTTCGCACCCCGTAATGTTAAATCTCTCGCCAAGATCGCTTTCAATGATGTAATTTGCATGATCTGTTATATAGTTCCCTTGACAATAGAGTCATGATCACTCCGAAACGTCGGCTTTTATCGTTCGTTACTGCTGTTATATGCTTGAGCAAATCTCTTTTATTATTATTATTATTATTATTATTATTATTATTGAGAATGATAATTATTCAAGAAAGTAACGCAGGCATACTCGGAAAAAAAGAAATCCGAGTGCTCCTATCAGGAGTCGAACCTAAGACCTTCCGATTACTAGTTCGGATGCTCTACCACTGAGCTACAGGAGACTCGTGGGAGCTAAGGCCATTAAACTAGGTTCATGGGACAAACATGCATACTGCTAGGATTTGAATGTCGAACGTGTGGTATATGAGAGAAATGTGATGGTATATATCCAGCCTGGTGAATGAATGAGAACGATGATTATTCAAGAAAGTGACGGAGGCATACTCGGAAAAAAAATCCGAGTGTTCCTATCAGGAGTCAAACCTAAGACCTTCCGATTACTAGTTCGGATGCTCTACCACTGAGCTACAGGAGACTCGTGGGAGCTAAGGCCATTAAACTAGGTTCATGGGACAAACATCCTGCATACTGCTAAGATTTGAATGTCAAGCGTGTGGTATATGAGAGAAATGTGATAGTATATTTCCAGCCTGGTGAATGAATGAGAATGATGATTATTCAAGAAAGTGACGCAGGCAAACTCGGAAAAAAAAGAAATCCGAGTGCTCCTATCAGGAGTCGAACCTAAGACCTTCCGATTACTAGTTCGGATGCTCTACCACTGAGCTACAGGAGACTCGTGGGAGCTAAGGCCATTAAACTAGGTTCATGGGACAAACATCCTGCATACTGCTAGGATTTGAATGTCGAACGTGTGGTATATGAGAGAAATGTGATAGTATATTTCCAGCCTGGTGAATGAATGAGAAGGATGATTATTCAAGAAAGTGAGGCAGGCAAACTCAGAAAAAAAAGAAATCCGAGTGCTCCTATCAGGAGTCGAACCTTAGACCTTCCGATTACTAGTTCGGATGCTCTACCACTGAGCTACAGGAGACTCGTGGGAGCTAAGGCCATTAAACTAGGTTCATGGGACAAACATCCTGCATACTGCTAGGATTTGAATGTCGAACGTGTGGTATATGAGAGTCCCATAAACCTAGTTTAATGGCTTTAGCTGCCACGAGTCTCCTGTAGCTCAGAGGTAGAGCATCCGAACTAGTAATCGGAAGGTCTTAGGTTCGACTCCTGATAGGAGCACTCGGATTCCTTTTTTTCCGAGTATGCCTGCGTCACTTTCTTGAATAATCATCATTCTCATTCGTTCACCATGCTGGAAATATACCATCACATTTCTCTCATTATTATTATCATTATTATTATTATTATTATTATTATTATTATTATTATTATTATTATTATCATTATCATTATCATTATCATTATCATTATTATTATTATTATTATCATTATCATTATCATTATCATTATCATTATCATTATCATTATCATTATCATTATAATGTTCCTGAAAAGTCATGTCCTTACCTTTCTCATGATAATCATAAAATCGCTTGTAAAATGTGCATTTTACATGGGGAACCCCTAATTTTTTCACAAAGCAAATTTCTGGTGCCATTGTTATCTGTGCTAAAAGAACAACAATGTTGCCTTAACTGTCACGGAGAAATGGCGTATTGAAGTTTCCAAAAGGTAAGGAAATGACGAAAATTGGGGAATCTAGGAAGAAAAATTGCTAGAACTTTGCAAATTTGCTTAACAGATGATAAAGTCATTCCCCACAGCTTCATTTGTATTCCCCACGTTATCATCCATGTTTCAGAAAAGCGACCTTTTGACGAGCAAAAAATCTAGTGCAAGTATAATGTCTAGTACAGGTTTCGAAGTCAACCTCAAGACAGAATTGCCGTTTTTGAGTTAAATGTGTCTAGAAGGGCGAAATATAGATGATAATGCCTGGTCTTTTGTGACATAATAGCTATCAATGTATGCTATATTTCGTGAAGTTAACATGTAAATGGCACAAGTATTATAGAAGTAATGAAAGTTTTAAGAACAAATGTTCAATAGGTAAGGAAATGACAGTTTCTAGAATATCGTTTCCTTCTTCAGAATGAACTTCAGATTGGATGATAAACAAGTCCCGTTTGTTTTCAAGAAAGGTTAGGACGAATGAAAGTGGCAGCCAAGAAATAAGCACTTTAGGACGTTTTACAAATTTTTGACAATTTTTTTCTTGTTTTTAAAGGTAAGGAAATGACAATTTTATTCTAAATTCAAGGAACTTTACATTCGTTTTTTTTTTTTTGTGTTGAGCACTCAACTACTCGAACCTACCTATAAATGTAAGACTTGTTCTTGCCTATTAATACTACATTCGTTGACACATAAGACTTAATTGTCATTAGTGCAATCCTCTCGCATTGCAAAGCACTCTAGGTGTTCAATTTTCAACCAAAAATAACTCACAAGTACAAATCCCTCCACCGTGCTAGATTTGAATCATATAATGTCACCATAGTAGGTGCTGAAAGCCAGACATACACAACTTAAGGCCATGCAAAGAAATCTAGCATTTGTCGCAAAGGAATGGCTTCACAGCGAAGGAAAGGTAACTGTGTTTTCTGTAAAAATTGTAAGGAAATGACAATTCCTGTGTTGGTTAATATCTTTGCCCTGTGAAAGAGAACTTTGAGTTGACATCCATAATAAGTATCCACGGAAGGAGACGCAAGCTTTGCCTCAATGTCGTGGCTTCTTTTTCATTTCTGATCTTTTTACAAAAGAAATTGGTCTCAATTTAGGTAAGGAAATGACAGTTTTCAGAATATCATGGTCAGGAAGATTTTACTTTTTTTGAAAAGTCCTGTTTTTTGATATTTACTGGAATGATGTAATCGTAATTACTGTGCTTCTCTGAAAAATAATCCTTCCAAGCAATTGCGGAGCTAGAATTTTGTAAAAAATGTGAAAATTTGGTTACCATGGCAACGTCAAATGTCAAGATAATTTACCGACCATACTGATTTGTTCCAAGGCAAGTTTTCAAAATAGTTCCTAAGTTTGGTAGTGTTTGCTTGCATATTAAAAAAGTTAAAAAGTTATAAAGGTTCAAGGTCAAAGCGGGCAGAATCCCCCCCCCCCCCCGGCCTAGAAAGGGTTAACAGGTGTCTAGAATAGAAACCACAGTAGGATGCCAGTTTTAAAATCTGGGGTGCGTGTGTTTTAACAAAAATGACATTTAACGACAACAATGGTGTACACTTAAAGGTGCAAACTTAAAAAAAGGCCTTATACCTAAAGATGGAGACATGAAATCTTAATGAAACTGACATCTATTCAACGGGTAAGAATACCTTTGCAAAAAAAGATGCTTCTTTATTTTAACAAAGTTCAAACTTCACAGAAATGATCAAACTTCAAAACTGGCTCATTTTTGACCAAAAACCCCTGAACCTACCCCTTGGAAAAAGCCGATTTTTGGACTCAATACAAATATTCTTTTAAAGGCTTCCAATCGAATCAGTGTGCCCGAAAACGTCTCCTGAGACACTTTTTAGGCTTCTCAAGGGACCAGGGACAAAGAAATAGCCCTCAATAGATAAAGTCAGGATGAGAGTTAAACAGAAAAGTATTTTTCAGGGCGTTATTTGCACTTAAAAATGACTCCCAAGGGAGTTTTATGATATACCGAGATCCCTAGGAGCATAAACAAGTGAAAAATGCCGACTTAAAATTTGGTAATATTTGACCCAAAACCCTGGTCCTACCCTTTGGAAAAATGTCGATTTTCGGACGCAAGAAAAATATTCTTTTAAAAGCTTCCAATGGAATCAGTGTGTCCTAAAACGTCCTCTGAGACATGTTTTAGGCCTCCCAAGGGACCAGCGACAAAAAGTAGCCCATTCTTTGTCAGTTTGCTATCTTTTTGCTCGTCTTCGTCTTCGATTGGATTCTTATATTCCTTGACCAACTTGGAAAAGCTCTCCAAGGAACGGAATTAGAGCCTGTTGGTGGTTCCTTTGAGGGTTTTTTTTTTCTTAGTCTTGGACTGACCCACTTGTCCCAAATGTCAAAGAACTTGTCCCACGCTAAGCAATCCAAACCTGTTCCATGTGAGTCCAACTCTTGGAGTATAATATGGACGTGCCTCGTGTTGTTAAGTGCTTTTGCGACAGGTGATTCCCCACCCGCAATATGACGCTGGAACCTATAGAACTGGCCAAGGGATTTCTCTCGAAAACTGTGGTGCATTTCGGCTTGTTGGTAATAGCTAGTCCTCCCATTTAGCATCGCTTTTTCGGCTCGCTGCATCTTCTTCAACGCCCTAAGAATCTGAGCCGAATGTTGACATGTCGTCTACGTCTATTTGATCCTTTTCGAAAAACCTTTTTCTGAGCAGGGTCGTATTCAGGATCGTCTTCGGAACTCTTTGACTTAGATTCCTAACTCTCAGAACAGTCGGTAGATTCTGTTTCCGTAACAACATTGCCGTCTTCGTTGCTCTTTCTCTTTCTTTTTTTTGGTGAGCGCAGTGACATCAGTTACAACTCTCTGCCTTTCTCTTTTTTATCAAATTTATTATTATCAGTTTCAGTAAAACAAAACCCTTCACTGAGAAATGGGATATAGAAACTTGCGTATCCAATCTTGCAAGGTTTTCAACTCCCTGAGTCTTCGGTTCCAACTGCGACAGTGCCAATATGCAATGCCCCCAGTAGCGTGCTTGCATTACGTTTCATTGGCTTATCTTGGCTTTACTAAATTATTTCATTCTTTTGAAGGACAAAGAAAAGTATCCACCTCAGATTGCCCTTTATAACAATTAATTGAATGCGCGGAAAAGCCATTTAACTATCATGTTCGAATTCGTATACCGGAGTAGTTTTAACTTTAATTTGTTGATTTCATTTAGGCACAGCTTTGCAATTATTATTTCGTTGTATTGTGTAAAATATAATCAGGGGCACCCAACGACAATTTTTTATCAGATCCTTTGAAACGCTATTTTAGGCTATCTGGAGTACCTTTAAAGCTCTGTAAGTTCATTTCAGGCCGCGCTATAATATTTTTATCTGTTCGGTCATTCTAGGGGAACTTGATTCTTTTCGAAATTACTAGGGCATTTTTGTTCATTTTCCGAAAACTTTAGGTCTTATTTCCTTTCCGAAAATCTTAGCCGACCTTTTTTCGGTATCCGAAACGACATTTTTATCAATCCAAAAACACTTTTAAGGCCTTAAATTTCCTATATCACGAACGTTCGAGGTGTAAATTCCCTACAGAAAATTGTAGGGGATTAAGGGCCTTTCGAACAGATGATTTACCGAAACAATCCGTTGGGTGCCCCTGATTTATAATCACATCCAACGTATTTTACTATTGGTCTATATTTATTGCCAGGTTCTATAATGATATCAGCTCTTACTTTTGCCAAAAACTGAACGAGAAAACCTATTGTAAATAAAGCTATCTAACTGGATGAAGGCTGACCAATCGTTGATTTGAAACGGGCAATGATTTTATCAAAAAGCACTGAATGAAGATAATGTTAGTCAGAAATTACTACAAACAGGCAAGTCTTTGCTACTAATGTCTTTATTAATGATTCCCCATCAAAAAGAAAAAATGTTCCTGTAAGGAAATGACAATGTAAGGAGAATGCAATTTGTGGTAAGGAAATGAAATTGTCATTTCCTTACTTGTAAGGAAATGACAAAATTGAGGTAAGGAAATGACACCTTTCTGTAAGGAAATGACATTGTCATTTCCTTACTGTAAGGAAATGACAATTTTCTTGTAAGGAAATGACACTGTCATTTCCTTACTGTAAGGAAATGACACATCGCACAGATCGCACAGAAACTGGCGACGGGTCAACGTTTAAACTAGCGCCAGGCCCTCCAAAAGGTCCCATTTAATCCCGGTCATGACTTTTCGAATGAAAATTTAAAAGCACAACCGAAAAACAACAATTTATCTCAATCTTTTCTCGTGATCTGGGCATCTGATAAAAAAGTGCGGAAGCTTAAATTAAATCGATCACGGTATACAACTTGGTAAGGATAAAAGCTCCGAGATACTAACAGCGGATCAAATATCTTTTCGAGGGTAAAAACTACGCCGTGCGGAGCTAAAAATGTATGGAATATAGCAGTACACGAACTCCTCGATCACCTAAATACAAATCAAAGGCACAGAACAAAAAGTGCGGAAGGTCAAAATGAAGATCGACCTGTGTGTTTAATATCAACAGTAAAAGACTAAAATATCCCTACTTCTAACAGCTATCTTTTCTGTCTTGAAATTTCCCTGTTTCCACCATTCGGCATGTGATAAATACTGCGAAACGCCTTCCTCAACAACCGCAGCTTTTCCCTTCGATCGATTGCATCTTGTCCGCCATTTTTCAAATCCAAGGTAAGTTACCATAGTAATATGTTTAGTTACCAGTTTCCCCTCTTTTATGCTATGTAAACAGGCTTGGTTTCTTAGTCGTTTTCCCGCGAAAGTCAAAGGTTTTAGAGAAAAAGTGACACTGTGTTTTGCAAAAAATCCGCGATCTAACGCCCAAACATTGCCAAAACTATTCATTTCTTAAAATTCGTTGAGACAAGATTGTCTTTTTAAAATTATCTTTGGCAAATATAGTGATTTTTGATTTGACTTTGGTGATTGTAAATCCACTATTGGTAAATGTGATTCCAGAAGGGATGTACACAATTTAAATTGCTGGAGAAGCATTCTGGGTTTGGAAGGATCTAAAAGCAGATCCATTATGTTATTTAGAAGCATTAAATTCATCTTTAAAGCCCATTGGCTATAAGATCAGCAAAAATGAAGAAATAGAATAGGCACAAGGCTTGGAGTGGAGACAAGGCATCTTCATTCAAAGGTTGCAAAAAAAGCAAATGCAAAAAAGACAAAATCATATGCACCTCATTTGTAAGAAGAATCGCTGTTGACGAGTCTGAAGTTACTGAACTTCCACATGCAGCAGTATTTCTAGGAAACAGAGATGCTTAAACAGCAAATTTTCGAACTGGAAAAAAGCTTGATGAAAAAGCTGCAGAAGTTTTCAATCTTTTAAATGAAGTGATGAAGCAAAAACACAGGATATGCAAATTATAAGAGGCCACAGATGGACTCAGAAATGGCGGGAAATTAATTTGCATATTGGAGTCCACACACACATATAGGTGGGGAAGGGGTAAGGATATGACATGTGAAAACCACAGCTAAGGGTGTAATCTATAAAAAGAGGGTCACTGATTTAGAGGCATGTAACTGCATTCACTACTGATGGCCAGGAAGGAGGAGGAATCTAGTAGCTTTACTGGGCACAGACATGCCCAATGGGGTTAGGCTGGATCCCAGACAAGGTACCCTCCCTACCCATCCCCACAACCCAAGATAGATAGCTCTAGGGATGGTCACTGCAAGAGACTGTTAAGATAGATGTATATGGTTCTTTTACAACCCACAAAGGTTAGATTAGGGAAGTTGTGTAAGACAGGCATAATTTTTTATCCCTATAGGTGCAGGGGGGCTTATCCCGAAAGACAGAAATAATGGTATCACATTCCACTCAGGAATCAATCCCCGGCCCCACTGCACCGTAGTCTGTTACCCACCCTGGACGTCTGGGAGGTAGGGCATTCTTGGCCTCCCCCACCCCTCCCCACCCCCATCCACTGACCATTCAATTAGTTGGAGTAGCTTTGACCCCAGAGAAAAAAACTGCTGCAGTCCTATGGTATGCAGAGACATGGTCTTGTACCCATCTCCTTGCAAATACAGGAAAGAGAGACCAAGAAGGTTCATAAACTTCAGTTATGTCCAGGTAAGCCACATTTGAAATCTTGTTCACTACTTCAGACAAATGCACATAATTAAATTAGTAAGTTCTCAAGCTCCTGTTAACAGTATATACTGCATAAAAAAAAGAAAGCATGTTACGGTAGAATTTTTTTCAAACAATAGACTTTATTACAGTCAAAAGTTAAGAATGCCTCAAAACTCTTACTGAGCTTGCAATTTCTGTCATAATACAAAATTGACCATAATTGCACCTTCACTGTTTTTCAGGACAAAAAGGTGTTGTAAACCAAAGATCCACCAGAAAATACCCTTACAATAACAAATGCTGTCCAAGGTGTAGACAACCATGGATCTAAATACAGTAAATTAAAGCATGAAGAGCAAGAAAAAGTGAAAAAAAAAGTTAACATTTTGAACAGATTTGGTGTATCAAAATGAAGCTTATCATGAATTTACTAAGCTTCAGGATAATGAAGCCATGATAAGGTCATACATAGTTGAAGAGTGCCAGGCTGACTATCTAACTATCTAGGCATCATTAACATCTGCAAAAAAAATGCACAGTCATTTTTGGGAGCATATTGAGATGTATTTGTGACAAGTTTATACTGCAATATATCACATTTTTGAGAATGAAAAAATAATACACATTATAAACAATATCATTGAACAACTATACATAATGCAATGATGATTAAGGTTATGACTGTCGAGTGCATAATTTTATTGCCGGGTACCAAATTACATGTAAAGCACAAAGTTATTGCTTCAAATTTAAGTAATACTCCATTTCTTTGATTACGTACCAACAATTATTATTGAAAAAAAAAATTAAATTAGCTCCAAAGGCACTTGGTCAAGAAGAAAAGAACATTCCAACCCAAATTGTCCCCCTGTCTTTATTCCTACATGCAGGTAGTATTGAAAAGAAGAATGACACTGTGAGAAGAAATTTTCATCGCAAGATCAATATGTGGGTCCCTATGGATCCCTGCTGACTGTGGAAAAACAACATGAGGATTTGCTCCAAAGCCAAAGGGAGACGTGCTGCTATGCAAAAGCAAATACTCAGCATTGGGAAGAAGGGGGAAAGAGCAATGCTGCAAAAAAATACCCCACAATTTCCACTTAATTACTTAGTGTTAGCTTCCGATAAGATAGCGAAAAGATTCTACAGAATAGGAGACACAAATGCAGACAAGCAAGCAAGCAGCAGTCACAAAGTTCCATGCACTTTCATGGATCCCACTTCATGTCCTGATGCCAACAACAGTGCCAGAGTACTTCAAGTGGATAAACTGCTGTTTTAAAACAACTCTATAAACTCTAGCTAAACCTATGTACTCTATTGTTGTGTAAAACTCTTGATATTTATTCTATAAAATAAAACTTTCTAGGCTCTCCTCTAACACATTTTAGCATAGAAATAGGACCCAGTGAAATAAAAACACCCACACCAGTAAATTTTCTTAATTTTTCATTGAATTGAACAGACCAACACAAATCATAGTCTCCCGTGCAGCCATTCTGCATCTTGTCATGCAACGCTCCTCCCCACAAATGGTTGCTCACATTCGAACCACATTCCTTTCCCATTGTTTTTTGCGGTCTATTGAAAGGGCCAATCATGTATCAGCACAGCAAGAATGATGTAAGTTTTCACATGAAAAAATGACAATGGAACAAAAATGACAAGCGAGAGACCTCAATGAACCGTGATAAACAAACATCCTGCAATCTTCCTGCAGCGAGATACGAGAGCATAAGCGAAATCACGAGTATAGAAATACACCGATCCTGCATCTTCACAGATAACATTTATTTAGCGCTACCTCAAATCTTGTAGTTTATCCAAGCTGATAAACCTAATCAAATGTCCCGGCTAGCACATCAACGCCTAACGGCTCAGAATGATCAATAAAAATACCTTCATTTATTATATTTAAGAAGTCCCCCTCACAAACAAGACAAACACCATTAAGCAGAGTGGTCGCATCACATTTTGACCAAAAGGGAAGAATCTCTTATAAAAAATGAAAATCCCTTTAAGACATGCTTGTAAAAGCAAAACTTAAAAGGCTTTTATCAACACAACGGACGCACAGTGGGAGTCACACAGCTATGTCAACCCCAATGTTTTAACCTGATTCTCATCAAATTAGCTGACGATAAAGGGCGGGCTATAATTGGGCGAGTCATCAAGAGATAATTTGATGCGAGGCAGTTCCAGAAAATGCAACTGTAGCTGCGATTGGTCAAAACCAGGAAAGGAATATGGTTCAAATGCGAGCAGCTGTTTGTGGGGAGGAGCATTGCAGGACGAGACACAGAACGGCTGCGAGGGAGACTACACAAATCATAGTGTTTAGACTACCTGCAGGCTAAACTATGTGTTTCCAGATGGATACGGAAAGCCTTTGTGTCCACCTTCTTCTCCGCCTCCTTAATCTATCAGTACAATATATCTGAGTAGAGCTGGAAAGAACAGAGAAGGATTGGAAACAAAAGCTCCCGCTCTGTCCCATAAGCATTTTACCCATGCTCTTTCCCACCCAGGAGGAAATCTTCAAAGAAACTCCTCTTTCACAGTGCCCATGTGCCCTATGAATGCTACTCCCCCTTGGCCCCGAAAAAAGATAAATATATAAATGCCCTAATTGGAAAATCAACAGTAAACTTGGAGGACAGATTCTGGCAGAGCTCAGCTTAAACAATGTTAAGAAGCATCTCGGAAAACCTCTCCACTTCCTCATCTGACAAGGTGGGACACTCAAAATTTCTGAAACCAAAGAGAATTTAAAATTAAAAAAAAAAAAAAACGATTTCTCTGAAGTTTTTTTTAAGGCTTTTAAAGTGATTCTTTTTTGTACATAAATTATATTACTTGCAGTTCAGCTTAAAAAGTAGTATTAAATTTTGTAACTCAAAGCTCAAACTTTCCCAGCCGCGCCACTTGAAAAAAAACCCTCATTCTCCCTAAAACAAAAAACAAATAATAATTGCTGAAGAATACCAGGCTCACTAGTAGCTACTAGTGTTCAAAAAAAAAAAAAATAGCGTGCGGTGCGTATTGCAAGATAAACGAAAAACATAAAATGGAAATTGACGAACCTTTCGCTTTCTCTTGCCCAAAATATACTTTGCTTCATAAACATCTGTTCTTGCTGATGTTCTTTTCACGGGCGATTGCAAAAGTTTCCACTCTGTAGTGCAAAAGCTTTGCAATCGTTTGTAGATCCGTTCCTCGTGGAGGGACGCCATGTTGAAAAACTCGGGGTCGACCGCGTTTAGTTTACGAGGAGACTAATACCGAAAGTATGAAATGAGCCAATCACGATTTTGGTAGAACAATGGGTATTGTTTATACGTCGGTTTAGAGTAGAACCCAGACTCCTTGTTGTGGATGTCACAAACGAATGGAATATTCTGTGCGATGATTTTCTTGTAAGGAAATGACGAAAAGTAAGGAAATGACAGTAAGGAAATGACGGAGGAACATCATCATTATCATTATCATTATCATTATCATTATCATTATCATTATCATTATCATTATCATTATTTTGTTAATGTCATCATCGTGACCGATGAGTGGCGTGAGACCAAGGCAAATTTTGTGGAAATTTGTGACAAGGTCAGACCTTTGCTGCAGAAGCAATCTACAACTACAGTGGAACCTCGATTTAACGAAGTCGCTGGAGACCGGCCAAATTTGTTCGTTAAATCGAGGGTTTGTTATATCGAAAACCTCGATATAACGAACTTGAGAGGATAATACAAAAATATTCGTTATATCGAGGTCATAGTTAATGATTGATTTGTAACACAGGTGAATTCTGTCACACAATTCAATGCAATTTTCGTCACCCAGAAGTACCGACTTTTGAGATGCAATTCATTATGCATGGTGGCTTTAAGTAGCAATAATTTTCACTTTTGAGCAGACGCGCAGCTTTTGTTCACAAAAAACGACACTTTCAGTGTAGCGATTTAAAAATGTTCCAACATAGAGGTTATACAGAAAATTGTCGAAGTAAACAAGGAAACGGGCTTTAGTGTTGTCTTGTTGCACTACCCAACAGTTTCGGATTTTAAAGATTTAATGTTTTTGCTTTAATGTCTGTAACTTTGTTTTTAAAACACGGAGGACAAATCTCGATGGAAGTGACTGGCAAACGGAGAAACAAGGGCATTGGATTAGAAATTCCGGCCACGTATTCGTTTTATCACAAGAAGCCTTCGAAAGTGAAGAAGTTAATAGAACTAATAAATGACAAAGAAGATAGAACAGAAGTTAATTGATGTGGAAATACTATATTGCCAATATCTTATATAATAATAATAATAATAATAATAATAATAATAATAATAATAATAATAATAATAATAATAATAATAATAATAATATAAGCCATTGACTGAAAGGTTGCCGCCTCTTTACCATAAGGATTAAAGGATTTGTTGACTGTTGATCTGTTCAGCGTTTATCTCCTGTCGCATGTTGACATCGTAATTCGTTTTATCGAGGTAGATTTTACGTTTGGTTTTCCGGAATTATGTTCGTTATATCAAAGAATTCGTCATAACGAGGTTCTATTCCATACATTTTACTGTAACTTTGGCCGGGACATAGAATATCGTTCGTTATATCGAGGACTTCGCTAAATAGAGGTTCGTTAAGTCGAGGCTCCACTGTATGAGATCCTCAATGAATGTTGAAAAACAAGTAGCTATAATATCTATCGGACGAGGGGAGATACTTAAAGCTTACTGATGCACTCGGACTAGGGAAATCAACTGTGTCTGAAACGCCTTCAGGCGTCGAATATTTAACCTTTTTATCACTACCGATGTTGGTCTCTCTTTTCTTCGACGCCATTTTGCATTTAGCAAAGTAGTGCCCTGCGCATGGGCAAATTGTAAAACCACCGACAAAAGTTAACATTCAGAGCAGAGCAAAACTGTTGAACAGTTACTTGTGAACAAAACGTCTGGTCAAATGTTTCAACCGGCGGTAAATTTGTCCAGTACCGTGTGAACGTAGCTTCAGTTTTGCATATGCAAAAAATCGTGTAAACGTCGCAAAGATCGAGTGTGCATAGTACCTACCTCCCTCCTAGGACTGAATGAGTTCAACTCGCTCTGAGAACTCAAAAGTATACAAACTCGCAGTTTTCAAAACCTCTCTTATTTAAAACGATGGACAGATGGCTGGATGGATGGATGGATGGACAAACTGACGGACAGTAATCTACATTTTTTTTGTGTTCACGGAATTTAAAAAGGACTGTTTACAACATAGCAGCAGCATCGAGAAAACAATAACATTGTGTGTGTGTTTCACATCCACAAAGAGGAATAAAAAATGATAAATGTTAAACGCTCCTCTTTGATATTTACTTTCCGTTGACCTTTTTCAGCGGCTTGCCCGGAACCTTGTGTTTGTTCACCCTGGCTGTACGATGGAACCTTGTTAAATGTTTCGTGTGTAGGGAAACAACTGACCTCAATTCCTGGACCATTACCAACCGATACTGGATGGCTGTAAGAACGCTCCTCTAGTAATAACACAATAAAAACACAATCATAAGTGAAATTCGGACCCGAATAGCAATTCCACGCTCACCGTTCATTTGTCCTCATCTGGAAATATTGCCCAAATACAAAAGTAGTAATTTTTAGTCCAGACGATCCAAATTCTATTAAGTTTCCTTTTGTTCTTGTGGCTCAAGAAAACTACGCAAACAAGCTAAACGCAGCAGGGTTATCAGCTCTCATACCTATCATTATTTTTTTACACGTGGTAAGAAAAAAGAAAGAAAGGAAGAAAAAAATTGTAAAGAAGTGACACATGTATCAGTTATTTCTATTAGGATTTATGTGCATTACTAGTGACACGAGCTCTAATTTTTAAAATTGGACGAATTGCTATTCCCGATGTTTTATTATTCTGATAATAGAATAAACCGAGTTTTTGTCTTACCCATTTCAATGAACGAATCCATTGTAGCATAAAGTGGTTATCACTTTTTCTCTTTCTTTTGCTATGTTGTGTATGAGCTTCAGCTTGATAATGCGTTCCAAGCTCAACATAATAAGCTTAAATTCTGTTCTTAGTACATTGCCCGATCCACAAGGCAAGTTGAGTTCAAAGTTAGCTGTTACATTTTCATTGGAAAGACGGCTGATGATCCGCCTTATTTCAGAACCCCTTGTTCGAGGGATTTTTTCCCATAAACATTTTCTTTTTGGGCAATATCGAATTCATTTTGTTTTGTCAACAAACAAAGAAACAGTGAGGAATAGAACGTTTTTGGAACTCGTTTGTTTTTCTTTACTTTCTTGTTTTCATCTATTCCGTTTATGCCTTGGTGTGAGCGCTTCAAAACATAATGATGAGGGCGTTTATGATCGACGTAATCGTAATCATGACAAAAAGATTGTAACAATGTTGGTAATTATGCCTGTGTCCTTTAAGCATTTAATAGTTATTTAAATCGACGATTATCCCTTACCGATGGTAAAGTAACGTTTCCTCATGTCATTGGTCTCGTGGGGACTTGTCTGATAACAAAATAGTAGATGTATCTCTTGGACTTCTCGTTAACATCACTCACCTAAAATATCTAGAAACAGAAATCAATGAAACTAAGGAATTGATTGAAGATGTGGTCAGCCAGGATTTGAATCCGATTTTGAACCGGTCGGCTGCCTTACTCACCCAGCCACTGAGACAACTACGCTTCCAACGTGACTTTTTATTAAGTTATAATGGCAAGCTCCTGGTAGATATTAAAAAAAAAATTCTGGAATCATGATGACCTCACTACACTCCCGCTAGATCGGTGATGCACGGCCAAATCAACGAAAGAAAATTGATTTCTATTCCGCGCGCCCCTTAATGAATAGAGAGGGAGGGGACTAGAAATCAATTTCCTTTGATTGATGGCAGTGTTCATCAGAATTTTCTGGAATGTTTACAGCTCGATGTTAACTCATTTCTATCTATTAGAAAGTATCTCTTACAAAAGCACAAATTACAATTCGTGCTAACAAATTAGACGACCGCATTGAAAGACTAGCAAAGAAAGAACCGTTGTACAGGCCCGGAAATGATCCCGGTTCGCAAATGATCCCCAAATTGAACCGCAAATGATCCCCGATCGCCTTACCATAAATATAGAATGGAATGGACTCAAAGTTGGATAGTGGATTTAAACTTTATAGAACTCTTTTTTTTTAATAACACAAGTCAATTTATTTAAACTATCTGCCTGCAAATTTCTCAACTTCAAAAATTATAATATAGCCAGCACAGTCCAACAGAACAATTTACCACTAAACTGTAACATACACGAATATGATTTACTTATACCATTACAATGCCTAAAATGTGCACGAATTGTAAGAAACTCTTCAAAATTAAAGGGCGGGTCAGTTAGGACTTTCCCAAGTTTATTTATTTATCTTTTTTTTCGATAAAGGATGGAGAATCTATCAATGCCCTTCAGATGGCGGTCAAATCTCGCCCACTATCTTCGCCTTTGTTCTTAATCGGATGTTAGTCTTTATAAACATATTGTTTTAGCCTCGGTCGTCTAATACGTTATCGTGTAATGTGTTGATGTTGTCTTTCCTTTTCGTTTTGCCGCTGGTTAGACTCCCAGTCTTTCTTTCTTTTTTCTTTTTTTCTTCTTTTTTTTTTTTTTTAAAACACGCTGTCGTCGGCATAGACCTGCAGAAGACCATTGTCATCCATAGCGAGCCGCATACCTTAGCAACCGATTTTGCCATCTAAATTTTTCCTCGATCACTACAGGAGGCCTATTGTTTCCGTGATTGCTGTTGATAGTTTAAAACCACATTTTTGGTGCAATACTAGTCTCACCGGATTCACAGCAATCAACATTCACTCACTGCGTGCAGTCGATTATTTCCGGTGCAGTCAAAAAATAATAATAATAATAATAATAATAATAATAATAATAATAATGACAATCTTTAATGAGGAAACTTTTTCACTAAAAAGTGGTTTACAAAAAGGACCTCGAAAATTAAAAATTAAAAATTTACAATGAATAAAAATGCTAAAAGATGCTACTAAAAACTAATGTATCTTATGTGTAATACAAAACTTAAATTCGAAAAAAAACCTCCGAACAATTGAAAAATCCGGAGTAAAATAAAGTTATCGTCGATGTGCAGCAAGTATTAAACACGGCAAAGCAAAGGCGACATACCCGATTGCTCGTCCTTTACTGGCGATACGTATACACCCGAGATAAGAACGGCCGAGTTCAAAATCTCCTTCTGAAGAAATTTCTATTAAATGTATCAGAGTTAGCCGGCTCACGAAGCAAAGGCGACGCACCCAATTGCTTATTGCTCTCAGGCGACACACCCGAGAGAACAACTGGCATGTATGTTCCAGTTTATACAGAGAAAATTGTTCTGTTGCACTGAGCTGCTACATTATAATTTTTAAAGTTGTGAAATTTGCATGCAGTTTGCTTAATATGGCGACTGACTGGTGTTATTTTGTAAAGTTTAAATCCACTGTCCAAATTTAAGTCCATTCCATTCTATATTTATGGCAAGGCGATCGGGGATCATTTGCGGTCCAATCTGGGGATCATTTCCCGTCCGGGGATCATTCGCGGTTCAATTTGGGGATCATTTCCGGTTCCGGGGATCATTTGCGGGCCGGGATCATTTGTGGGCCTGTACAGCGTTTCAAATAGAAGAAAGAAGCATTTGTCGCTTTAAATAATCACAAGCCTAATTTCTTGGACCATCCGACGTGCGGCCTTATTAAACCTGTCAAATAAGAATCGGTATAATGAGCGAGCAGATCCTCGATTAAATTATTACCTCTATCACATGGAACAGTTCTTTATTAGCGGCCAGGGAAGAAACATTGACTACTGTCTCAGAAATGGTCACATGCATGCCATTTGTTAACAAACGCCGGAAAACATCATTAAAAAAATAATAAATAAACATAACAATTGGGATTTAAGAAAAAAAATTGGGATTCTGCATAAACCATCATGTAGAAAAATCGAGGCAATGGAACTGCAACTTAATGTTCAGAGAGTCTGTAAATCTCTTTATAATCTTAGAATATTTGGGTCTTACCCTATATTTTGTTTAAAGCCATCCGTGATAGAAGAAAACTCAACGATTAACATGAACATGTGATAAGTAAAAGAAGTGTGATTATAATGGACATGCATGTTGGTATTAAATTTATTTATCTTTTGACTCCTTTGAGGAAAAATGAGTTTCAAATAAGACCTTGTGATTATTATTTATTTAGACAAAAAGTAAATTGGTTAACCAACACTAGTAAAGATGTACATTTATAGCTTATACTACACAAGTAACATGATAGCCATCATTAAAGTGTGATTATTTGTTCATAGGAACTTGACTGACAACGAGCTGGAGAAACTGCCCAAAGGAGTTTTTGCTAACAATACCCAGCTGCGGCGGCTGTAAGCATAACTTCTTCTTTGTCTGTCAACTAATAATAGAGGGGCTGGTGTTGCTTGAAAAGACATATTGTATCTCCTATAGTAAACTCGTTTTTGCAGCCTTTGTTCATTAACTAGGCATGAATCAATTCTCAATGAAAAACTGAAAAGGAGTCTAAGATGTACCTGTCAAAACACGTGGTCGTTTAAAAGTATCGCCGTTTGTGTTGTAGACTTATTGGTTGGTTGGGGGGGGGGGGGGGGGGGGAGGCATGCTTTAGGAGAAAAAATGAGGAAATTTATTGAGTTACAAGACCAATTTAAAGATCTTTGGTTATATTTAATGCATACGGAATGGATACGCCTTCCTGAAATGGACATCTCAACAGTATTTGGATAAAAATTTTATCGCAAAAAGGTAAACGGGAGTTGGATGACGCCATTTATATCAATACAATAATCTTTGTTTGCATTCGTTGGCTGATAAGCTGCAATTTAACGTATTTCGTAAGGACCGGTTTACAAGCTACTACCTGTCAGCGGATTTGGTGACGCGACAGTATTGGAAAATGCAACTCTTGTGTATTTTGACAGGATTCAGGAAATATAGTGAAGAACACCAGTTTCTTATTAAATCGGGGAGACACTTTCGTACGGACCGCAATGTCAATAAAATTAAAAAAAAAAAAAAAAAAAAAAAAAACTAAACACACGAAATACGCAGGGATACATCTGGTATCATGTGAGCTGGCCTTAAGTTGAAAGACCCCGGTAATCTTAGAATTTTCTCAAAATTCGAACTTTGTACATCAAGTAGTTTTTGAGAAATTGACCTTTTAATGTGTCTAGCATTTACAAAGTATGTACGCCCTTGTGGCAACTCTTTCCATCCAGCTGGCGCAAGTTCTTTGAAAATTTTAAAAGCTGGTGAAATTCTGTAACGTAAGGAGTAGCCAGCGTGTTAGACTCCAGAACAAAGGAGGGTGGAGGGGAATCGGACACGTGGGAAGCGAGGGATCCGATGCTAGGATCGGTAAGATAAAGATAAAAAGAAACACGGTATCGTAGCGCAACGTCCACCTCTATTGCAACATTTTTACTGGAATTATATTTACAATTTACAATTATAAGCGTATTAAGTGTAAGTGTAAGCTTGTTGGGTCCTTATTGGTCGTTCGCTGTATAGGCCTTTGATTCTGTAACGCGGGAATTCCACTTATAACCGATGACCAGAAATGTAGCGGCCTTTGCGCGTGCTATCTTGAAGTCGAAAGTCTTTTTCCCCGATCCAAGGAACTTGGAAATTCCACATATTCACATATTCACGTATTTCACCTATTCCTGACAAAAACAAGCATTAAAACAAATCCCGCCATTTATACGTGTTTCTGTGTCTACTCTTATGAAGTATACATACTTACTGTCTCTTTGTTTTCAAGTAACAAGGAAGTAGTCAGAAGTAACGACTGTTTTGTCGATTCACTAATTCCATAAACTGGTGCGGTCGTATTTTTACAAGTTGTAGCCAATAAAGTGTGTGGATATCATTAAAACGTACTAAGAACTTGGACAATCCGCATCTTTTTTGTTGGTAGGTACCTGAATAACAACCAGCTGAAGGAACTGCCTAAAGAAGTTTTTGAACGTTTGTTTTGTCTTTCTGTTTTGCTTCACACAAGTCAAAAGACGCAGTCATCTAGAAAAAAAAGGTGGAAATTTATTAAGCCATGTGAGCAATTGAAAGATCTTTGCTCAGGTTTGATACGGAATTTATAAACCTTCCCGCAGTGTACACGCGAACAGTATTTGGATGATAAATTTTTAACAAAAGGGGAAACGAGAGTTCCATCACAGCATTTATGTTAACAGAAGAGTCTTTGCGGATAAGAGTAAAAATAGAGCTGTAACCAGGATAAGACAATCACATTGGATTAAAAGCGTTCTGTGGTTAAAAAGATTAAAAAAACATGAGCTTTCGGCTATTAGTCTATAGCCTTAAACGATTGAAAAATGAGACGCGTTAACGGAAATATATCCAAAAGGGTTCTAAAACTTGAGAATAAAAACATAAGTGTGAAAAAAGCTAATAAATAAAAATGGATATGAGGACTAATTACAATAACATGGAATATTTCCTAGGCAACGGTTTTGAATTATTATCCGCGTCTACAACTTTTGCTTTGTGTTAGGATTCGGGTGTTTTATGAACGCGGTAATCGCCTTTGTCTATGGCAAAAGAATTTTTGAAATCAATGCAATGATTGGTTTTCCACGCATGATTGGCAACATTAGAGCCATTAGAACAGTTCTTCAAGTTCCGTTAATGTTCCTTTTTGCGGGTTTGGAAACATCTTCCGGTTTCTCCTATGTATTTCCAAGGACAGTCTTTACATGGAATTTTGTAAACAACATTGCATTGGAGATCCGAGGGTTGTCTGAACTTTGGACACGGGAATTCTTGTTGAAGGGTTTTAGAGTGGTTTGTTGACAACACGGATATCATTTTTGCTTCCAACCCGCAAAAAGGAACATGGCAAAATATGGAATTATGTTGAAGGTATCGCGATTTCCCTATAGTTGTGTCTTACGCGAGAGACGTCAATATCACGCAGTATTGCCGTGTCACTTTTGCGGGCTGTGATTGGTTCCAAAACAGTAATTGACATTGCGACACTGAGCTGGTTTGCCCACGTACGAATCAAATTTGAAATGTTCTGTCGAAAAACTAGCCGGTGACTGGTCAAAACTGACTGTGACTGGCGTCGCTTTATTCAAATGGCTTTCCGAACTCTCATGCAGAGTTGATTGAACTTTTCGTTTACTGATTGAAAACGGGCTTCTGAGTGCTCTCATTAATTTCATCAATTTTTGGTCGAATTTACCCCTTCACTGGAAATCTTCATTGCAAATGGTATCTTCATTATACAATACTTTTCAATTCATTTTAATAGAAACCTGCAATTCTAAGAGATCTAAAATGGCGGTTATTGATTAAATAAATTATACAGAACTTGAAAACAAACTTCCAAAACAATCACTCGTTTCCAATTAAAATTATTCTAATTGTCTTAAGCTTAACTCTTGTAAATTCATTTTTTCATTAACAGAGGCAATGTCACTTTAACAACGGGTTAAAATTGTCATAAAATGGAAGGTCACTTGCCATTTGGGAAATTAATGTTAATCTGGCAAGAGTTCAAAGTGGAACAATTAAAAAGATTGGAGAACAACTGTTGGTGTTCGGCGCTCGTCGCGTTTACAGTTGTGGCTGTACCGTTGTAAACAGCTGTAGAGCATCTTCCCGGTTCTACCAGTCGATCAAGCATTTCCTTCTGGGTTTGTACGGCGTTTTGACTCTACGACTGGATGGGAGCTGGGTTGGCGCGCCCAGTGAGCTCAGAGATTGCCAGTGGATCGAAATGACCTCGAAGACTTGAAATAGCTGTTTTTCGACCCGATAAGTTGGTAAAGTTCCCTTCCTTTTGGATTTCTACCTTCTCGACCATTTTAATTTCATGATGTTGGCCAGTCTGTCTCTCTTAAGTGGAAGCTTCTTATACCGGCTGTCTTCTCTGGGTTTATCATTGGGCTACAAATAAAATTCGCCGATACCCTGACTGGTCTGTGGCTCAAGTACTTCCTCAACGCAAGGTACGGATCTCTCTCACCACCCTTTCCTTGAAATATTTTGTTGTTGTGCTTCCGTCTTGCTTTTGGGTTGTTAGTTTCCCCGGTTCCCGTTTTTGTGGAACGCTCTGTGTATTCATAGAAGATTCCTCGGTCTGTGAAGTTTTTTACCTTACAGTTGAAGTGTTCTTGTCGGCTTCTCATGGCTAACTATCTGGTGTTGTTCGACCATATAAGATGTAATTACTGTCGCGGAATTATCACACCAATAGCACCACTCGTCCACAGCTTCTCTATATGACTTTCATCTAACGGATCAGCGCTGTTAGGACGTTTTCCTTTTCCTTCACCCTTAAGTTGCTTTCTTTTTGAAGCGAGCTTTTTCTTAGGATTTTCATCCTCACAGATGTCGAAAGACTCGTCGTCCTATCTTTTGAGGAAAAATCTTCTTAAACCATTTTGGTAAGTGCTCAGGGTGGACGGCTCGTATTATTCGCTAAGCCTATCTTTTCTCGTATCTCGTATTTCGAGAAATAAGGGCTTCATCAGGTCGGCAGGGTTGGCTTTGTTGATGTTTGAAAACTTCAGTGTCTGGCCACATCGATCATTGTACCAAGCTTGAAGGCGACGAACAGCACTCTCAGTTCGTTTGACAGTGTTCTTCGCGACCTGCTTTTTCTGGAACTCTTTAATCTCCTCGTCGTCTAAGATAACAAAGCCACTTCTTTTCTTTCTCGGCTCAGGTTGGGGCTCAGTTTCGTTAGCGTTCGGCTCGCTATCTTTACTTGGCGACTCTCCTGTTTCGCTTTCGGTATCGATGTTGTCAAACAACTCTTTGAAAAAAGCACCGCAAATATCACCATTTGGAATTTCGCCCAATTCATCACCACGGGAAACGATATGGGACCTCGACAACTCCTCCATTGAATTTCCACGCTTCATTCTGTTCCAATTAAACGATTTTAGACATTTAGACACAAAAAATTACAAACTTGCCGGCAAATTCAAATGTCCCGCGACAAAATTTGTTTGCGCGTGCAAAACGTTGCCATGGATACGTTTGCAGGTGACAAGACCAGGCGCTAAATAATTTTTTTTTTTTCAGTTTTACTTGTCTTTATAATGGCAGAATCGCAAAACAAATATAATTGCGATTTTAAGAAGGTAATATCGCATTACCTTGACGGCGTTGGAAGAAAAAAGAAAATCCGTATTGGGTTTCGACGCTACGCGACTGCGCCCAATACAAAATATAATTTCTCCCAACTAAACGTCATTATAGTGCAGTATTGCGGTTTCAAATTCGCAATTAGTTTATAATATCAGAAGAAATTATCATGCTAAGAGAAGACTTGCTAAACATGCAATGTTATTGTTTTCGCCGAGGAGCATAACCGTCAAATAAAAGTAGCAGGGCAGTGGTTACGGGTCACAGCTTGCGGTCGACAACGTCTCAGGTGACAGGTCCTAGGTTACCGGTATAAGAAAGACAGTGTCCAAGAAAGCGACCTCCATATTGTCGCGTTACGCAATATCAATACATTCCATAGGCCTGATTGCTCGCCGTCATTGCGCTTGTGGTCATTATCGACTTGGGTGAGAAATTCAAGAGAAATGCAAGGACAGATGATGAGCCATGAAATATGTTAGTTAAGTTGTTTAAACAGAGATCAACTTTGGATTCCATAAATTTGAAAGTATGTTAACTTATTTCTATCTATTAGAAATTATATCTCACATAAGCACAAGTTGCAATTCGTGCCAACAAATTACACGACCATGATGAAAAACTCGCAAAGAAAGAAGATTTTAACATTTTAATGACACCAGAGTATTAAAAACTGAAAAGGAGTCTAAAATTTACCGGTCAGAAGACGTGGTCGTTTAAAAGTGTTCCCTTTCGTGTTGTGAACTTATTAGATTCATGCTTTGGAACAAAAAAGTGGAAATTTATTGAGTTACTAAAGCGACTGGAAGACCTCTGGTTATATTTCATGCATGCGGAATGGATAAGCCTTCCCGCACTGGACATCTCAACAGTATTTGGATGACAAATTTTTTAACAAAAAGGGGAAACGGGAGTTCCATGACACCGTTTATATCAATACAAGAATCTTTTTTTTTTTTTTTTGTCGTTGGCTGATAAGCTGCAATTCAATGCCTTTTGTAGGGGCGGTTTACAATCTACTACCTGCCGAGGATTTGGCAGCTCAAGAGTATCAGAAAACGAATCTCTTGTGTATTTTGACAGACGATTTACAGCCAATGGCGTCCGGATTTAGGAAATATGTTGACGAGCACCAGTTTTCTTATTTAGTCGGGCAGACAATTTCGTACAAACTGCAATGTCAATGAAATTGAAAAAATAAATCGGATGTTGTAATACACGTACAATTTACAGTGGGATACACCTAGTATCATGTGAGCCGGCCTTGAGTTGAAATACCCCGGCAATATTATAATTTTCTAAAAAATCGAACATTGTACATAAAGTAGTTTCTGAGAAATTGAACTAGCCTTTAAGAATTATGTATGCCTTTGTGGCTACTCTTTCCATCCAGCTGGCATAAGTTCTTGGTAAAATTTAACAGCTGGTGAAATCCTGTAACGTTAGGAGTAGCCTGCGTGTGAGGCTCTAGCTATGAAACAGGGTACGGTGGAGGGAAATCAGTCACGTCGGAAGCATGGGATCCGATGCTAGGATCGGTAAGACAACGATTAAAAGAAATACTGTATCGCGGCGCAACGTCCACCTTTATTGCAAAAATTTTACTTGAACTATATTTACAGTTCACAATTTTAAGCGTCCAAAGTGAAACTGTGAGCTCCTTGGGTCCTTATTGGTCGTCCGATGTAATGGCTTTCTTTCTGTAACGCGGGAATTGGAATGATGGCATATTCGCAGTTGTAACGGATGATTAGAAATGTAGCGGTCTTTGCTCGTGATATCTTGAAGTGGAAAGTTTTTTTCCCATCCAAGGGACTTGGTTTCTTG
The DNA here is from genome assembly GCF_977016875.1 of Pavona decussata. Taxonomy (NCBI): domain Eukaryota; kingdom Metazoa; phylum Cnidaria; class Anthozoa; order Scleractinia; family Agariciidae; genus Pavona; species Pavona decussata. The sequence continues at coordinate 347,722 of NW_028145545.1, forward strand.
GCATATTTCAAAAAGTCTTAAGAAAAAACAATCATTAAAACTAGTCCCGCTATTTATAAGTATTCTAGCGTCTGATGAATTATGCATACATAATGCCTCTTTGGTTTTAAGAAAGAAGGATTCCGAAGCAGTCGGAAGAAACGACTATTTTGTCGAATCACTCATTCCATCAACTGAAGCGGTCCTGTTTTTAAAAGTTTTAGCCAATAAAGTGTGTGGATATCATGTAAACTTACTAAGAACTTGGACAATCCACATTTTCTTGTTGGTAGGTTCTTGAGTAACAACCAGCTGAAGGAACTAGCCAAAGGAGTTTTTGATAACAATAAAGAGCTGTACGAGCTGTAAGTATATCTTTCCGTTGTCTGTAAAACAAAACTCCAGGGGCTAGTGCTGCTTGCTGAGAAATATTGTGTTTATCTTTTTTAAAAGTATATTCTCGCGTGCAGCCTCAATTCAGTAACTAGGTGTGAATCAATTCTCAATCAAAAAGTAAAAACTAGTTTGAAATGTAATAGCAATTGATATTGAAAACGTCAGTGTTAACTCACTACTGACCAAACTATTTGAAAGATTTAGTTTTAAACAGTTCTTGTCTCATTTACAAGTTGTTTCGTGTTGTTGTTGGTCAGTGTGTTTTTTTTTAATTCTCTTTTGCTCTTTTTTCTTTTTGTTTATGTCTTTGTTTTGTCCTTCTGTTTTGCTTTTTACACAAGTCAAAAGACGTGGTCATCTAGAAAAAAAAAGTGGAAATTTATTGAGCTGTGAAAGCAATTGAAAGATCTTTGCTTAGGTTTGAGGCGGAATTTATGATCCTTCCCGCAGTGTACATGCAAACAGCATTTGGATCATAAATTTGTAACTAAAGGGAAAACGAGAGTTCCATCACAGCATTTAGGTTAACAAAAGAATGTTTGTTTACATTCTTTTGCTGATAAGCTGCAATTTAATGCAGTCCGTAAGGACTGGGTTGCACGCTACTACCTGTCGGCGAATTTTGCGGCCCTGAAATATTGGAAGACGAATATTCTCTGTATTTTGACACACGAGTTAGAGCCAAACGAGTCCTGATTCAGGAAATATGTTGCAGAGCACCAACTTTCTTGTCAAATCGAGCGGACTCCTTCGTACAAACCGTCCTAAAACCAATCAAAGTTAAAATATATCGGCTGTCAAAATACGCGTAGAATTTACGCTGGGATACACCTGGTATCATATATACCGAATCTGAAATCAAAGAATTCCCTGAAAATTCGAACGTGTTATACATAAAGAAGCTTTTGAGAAATTGACCTTTTGAACTGTAACAGTCTATCCTTTACAAAGTATGTACGTCCTTTGTGGCAACTCTTTCCCTCCAGCTGGCGTAAGTGCGTTGTAAAATTTAACAGCTGGTGAAATCCTGTGACGTTAGGATTAGCCTGCGTGGTAGGAACAGGGAAGGATAGGAACTGATATTTGAAAACGCCAGTGTTAACTCACTACTGACCAAACTATTGGAAAGATTTAGTACTACACTGTAAACATCACTTGTCTCATTTACAAGTTGGTATTAATGTTGTTCAGTGTTTCTTTGTTTTTGTTTTTTTTGTTTTGTTTTGTTTTGTTTTTCTTTGTTTTTTTTTTTTTTTTGTATTCTCTACATTCTAGTCCCCAGAGCCTCCTGTCTCTCTTAGCCGGCGGGGCCTTGGCACGAGGGTAAGGAGGTTCTGGGGACACAGGATTATAACATGTGTAGTTGTTATAATCAAACGGTTTTAATTAGAAACCACTCTGTCATTAGTTTCGTGAAGGAAACACGTTGTGGAGTTGGCAAAAGTCTTTAGAGTTTTTATCGGGAAGGGAAGTTTTGCTCGATGATAATTTCCCTAAAAGAACTTAACTCTGTCAACTTTGTTTTCAGAAGATAAAAAAATGTACGAATTGCAGTCTTTAATGAAAAAGAGTCTATCTTCGCAGGAGCTTTCGTTGACCGAGAAAAAAGTGAAAGAGCTCTCGGTTTTATGCCGTGAATGGCTAAATTTCCCGAGCCTATTGGTGCAAAGTGCTTCACGCCCAAGTGACGATCACAAATGGCTGAAGCATTCCCCACAAATTTCTAACTTGGAAGAAAGTACAGTAAGGGACACCTTCTCTCTCAGCTCCTTTAGCTTTGCGATGTAAGGCGGCAAGAGAGCCTCTATTTCATCATGTCGGTATCCAACAGCAGTGTAAAATATGTTCTTTCTCTTTGAGTTCACTGCAATGATATGCAGATGACAGGATCCACCATCCGTAAGGAATTTGAAAGTATATCTCTTGTTTTCTTTGTTGCTGTTACTGTCAGTGTAACCATGGGTACATTTGGAAACATGGCACTTAGCATACCAAGGAACAAGTCTAGAAATAATTATTTCCCTATGAGTATTATTAATTATCAACAATGTTTAATATGCAGTTTTTTTGCAACATCGATTTTCTGATTGTTTTTTTTTTTTTGGTTTGGGGGGGGGGGGGTGGGGGTGTTTGGTGGCGGTATTTGGGAAATTACCAACTTGAAAATGGAAGAGGGCAACACAAGTAATTTACATGTGCACTGTCATCCCTTTAAATCCAATACCTGCTTAGTCTGAAATGTCAGCCGTCTCCTCCCCCTAACCCACAGGGGGCGCGGGAGACGCCCCCTGTGGGTTAGGGGGGGAAGACGGCTGACATCTCAGACTAATACCTTTTGGAATTATCTTTGAGACATAAAAAGAGTGTCACTGAAAATATGAAAATTCCTTAAAATTGTATTTTATGTCACAATAGAAATTGCATTCAACATTTGGTGTTTTTTTAGAACAACTTCTTTTTAATTTACTTAAGGACGGTGCTACTAATAAAGAAGTATTTTTGTTTTGTTTATTACTATGCTGGGAAAGCAGATCTTAGCAAGAACTGTTAAAAATCCAAAACGAAAATTGGGGTAATCACACATTTTCTTGAAATAATTAAGCAACAATTATTCTAAAAAAAAAAAAAAACAGTACAATACAAATAAAAACAGGACGAAAAGGCAGATTTACTAAACTTTAGTACACACCGTAAAGTTACGTAAAGCTGTAAACCGAACTTTATGCAACTTTACGCATTCTCGTAAAGTTGCGTAAAGCGTAAGTCCGTAAGTCTGCTAAGGAGTCGTAAAGGTGAAGTAAAGTGCCGCCTTTACGACGTCCTACTTAGTGTGCCGTATTTTTCGATTTTAATTCCTTAAATACAAATGGAGACAAATACTAGTCCAATTACTAGATAGTCTTCCAAATCGAAGGAGAATTGCAGACTGAAAAATTTTTGGCGAAGTCGTCTTTATCGGTAGAGCCTTTGCAGTTACTCGATGTAACTGTGATATACCTAGAACTGCGCTACGTCACCCATTCTTCTTTGAAACGAGACATTATTTTACCGCGCGTTTTTGGATTTAGTGCTTGTATTTAACAGTGTTTGGAAATTTTAGTGATTTTTAAAAGACTAAACGTTAACTTTCGGACAAAACAGAACAATGACGAAATAGCAAATTTACAAATTTTTGAAGGGATCGTCAATTTGTGCAAGGCTGTACATAAACTTTACGCGTCTTTACGTAGCCTCGTAAAGTTCAATGTTTATGAAGTAAAGTTAAGTAAAGATGAGGTTTAAGTCATTAATAAAGGGACTTAAAGATCAGATAAAGACTCTTGATTGGCTGCATTCTTAAACACAATCAGGAGTTTCTACTGCTTGCCCGTCCCATGGTCCCTTCGCCAAGAGTACTCTTTGTATTGAATGTGAATATTTGAAACTTTTTGTATCGCCGCAACAGAATTCACATTTGATATTCGGGCACCGAATGGAGTTATTTGATCTTTTTGATTTTAAAGTCAACGGGCCTCTGGAGCAAGAGTAATACTCGGATGAACAAAGTATGGGACGATCTTATGAACGGTCACAAATATAACCAAAATTCTTCGCCCGAGCTTCACAGGGTTAGGATGACGAAAACACACGAACAGCACGGTGATGTGGTACGCTGAAATGGTTACAAAGACAGTGAAGAGTTTGGCCGCGTGTTTTCAGCCTAAAGTTACATTAAAAATTTACGAAATAAAGCTGGTCATTCATGATTTTCAAATCAGAACTCGAAACAATGTGCAAATATTCTCAGAAAGGCAGAAAATGGATGGAAAATGAATCCAATAAATATCAATAGGAGATTGATTTAAGACGCTGTGAGCTGTTTCCAAAACTGAAGCCGGTCCCGTCATGACATTCCTCACATTCAGAAATGTGAGGACGCGCTAGCTTCAGCGATTCAAAGAGAATTAATGGGATTTTATACAAAAATGGGAAAAAAATTAACTCTGCAGTGTAGAACTTCTAATACTCACAAGGAGACAATGCGATATTAAAGGCCGCCTATTTACAATCCAATAAGAACCTTTTATTTTAAAACATCTAACAAAATCATCACGGTCAAGTTAACCAGTCGTCGTAGTACGTAAAGGGCAGTTGGGAACATAGTGCAGAATTTAACAAGATATTCACAATGACATGTTTTGCCAACCAGATGCAAGAACTGAAATAGGAAACGAAGAAACCATTCAAGCCCATTGTTACTAATTTTGCAATTTGCTTGCCAGAAAAGGATAAAAAGAACGAACCACTGGAGCAGGGATGTCATTTTCTTGGAGACTGTAGACTTGTCACGTGGTTCTGGGAGCCTCAGGAAAATCATCCCAAAATTCAGGCTCTTCATCTTCTGCATTTTCTTCCTCATCCACATTTTGAGCATCTTTCTCATCCTGTAGAAAAAAGGATAACTGTCTTTATTACATAGGGGGCAAAGTTACTGAACGACAATTGGTCGAAACAGAGGGCATTTTCTTGCCACTGATTATCTGAGCGCCCAATTTCTACATTTAGTTGGTTTCTTCATTTTGTGCTGCGGCAAGAATGACTTCTTTCAGGTTCTTTGGGGTTTCACTTTTTAAACCAGATTGTGCCAAAAAAATACTTGGAAATTAAGTGCTACAGCAACAAAGGAAATTTCTCAAAGTAAACTTTCATTTCTTACAAGAAACAGCAAAAAATTATTTGCTGCACGACTAGGCAATTTGCAAAAACTTTGAAAATACATATGAAAATAAATCCTTAATTCTACTCGGCCTCGTGCGATTACATAACATTCCATTGGTGTACTGCAATAATTAATTTTTTTCTGTTAAAAATCACTCAAAAGAAGACAATGAAGTTTTAGTGATTTGAATGAAATATACAAATGTTATTAATAATTTGCCCTGAGTTTTGGAATTCTCTTAACATTTTATGCCTTTACCAGAGCAGGAAAATAACATTTTATGTAAGATTATTCAAGTTTAGTTTCCGATTTCCTCTTTTCCAGTCTAGTAATCACAGCGCTCCTCATGAGACTTTCGCCGCATTCAGACTAGGTGTTTAGGTAACATTCTTTGGAACGAGCAATAGTCTGAACATACAGACCATAGCTTTTATTTGGTGCCCAAGTGAAAATCTCAGTACCATGATCAAGCACAGGTAGTACAATGACACAGGTCATTAGCATGGGTACTGGTCTGTCAGTTGCCATGCTTTTCCCCCGTGCTTCCCGACTGTAAACAAAATGGAGATTCTTATATTGACAAATAAGAATGTGACTGCTCCTTGGGCACCAAGGATTAAGTGGCTAGGCACAGGGCCCTGGCATGGTCACCTAGCCTAAACAGGGCCTTAGTACTTAGTTCTTAGTTCCCGCCCCACCTTCAAAAAAATAAAAAATTCTCGAGCTCTGCTTCATAGCAAAAGTCTACAAATCTAAAATAATATATGTATTATTCCAAAGAGATTATACAAGGTCGTTACATAATGTACTTTATAATAATAATTATTATTTTCGTTCCTTTCTTTAGCCTTTTTAATATAAATTTTTGATCATAATTATTTGATTTTTGTCGAACATGTCAATGGAACCTAGTTCTTATACAATGTAACTCTGCTCTCAAGAAGACTTTTAATTTTTTACCTATTTCAGTTGGTGATCAACAAGCATTTAATTAATTAACATTTGTAATAATAACACTAATCTCTACAGATTTTTGTGATTCCATGTTTGGAGAGTTTGTTTCGTGATCAGGCACACCAGAACTGCTTTCAGAATGCTCAGCACTGGAAGACTCTGAAGATAAACCAGTCAAACAAAGAGTGCAAAATTAAACCTTGACATAAATCAACTTTGTTTAACGAGGGTGGCACTTAACAGTGTGACAACTGACAAACCTGTGGCCCTTGGATTCCAGATCGAATTGGAATTTGGAACTGTTGGTTTTTGTGGAGGGAGGAAAAAAAGAGAACCCGGAGAAAAACCTTCGGAGCGAGGACGAGAACCAACAACAAACTCAACCCACATGACGTCGAGTCCGAGAATCGAACCCAGTTCTTATTGGTGGGAGGCAAGTGCTCTCACCACTGTGCCATCCCTACTCCCCCATTTCTTATCTAGTCAAAAGGTAATATAATCCCAGCCTTCTTGTTAAGATTAGTGAAAGGAGGTAATTTTAATTTGCAATAGCAAGTGGATGCCACCTTGTTAATGTCTCTTAGGGAAGGATATGAATGAGATGGTCACAGGAAGGATGGAAACCAAACATGAGCTTCAGCGTGGTTTTTGACCAAAGAAATTTGTTTTTTGACCAAAGAAATATGCTCAAACCAAGAATGATTTCTCTACAGGCAATGGTTTTCAAAGTGGCATTATCTGCTGGATGGTTCCATACTTTTTATAAGAAGGAAATTCCCAGAACAACGATACGTGTTTTCAAAATAAGATGAATTTTGAAAGCAGTTTCAATAATTTTGGAAACAGTTTTTGACAATAGTCGGTACAGAAGTGTTGGCCCATTGCTTGTACTCAGGCCCTCTCTGAGGGCAACTTCATCCGGGCTACCCAGAACGGTTGTCACTGTAGAAATTCCTCGTGGTCGATCACGACTGAGGAATAAAGACTGTGTTGAGTTCATTGAGTTATCATTAGTGCGTGTGCCGTCGACCCCGGCCAACATGGTTTCAGAATAGTGGGATCGGCCCGACAAGTCGACAAAAGAAACATTCACGGAGGTTAAACGCACACCAAACGATACAATCGCAGACAACTCGTCAAACAAAGATGGCGAACCTCAAACGACCTGAATTGAAACTCGGCGGGAATATATCCGAAAATTTCAAAAACTTTGAAGTTAGATTTCACGATTACTGCATTCAAGCAGACTACAGAAACCTGGCGAAAAACCCGGTCACGGAGAGAGCGGATTATTACAAGAAACCTTTGCTAGAAATATCGGCGCTGCAATCGGCAATGCCAGACGAAGTCTTGCAGGTGATCCGCTACACCATTAAACCGCAGATCGCAGCTGATAATAGGGGAAAACCATGGATCTGGATGGACAAGTTACGACTTCATTACACTGGATCTATCGGAAGCTCCCTGCTGGCAGACAGATTCAAATTCTGGTACGCTCAACAAAGCCCACATGAATCTGTTCAAGAATGGGAGGTTAAAGTCAGACAGGCAGGCAGCCTATACTCCTACAACACGTCGACAGACGAAATGTGCCGCGATAAATTCGTGTTTGGGCTACACGATGACACAATGACAGCTGAGTTACTGAAAACGCACTTAAAGTCGGATGGAACGCCCAAGAGCATGCAAGTCGTCGTATCCGAAGCCAAGGCCCTTGAGTCGGCTCAGAAAGCGAACAAACTCATTACAGACGCCTCAAAAGGAATTGAAGAACAAGTGAACTGGATAAGCCACAAACAAATGAAATTAAAGCGGGAGCCTGGAACCTGTTTTTGGTGCGGGGACCGACGAGGACCCCACCCCTGGAAAACATGCCCTGCCAATGGCAAAACGTGCACAAAGTGTGGGATAAACGACCACTTTTCCAGAGTTTGTCTTGAAACAGGGCCCTCCCCCCAACAAGCACAACCGCGGAAAACTACCCAATGGCAAACTCAGGGCAGAGGCCGAGGCGACAGAACCCCTCGTGATCGGCCCCAACCGGTACCCCCCCCCCCCGAAAACAGAACGTACATCTGCTACACACCACCAATGATCACCTCCCTGTTGAATACTACACTGATGACTACCAAGAACAGTGCTACTCCCTGGAAACACGGCAAATACACAGTGTCCGCACAGACTCCGCAAAGAAAAAGTACTTTGTTACCCTGCCAATATCTGCAACTGGGAACACATTCATCCCAATGACATTTCAGATAGACACCGCCGCCACCTGCAATACCCTGTCTGAAGACACCCTTCTCAGGCTGATGCCAAACATGAAGCTAACAAAGTCACCTTACCTCCTCCACCCCTACGGCGACGCCCAGCCACTGAAACCATTGGGGCAGATCGACCTCCTATGCGAACGAAACAGCAGATACGAAACACTCACATTCCAGGTACTCCTTCGAGACGTCATGTTGGACAAACCAGCCCTTCTCTCTGGGTCCGACTGTGAGACACTGGGGCTCATCATCATCAAAGCAGACGAAATATTTTCCCTCACAACAGCAGTTACAGACCACAGGAAAGAGAGCCCCCCCCCCCCCCCTACCAAGCCAGCTCGTCACATACCAGCCAAGCCTCAGGCAGCCCAACCGCAAACAACCACAGCACACCCAAGGAAGCCACAGGCTGCCATCTGGACCACCCCAACCAGGACAAACAGTGCGGGAAACCCACAATGCCCTCACCCTCAAAACACATAATGATCCCTTCTAAAAGACGCCTGGCCGCACCTGGGGAGCTCACAAAAGAGAACGTACTACAACAGTATCCTGAGAATTTTGAAGGCTTTGGCTACTTGGGACCCCCAGTTCACTTTGAAGTAAAAGCCGACGTCTCACCAGTACAGATGCCTATCCATCGAGTTCCTGTAGCTAAACGTATCAAAGAAAAGGAAGCCCGTGACAGATATGCTGCAGCCGGCATCATAAAGAGAGTAGAGGAACCCACCTCATGGTGCTCCAACGAGGTCATTAAAGAGACACCAAAGAAAACAAGGCTCTGCACTGACCCCAGCCAAACAATTAATAAGGGCATTCTGCGACCAGTATACCAGATGCCCACACTGTCTGAGCAACTTCACAAACTCTGCCATGCCAAATGCTTCTCACTAGTCGCTGTTAGAGAAGGCTTCCTACACGTACCCCTTGATGAAGCATCATCACTTATGACAACAATGCATACATCCTACGGGAGATACCGATGGCTACGACTTCCATTTGGTGTCTCAAGTGCCCCGGAGGAATTTCAGAAACGCCTGAAGTCCGCTCTAGAGGGCCTTGAAGGCATCCTGTGTATCGCAGATGACATCCTTGTCTTTGGAGAAGGTTCAAACTACCAAGAAACCGAGCAAGACCATGACCGCCGGGTTGTTGCCCTTATGGAGCGCTGCTCACAGAAGAACATAAAACTAAATCAGAACAAACTACAGTTCAAACTGAAACGAGTCAAGTTCATGGGCAACATCATAACTGACCAAGGAATGCAAGCAGACCCAGACAAGATAGTAGCAATCACGACAATGGCCCCACCCCAAAACAAAGCAGGCGTACCGAGATTCGTGGGGATGGCCAACTACCTCTCACCCTATTGCCCCAACCTGAGCAACACTATCAGGCCTCTCACCCAACTCACCCAGTCAGATACCCCTTTTATGTGGGCACAAGCACAAGATGACGCATTTCAGAAAGCTAAAAACCTCATTTCCACTGCACCAGTGCTCCAATACTATGACCTCAACAAACCGGTGACACTTCAAGTTGATGCAAGTGAGGTTGGCGTGGGAGCTGCCCTCCTCCAGCCGATTAGTGAAGGACGCCTCCAACCTGTAGCATGCACATCAAACAGCCTCAACGCCACCGAACAACGATACTCACAAATAGAGAAAGAGTGCTTAACCATTTGCAACGTATTCGGGAAACTCGACCACTGGCTGTATGGAAAATCAGACATAGAAGTCCACACCGACCAACAGCCACTTGAGACCATCTGCAAAAAGCCCCTTCACAAAGCACCAGCGCGGTTACAGAAAATGCTCATGCGACTGCAGAGATACCGCTTCACCATTAAATACAAGAAGGGAACCTCACTCCACCTGGCTGACACCCTTTCGAGAGCCGCACTGCCTACCCCAGTATACGCCCGCGTCACAGGCTCTGAAGTCTTCAGGGCTGAACTCACAGAGGACTCAGGCACACACAGCCCACGTCTGACAGAAACCACCGAATCTCGCCTACGCGATGAGACCAAAAAGGATGAACACCTCTCCAAACTAATGACCAGAATCGTTCAAGATGGCCGGATAGCAGAAAACAGGTACCACAACCACTACGGCCATACTGGCATTACCGGGATGAGCTCACGATCGACAATGACCTTATCTACAAAGGAGCACAAGTGATGATACCACAATCCATGCAAGCTGAGATGCTGCTCAAAATCCATGCAAACCACTTTGGTCCTGAGTCAAATATACGCATGGCACGGGAAGTATTATTCTGGCCGGGGATGCGACAAGCAGTCTTTGATATGTGCAACAACTGTGGTACCTGTGCACAGTATGGCTCGACATCAACAAAAGAACCTATGAGATCGCTCCCGATCTCAACACTACCATGGCAGATCATAAGCCAAGACATCTTTATACATACACAGAAAGCCTACCTCGTAACAGTATGCCACTTCTCTGATTGGATTGAAGTGGATGAACTTGATGACACCTTAGCCTCACCCGTTATCAGCAAAACCAAAGCTAACTTTGCCAGGTTCGGCATTCCCCGTATCTGTCACACAGACAACGGTCCGCAATTTGCCAGCAAGGACTAGATGGACTTTGCTTCTCAATATGGGTTCACACATACCACCCCCAGCCCCTACCATTCCCAAGGCAACGGTCGAGCGGAAGCGGCAGTGAAAGTGTCGGAGTCCATGCTAAAGAAGTCAGATGACTTCCAAATCGCCTTGCTTAACTATAGGAACACACCCCCCAAAGGCCACACTTACTCTCCTGCCCAACGTATGTTGAGCCGTCGGACACGAACATCACTCCCAACGCCTGACCACCTTTTAGAACCAATGTAGATCAACCGCAACACCATACCAACCGAGATCAAGGCCAAACGCAACGCCAGTAAAGCCTACTACGACAAGACTGCCGGCCCAGAGCACAATGCTATCAACATTGGTGAATTTGTGTATGCACGTCCGCCGACTAGTAAACCAGGCACCCCATGGGCATATGGCCGTGTAACTGACCAACGCCATTCCAGGTCATACACCTTAAAAACGCCAAGCAGCACTATTCGAAGAAATCGGATACACATCAGGCGTGCAGCACCTCCCCCTCTTACATCACGCTACACTCCACCTACACTCCTGCTTACACCGGGACACAACTTGGCGCCTCACTTCCATCCCCAAGGATCAGTGCTGACCACGCCCATTGACCAACCTCCTTAGCAGCCACTACCCAAGTTAGACACAAGTAATAGTGTCTCGACACTTCCCCCTCACCACCACAACAAGAAGCAAGCACGCCTGACATGGGCACAAGTGAGCTGTCCACTAACACACCCCAGGATCAGATCAGGGATCACCATCCCGAAGTGAGGATACGCACAAGACTCATCAAACCACCAACTAGGTTTAAAGACTATGAACTCAAGTAATACTTGCCCAAACCACCAACTAGGTTTAAAGACTATGAACTTAAGTAATGCTCGCCATTAACATTTGGGCTACACAGTTACCTTCTAATAGCAGTCACAACCGACTAGAAATGCTGTAATTGCCAAGGCAATCTGTGCCCCTTAGAACTATCCCGTTTATTTTTCCTTTTCTTTTCAAAGAGGGGGGGGGGGGGGGGGATGTTGGCCCATTGCTTGTACTCAGGCCCTCTCTGAGAGCAACTTCATCCGGGCTACCCAAAACGGTTGTCACTGTAGAAATCCCTCGTGGTCGATCACGACTGAGGAATAAAGACTATGTTGAGTTCATTGAGTTATCATTAGTGCATGTGCCGTCGACCCCGGCCAACAGAAGCACAATGTCACCATGCGCATAAGTCTGCAGAGTGGCTAAATTTGGGAATGTGTTTGGGATCAGAAAAAGAACAGATATTGGTTTTCTCTTGGTTTCTAAAGACCGATTTTATTATAAAATGGAACACCTTGTGGATCAATTCTCAATTTTTAACAAATATGTTTTCATTTAATTACAATAATATTAAGATACATGTCTATGAAACTCAGAATGGAAAGACACATCCCTGCCAAAATAGAGGACATGGAGGTCTTCTAGACAACAAAAATACATTTTGCATTCAGACTTGAAAGAATCTAAATTCTGCACAAAAATCGAAACCAAGCCTTGGACTTCAAACAGATTTTACAAGACCTCGTATAACACTACAGTATGGAAATTTTCTGTTTTGTTTCAAAATATGTTGATATGCTTTTTTTACTGTAGTGTAAGTGATCTGATCATTTGAGGCGAAATTCTTTAACGGCTGTAATTAGCCTCACATACTTTAAGCCCAAGCAATTGCTTTGAATGGTGTCTGCATAAATTATGTGTGTGTTTGCATAAGTATTGTTTATTTGAAAATTTTTGGCTGGAGAAGCTTTTGTTGATTATTCTATTTTTGGTAACAATCAACATGTAAGCATTGACAAGCTATAGTTGCTGGCTTTCCTGAGTACAAGCTGTCTTCCATTACAGTACCGCTCAAAGGTAAGTTACCAGTCTCGTCTTGTTTCTCACGAGACAAGAGTTGCGTTTCTCAATACGAGAATCTCGTCTAGCGAGAATCACTGAGATTCTCGCATGAGATTCTTTTTAAAACGGCCAATGCCAACAGTGGATGATTCTGTCAACATGTATGCACCACCTAAGTGCTTATTTTTACAGTCACTCATTAAGAAGCCCTGGTTACCCATAATACACTTGATTTGTTCAGAAAGTGACCTTGGACCAGTGCCCTGCCCTTGTTTGTTTGTTAAAGATTTTATATTTTGCCAGTTTAAATTTATCAATCAGTCATCAAACACGTAGGCCTGTACTTTCCAAAATGTACGTAACACACCTAAGGTCGCTCTTCCATAACAAACCGATGTGTGAATTTATCATAACTATCAATTCAAGCTCAAGTGCTCAGCAACAACAAGAAGTTCATGACATGCTTACCTTCTGGATTTTGTTCAGTCATAGTTTCATCTTCAGACGAATAACTGATGAAAAGGGATCTGGCATAGAATAGTTCGCCGTGGCTGGTCCATCGCCCCAGGTTTTAGAAGCTTCGTTGAAATACAATCGCTTATTCCTGCAAAACTGGCTTTTTGACAAAGTTTCATTGCAATGTTCACAAAAAAGTTTCTCCTTGTGCCTAGACGACTGAGAGCGCCGCTGAGATCCCGCACAAACTCCACGCATATTTTGTCCTGTTCCACTGAAAAGGAAATAGCCTGTGTTCGGAATCGAAGTCACAACCACTGCAAAATCAAGAATCGGTGAATTCTGCTCAGTGCAGTTTTTCAGTTTTCACTAAGCTAAAAGCAGTCTACTTCTACTACTACTGGGAACGAGTTTCACCGCACTGTTTCCCAGGTAACAGGCTCGTCATCATGAGATACACAATAGTATGATCACATGGTGTTGTTATGAAAGCTTTCCTTGTCAAAAAGTTTTTCACATTCGCAAGTGGCGGGAGTTTTGAGATTTCGCTGCACTAGCCACTGTTGTTGCTGTTTTACAGTAGAAAACCATGTCTGCCATCAATCGTGGCCAAGAAGTCTCGCCGCTCTCGGACAGTTATGTGTTGCTGTTGCGAGATACCGTAAAAGAAACTAGAGGTTTACGCGCGCAGGTTACCGACAGAGCAGATAAGGAAGATAAAGTATACAGAAGACTGGAACAACTGGTCAACAAAGTAGATGAGCTTTTTGAAAAGGTGAACAACGCTGATGCATCTAGAAAAAGAAAAAGGAACACCAGCCATTCAGCAAAGGTTCCAAGCATATGCAGGGTAAGGTCTTGCTTTATTTTTATTCGTCTTACGGCAATCAGGATCGATCGAAGAAGGATTTTGCCACTTTTATAGGCTTTAAAATGCAAAAATGTTCTCACCTATTATTAAGCTTGTGGCTGTATGTACCATTGCTATAGTATGAAAACCAGTACTGAAGCTAAAGGTAAACTTAAATTTTGAGTGAAACGCATATCTTAAATCGCCGATGTCTCATTGATGTTGAATGTGAGCGAAGTGTAGTTTTGAATTGGACTCCATATGCATATAAACATCAGTAAGCTTTGAATTGGTAACTATTAAAGGTTGCGTTTGATTGACCGTACATGTATTCCAGAATTAGCGGAAAATTTGTTAGATTTCTCTCTCTACGTAAATTTGGGAAGACGTATCAGCAAACTTTCCCTGACATATGATAAGCTTAATTTCAGAGCGATTTTGTGAAAGATTTCCGCACAGCCTCATACATTTATTATGCATGCAGCACTGTCATCATAACCCTCTCATACAAAGAACGAGCATGAATTGAGTTTGAGACGCAAATCGCTCACATAATATCTGTATGGGGCTGAGTGAAAATCTTGCGAGAATAAGAGAAATCAAACACGCCTTAAGTTAAGGGGTAAGTTTCTAAAGAAACCGAGGGGTCTAAAACACAGGTAACAGGTTACAGGTACAACCCTAACCCTAAACCCTAATTTAACCCAAGGTTAAGGTTAGGGTTGTGCCTGCAACCTGTGACCTGCGTTTTAGGCCCGCCGTAAAGAAAATGTGGTGTTGTGTTGGCGGGAGGGGAAACAAATGTTTGGATTCATCAACAGAGTTACAAAATTATTGATAAGGTAAAGAGATTTGAGCGTGATGTTTTAAGCATTAGCCATTCTTTTGGATTTTCTTGCACCCGGAATTTAGGGAAACTCTCGAAATGCTAGCACTCAAATTTATTTACGGCTATCTTTTGTTAAAAATGATGAAATACAGTAAGATCTTCAATCAGCTGCCAGATAATTCTAGAATGATGAGAGGAATGCAATCAACTCAATTCTTGAAAAGAACAACCCATGATCTTCTCCAGCGCATTTTGGAAACAAATTTTAGGAAGAACCCTGTATTTCATCCATGAAAAAAAAAGTTCTAAACACTTAATTTCCCACTGAGTTGATTTCCCAAGCATGGAAATAGGCCCACTCAAGGTAAAGAATAAAGTCTTGGTGGGCTCAAATCCCTCCAAATCAAACGTTTTTTTTTTTTTTGCCCCATGTGAATCACATTTTGTTCCTGGGGAGTGCTCAGTAGTAAATTAAGCAGTTTCTTTTCCACACCTAGATTTATACTGTACAGTTAATTATGTCTGATTTCTCAGGTAAATGCATAACCAGTGCTGTGCTACACAACATTTTATCGTCCAAGTTGGCAAATATTCCTTTCTGGTAAACAGTTATAAAAATCAATGAAGGCAAGGATCTAATATCAGCATACAGCGTATGCTTAAATTTGATTGAAAGAAAATACTATTCTCATTAGGACATGGTAGCCAATATTTATTATTAATAGTCGAAGCAATAAGACATTTGAATTTAGTTAACAGTAAATGTATATTGATCAGGTTTTGTCAACTAGATAATTTAGCTGTACACCATATTACTCAATAGGCTTTGAGCTGTTGGTTGCTGCTGTGGATACCTGTTTCAAACAAAACTTTTCATGACATAATGCTTGCACATGGTTTACTTTCTGCCTTTTTTTTTTACACTCTAGAATGAATTCCGTAAAATGTACAAAGCCTTAAATGGAAATGGAGATTTTACTGGATTTGACCCTGATGAAGGTTAAGTTACTTTGCAATACTGCATGATGTTTTCGTAACTTTTTAAAAAAGTTATTTTTAGAACATTAAATGATAATTCAGGCAATTGTGTTGTTTCCATAGCCCACAAACTCTACCCTGCCTTCTTCTGCTCTAACAAATCAAGAACGTCCTACAAATATATAAGTATAAGACGGAATTGTAACTTAAACGTAGAAAGCCGTGAATTAATTTAAACATTGGCTATTTACGCAACTTCTCGACGGATTTGACACTACGGTGATATGTTTTTGACAGGCATCAAAGTAGTCCTACAGTCTACTCTCTCTAAGCGGACACCTTTCTAAGGCGGACACCTCTTTAAGGCGGACAGAAAATTTAGTCCTTGCCGAATTTCACTTGTTTCTCTGTAACTGAACACTCCCTAAGACTGATATCTCTCTAAGGCGGACAGCGGACACTTTTTTTCAACATGTTGGTTTAAAAAACCTCTCAAAGCGAACACCGGATGTTTTTGAAATTTTATAACAGGTCCATAATTCCGAAAAATTAGCGCAATCTGATAACAGTGGTTTTAATAAAATATACCAGACCTTACAATATGTCTTAATACAATATTAAAGTCACTTTTCACGTCATTTATACAACAACTCATTTGCGCTGCCGTTTACTGGAATCAGTTGAGTCACTTGTATTCTTCTTTCGCTTTTTCGCGTCTTGGTTGAGATCAACCGCAGTTGTAATTTTCTCGTTTCCTTTACCTATGCACTTTGCTACCCAGGCCACGACTTTTGGAACACCTTGAAACTACGGTGCAGCATTACAAAGTTTTTTCGTAGTGAAAGGGGGTTTTGAACCCGGACTCCACGTACTGTCAGATAACAAGCGACACAAACGAGTTTTGTTAAGGTTGATTCACAAATGTTCAAAGTGTGTATGAACTGTGTTGGATTCCGTAAGGAGTATATAAAAGAGACACAGCCGGCCCGTCATGACTACATTGTACACTTTAATTAAAGTAATAAAGCACTGGTTTAAGTTTTGATGTTTGGGTATCAGTTTACATGAACTCTCTCTAAGGCGGACACCTCTCTAAGGCGGACAGTAAATCTGGTACCGAGGGTGTCCGCCTCAAAGAGAGTTGACTGTATATGGTGGAATAACTAACCAAAATCAGATCAACTTGAATGCACCAAAAACAATCGATACCGTTTCTGTCGCTTCAACTCTTTTCTCAATTAAGCTTTGCTTTACAGAAGACCGACTTTTAGCTCCAAGAACGTATTTTTGTTGAATCGTTGGCCAGTTTATCGTTGACAAAACGCATAAACATTACCGGAGGCTTTCGAGATCGTTGCCTATAAAGACATGCGAACATTAGCTTTTTCTGTAACGCTTTCTTTTATTTGAGCTGTATTTAGCATCTAACTTATGTAGCATTTTGGCCAGGTTAATGCTAACTTTGTAGACAAATTAAGTAAAATCAGCCTGATTAATATAAGGAGACAATAATAGACGTACACCGGCTACCGGCTAATGCACATGTGCCGATTTTTCCCGCGATTTCGTTTTGTTGTTTTGTGATTTTGTAGCCTTTGTATTACAAAGACCGAAGAAAAGTTTTAAGAACTCATTTTTTTTCTGCATCCATTTAGAGTGATTGGTTATCTTCAAACAAAAACAAACAAAAACCGCGGAAACAGCGTAAATATTTTGTAACTCGCGCAGACCATTGAACAATGTATTAAACCCATCTTCGGTTCCATGGTTTCGGGAAAGTATTTGGCATTTTAAAAGCAAGCGTTTCCTTTAGTTGTCAGCCAAATAGGTTTTAAGTCGTTAAGGCTAAAATTAAATTTGCCAAAAATTATTTTCTTTTGTAGGCTCCAGTGTTATGATAGAATGACTCACTTCGCGCTTGTGCTAGCCTCCCTCGCAATCGATTTTATGGGACTCAAAAAATTAAAAAAAACGACTGCGTGGGAGGCTACGCTTCTGCAGACGTTGAGAATAATAAAAATTTTATCGAGACATCGCCTGGTAGATTTCTCAGGAGAACAAAAATCAAAGTAGCACTCCCGTAATTAACTTCAGCTAATATTTGTGAGTGTTTGGTCAACTTTTCATTGTTTATTTTTTTCTACCTACGTGCGTGACATTTCCTTGAATGACAAGATTTTGCATTCGTTCAGGAAAGTACTTGTCGTTTAAAAAGCAATCGATCTAAAAATACATGATTTTTACTTTAGATTCCAAGAACCTAGTTTTTAATCATTATCTCTAGAAGATTGGGTCATCGTCAGGAGATAAACTAACAACCGAGTTAGGAACTGAGTAAGGAACCGAGTTGGGAACCGAGTTAGGAACCGAGTTGGGAACCGAGTAAGTAGTTAGCAAGCGATTTAAACAAACTTTGGGCGATTTGGTTGTTGATTTGAGACAAGTTTTTGGCTGTTTTTTGTTGTTGTTGTTGTTGTTGTTGTTGTTGTTGTTGATTTTCAAAGTAAATCGTCTTTGTATTAGCCTAGCATCAGTTCCGATCAGCACTTTACCTCTAAACTAGGGGCTTCGCCTGGTTAGAAATAGAATCATTATGCCTTATTTGAAGTTGAACCAAGAATTTTGATGTCAGTAAGGTTATAGTCGGGATGACCACTTATTGCTCAACAACTTTTTTGTGATAACTTTGTTTTAATCGATCTAACAATGAATCAATGAAGCAGTTTACAACGAAACTTAAACCATGTTTTTCTAAGACTAAAGTTCAAATGTGAACGAGAGGGGCACGAGAAAGAGCGGAAAAGATATTGCGAGTCCCGAAAAGAAAAGGACCGCTACGCAGCCTATGTGTAGCCTCTGTTGGCGTTTTCATCCACTCCCGCTCCTTTCTCCTCTCATTTGCTCCTTTTCGCACACCATTAGGTTTCGCGCGCCCCAAGCTGTCGCAGAAAGAAAGGTTTGCTGAATTCAAAGGAAACAAGTAAGTCATTAAGCGATTTAACGCTATTATGTACTTGAAATCTATTTCGTGGCAAATCTCGGACATCGAAATTAATTTTAAGTCATGCAATGGTCTCAACCGCAGGTTTTCACAGGCTCATGATGTCGGGAAAGATCGAGTGGTTAAATACATAGTTGTTTATCGCCACTTTTAAAAGAACCGCTGATGAAAGAAGTATTGCCAAAACGAGCAATTCGAACGCGATTTGGATGATTTTTGGCCGAGATATTGTAGAGCGAAGGTCTTTGATTTTAGCCGTGAATAATTTATTGTATTTTATCGTGTTTTGGACCCCAAGAAAACACAACAGCTACGAACTCTTGAGAGAGATCCTGTGGTGTGCCTTTAAAAGCTTGACTTCGATAGATTGAAAATCGCAGTGAACAAATATGAAGGCGAGATACGAGCGTTCCTGGAAAGTTGGTTATGCTGTTTTCAGCCTTCGGCCATAATGTCCTGTCGGCGATGAATTACTCTAATCCGTTTTTATCTCCAAAACGTACGCTGTTAATCGGTTTCGATCTACCTGAAAATTGCTGTGTTAATGAACCACATTGATGACTTTCAGGAATGAACCTGGTAAAATCAAACAATCGCATGGAAGTGTGGCCAGCTGAGGTGAAAGACGGCGACTTAAGGTACTACCACATAAAATAGAAGGTTTAGTGAGCTACAGGAGAGCTAAAATCACAGTCTAAAAATGTACGGTGTTTCGCTCTGGCGTAGATATAATATTCATACAGTGGGATTATGGACACTTTCTACTGATGGATTCCGACCTGGCAACTGTCACAGGTACGCAAGAAGTTTTTCTCTCCCCAGATGAAAGAAAAAGCCAATCGGTACATATATATCTAATCGATATATGGGTTCCTAACTCGGCTCCCAACTCGGTTCCTTACTCGGCTCCTAACTCGGTTACTAACTCGGTTCCTAACTCGGTTCCCAACGCGGTTCCTAACTCGGTTCCTAACCCGGTTCCTAACTCGAAAGATAGGTATCCTCCATCGTCAGCAAAACCGCTTTAAACTGCGCAAATTTATTTTGTAACTCTATACGCAGAAGGTGGTAATTTAATTTACTTCTTGGGAAGAAATAATATTTTGTGCCATGTTGCGCAAGAAATCGGGCTATTCGCGTGAAAATACTAAGCAATACGCAAGCTTAAGGCAGATAGAAAAGGAAGAAGGAAGAAAAGGAAAAGAAAAGCGAATCTTGCTTATTAGCAACTCCTGACTGCTGAAGAAAACATGTCACTATCTCTGCTATAGCTGATATGTTGTTGCTTTTTAACAGTATGATTTGCCATCGTATTTGTCGTTGTTCTCTGAAGCGTAAAGCTCACCGCCTTTTTTAGGCTGTCGGTGTCGCTTTTTGAAAACTTGAAACGTTCAGATTAGATGCTCAAACTTCACGTTAATCGAAGACGGATTTCGCCGCCAACTTGAACGGTTAATTTTAGCAGTTTCGAAAGCACTTTTTTTAAACAGACGTTTTGGTTTCAAAAAGAAGAGAGAAAAAAAATACAGACTGTCTTCGTGTCGAACCGGTCCCACGAAAAATGTTATCGATTCCAGTATAGCGAGTCAATCGCTTGCGTCAACGAAGCAACAACAATAACGGTGCTTCGATTATACCATCAGATTACTTGTATCGGTTCAAACAGCTTCGCTGACTTTACTGTTCAGCGAAACAAAACCGTTCTTGAAACAAAAAATATCCAAAAGATGCCGCTAGGAAAACTGAGTTTTTTTGCATACGTTATTTCTCGAAAACGAAGAGCAAACCAGCGAAAAAAAAAAATACAGGGCAATGTTTGTTGACTAAAACGAAGCCCACATGCAAAAATTGAGACAAACCCGAAAAAAAAAAAAAAAAAAAAAAAAAAAAAAAACAGCCCAGCATTCGACAAAAGGCGGTTATGCATCTAACAGTTAATGGTTTACTTTACTTTGAAACAAAGGAAGAAAAAAAAGAGAGAAAAAAAAAAAAAAAAAGACTCCAAGTGCGCGGATAGAACTGACTTCCCGATTTCAGGATCGCTCAATCGACTGGACTGCACACCACGTTAATCCCTGATACTTCTCTAATCGTAGTGAATTTTAATCAGGCGATTGTTCCATCGGAACGACTTACAAGTGCAAAAAGCCACGCTTCGCTGCTTTGAAACAAAAGGGTTCTTTTGTTTCTCGTTCGAACAAAAGATTGCAAAGACACGCCGCCAAAATAACTTGGTTTTTTGCATACGTTATTTCTCGAAAACGAAGCGCAAATTAACGAAAAAAAAAAATACAGAGCAATGTTTTCCCATTAATTTGAACGCCACATGCAAAAATTCAGGCACTTTTGTCGAAAAAAAAATTTTTAAGCAAATTTTCCACTTAGCATAGTTTTCCACCAAGCGCAGAGTGCAGAGTGCAGCTGTAAGTTTGAGGCTTTTGGAAGACAGTATCATCCCATCATAAGGTTAAGATCTGATCTATAATTTGTTTATCTTTGTCAAGTTATGATTGCTTTCTTTTCTGTTGTGGATGTCTAGGACTGCAAGTGAAGAAAACCGCACTGTGTTCACCAAAATTGCAGAGTCAAGTAACGGTGATTATGGTGGAAAAGAGCACTGCCTATGGTCTGTTGCACAACTGAGAGGCAAGTTGTTTTCCTTACAGTACAGTGCTTCTAAAACAATAATGATTTGAAGGTTTCAAAAGCAATTCTCTCATGGGAGTCAGTGCTCCAATCAATAAGGTCTCTTTCTACATGTGTAGAGACTTAATGTATCACATGTGGGAGAGCTTAGATCTCTGTAAAGTGTTTCAGCAAAAGGCATAAACACAAAAGAATAAGTCCTTTACTATTTTTTTTAAAACACAGCAAAGTACTGAAAAGAAATGAGCCAAGTACATTCACGCCCTTGCCCTTTGAAGCCTTGTTTGGAAGTTAATTATTACTGACAAAACTTAAGAGCTAAATGTAGTTGGAGGGTATATTCTCTCAGTGCATCTGTTATGTATGCATTGTTTCTTTTTTATGCAACTCTCATTTTAAACTTTTTGTTTCCATAGTTATTATCGGTTTTGTTTTTTCATACATTTTTTATGGTAGCTCATATGGTTAAACATGTTGTTTGCTGTTCATTTTACAAAGGCCTGTATGACCTATCACAGGTCCCTCATTGATGCAAGGACAAGAAGAGTCACTTGTAGGAGACAAGGACGAAAAAGGGATGTAAGCTTACTTTGAAATACACCTGTACCCATCATGTATTTCTTTTGCATAAGATTGTAATTTGTAATAAGAGATTAATTTGTAACACAAAATAAAACTGTTGCCTGTCTAGTTATGAATGCTATGTTGAGTGTAGCTTTAAGAAAAAAATAATATCAGTGGTTGAGTATCTAGTGCTAAGGGAATCCATGAATTTCCCACTGGGTATAAGCTGTAGTAACGAAATGGTAGTCGACCAAACAAGGCAAGGAAAATTATCTTTGACCCTGACAGGAATCAAACCCATATCACCTCCTGATTTCCACCATAATTTGCCACAACTTGCTCCCATTTGGCCTCATAGCTGATCAGTAGAGCAATAAAAATGAAATATGGAGGTTGTGGGTTTAGTTCCCAACAAGGTCAAGAGTTTTTCCCTTACATTGTGAGGTCTCCAATTTCCTCACTTGGGCTGATGCACAGTGGGAAATTCATGGCTTCATTTAGCATTACAACAAACACTGCAGAGTTGAGTGCTAGTGTTACGACGTTCGTTAACATCTGAAATTGACACCTTTATATCTGCAAAATAAAGAAACAATTATAATATTGTTCACCATTTTTATTTTTGACATTAGCTCATTCTGTAAAATGTAGGGAATTTGCTAAATACCAGCTTTGGGCAAACTTCACTGTCTGAAAGAGGTGTTACAGTTATAATTGGGTAAATTTCAACAGCGCAAAAATACTTGAGCCCAATTTTAAAGGTGCGCAGTCCAAAAAAAGCTGGCTGGGTTAATAAGTAGGCCTGATGAGATTTCTTTTAGCTTTTTTCCAGTTAATATGTCATGAATGACAAGATATCTTTGACATTTTACTAATGTGTAGATTCATGTATTACCTGACTGTATGGTTTTCTTGTCTGTCATGCACATCTGATCAATGAAGTCAGTTTTATATTTATTTAGCAATGCAAAAAACGTTACCGTTATGATAATTTAAAAGAAAATCTTTAGAAAGTTAACTTTTTAGTGTGAGAATAACAAGGTTACCTTTCAACTGTTCCACAGAAACTTGAACACAAATTGACGGCATTAGAGTGTGTAGACTGGACGGCAACAACAAAGGAAGAAGTACGTATACAGGAAGTTTTAACCCCAGAATACACCAGCTCCGATGAGAGCTCGTATGAAAGTGGGTCTGACTCTGAGTCTCGTGAACTGGTGTGCTGCCAAGTCAAGCACCTCTCTTGGGAAAGAACACGCCTCACCAAGGGGAAAAAGGCACTGGATACAGTGTATGAGAAAAGCTTATCACAAAGGGTACGACAATCCCTAGTTCCTCGGGGGTTTCATGAGAAGATGTCCAGTCGGGATGTTCCAGTCAATTTTGTTGAGTGGGTGGTTCGAAGAACAACACCAGTAGGAAGGGGTGTAGCCCGTATTTCTCCTTCTTCTGCCGCTTCCACTGGTGTGGTTTCTTCAAGTCGCTCACTGACACTGCGAGGGGATTGCGTTTCAGTTCCCCTCCATTTTAGTACTCCCCGCAGTACAAGGCAGCAATAGGGTTTTTATATCCATATTCTCCATGATCTTAACCCTTTCACTTCTATGATCTGAATATTAATTCTCCTCACTGACTGCCATATATATTTTTTCAAGTTCACAGACTTTGGTGTTACATCAAACAATATCACCGAGTTGATGATTTTCATTATATTCATCACCTTTTTGGTTGATAATACATTCATAATGTAAGGAGAAATTTCATGTTGATCACTCCTGGAAGTAGAAGGGTCAATAAGTTTCGGTTGCTTTTTTCAAATGAAGAAGTTTGGCCCAAGTTGTTTAAAGGGAGAGATTATTTCATTTGACAGAAAACTGAATATTCAGCTAGTTTCAACTTTTTATGTGAATATGCTCATTATTTTGCTGTGTATAACGTGGTTATTGGGGTTATTGAAGCATTATAATTTGTAATAAATTTACTACTCTTTCCAATAGCATGGACCAGATGATTATGGAAAAGACTCCTCTTTTCCCTTTTAAAAATAGCTTTATTTTAATTTTGAAATATACAAATAGGTGAGATTTCAACTTCTTAAATTAAAATTAGGAGTTTTGTCAAATAAGTTTTAAGTGCTTGGCAATGAGAACTAATACTATTGAATAGATAGGACTTTTCTTGATTATGTTACAGTTCAAAGAGTTCCCAAGTAAAAAGTAAAATATCAAAATTAGTAAGATTTTTCATGGAATTTAGAAGTCAGTTTTAACCGTAACCTGTAAATAATGGACCATTCTCAAAAGGAGTAAAGTGTCTCTAACACCTCGCGAATAGCTTGAGAACAAATACTATTGAATAGATACGACTTTTATTGATTATGTTACAGTTCAAAGAGTTCCCAGGTAAAAAGTAAAAGATTAAAATTAGTGGGATTTTTCATAGAATGCAGAAGTCAGATTTAACCGTTACTTGTAAATAATGCCATTCTCAAGAGGGGTCAAGTGTCCCTAACACCAAAAATTTTATTTTTTTGGATTAATAAGTGTGTTGAAGCCTCCACTTCCGTGAGCTGTTAAATTCAATTTAACAGCTCACGGAAGTGGAGGCTTCAACACACTTATTAAAGTTTAATATCTTAGTACAGTATCACTTTATATCGGTTTTTGTACTTGAACTGATTTTTATTAATAATTATTGTCAGCTTTAATTGTATTTGAAAGCGCACTTTTGTTAAGTAATTAATAAAAAGCTTTCAGAAATGAAGCTGTGTCATTTTACTGATGGTTTGGGAGTAGGATCAACTTGCCCTTTCTTTGCACCCTTGCCAGAGGAGTGTAACTTCTTGAAGTTAAACCACTGACAACAGTCTTGCCATGCCGTTTCAACTAAAATGCCCTAGCTAATACCGCTGTGACAGTCC
Source organism: Pavona decussata (assembly GCF_977016875.1). Lineage (NCBI taxonomy): Eukaryota > Metazoa > Cnidaria > Anthozoa > Scleractinia > Agariciidae > Pavona > Pavona decussata. The sequence goes on from NW_028145545.1 coordinate 372,759, forward strand.
GTGAAAGAAGATAAACTTCTCTGGAACAGTAAACACTGGTCAAGTCTCAGCCTTAAAATGCATTTACGGTGTTACGTAAAGCTATAAAAAGGCCATCTTTACCAGTCTGTTAATTACGCATAAAGGAACGTAAATCACGTCCGTTACAGCTGCTTTACGGAACAGTAAACTTCCGTTAAATGTAACGGCTCAATGTAAAGCCTCGTAAAGGGCAGATTTACGATACGTAAATAAGCGTAAGTCTGTGTAAATCTTTTTTTTACTTCAGCTTTACAGAATACGTAAATGTTCCGTAAAGGAGTGTGCTATTATCAAGACTTACGGGTCACCGTAAACTTGCGTAAAGTTGAACTTCCCATTTTTGGAAAGTTACGTAAAGTTACTTAAAGCACAGCATTACGGTAGCTTTACGGAGTAGTAAAGTTGCTATTTCGACAATGTATGGCGTTTTTTTTTTTTCAAATTGATGCTTTGTTATTTGAGAAAAATGCATGTTTATCCCTAATTTTCTTTTTAATTGGCAAGAGCACTTGCTAAGTTGCGTCGTAAGCGGAGAAATTGACTGTACGCATCTGCAGTGACGAGAGGGATTTTGATGGTAAGAGTAAGGAAATGACTGTTTTTTTTATTAATCGTGGCTATCCACAACAAATTATTCAACAAGCTCGATATCGCGTGGCAGTCATACACCATGAAGCAATTATTTCTGAGCCTGTGGATGTAGTCGTTGACCAACCTACAGTCCCTCTGGTGTTGACATACCATCCTACCAACACACTGGCCAAAAGCATCCTTACACGCAACCTCCATTTATTACGAAATGACCCGGGCACCACAGCGATTTTTCAAACTTTGCACATTTTATCTGCCTATCGTCGCGATAGCAATCTGCGTGACTCCCTGGTTAGGAGTACCCTTCATGACACGACCGTTGTCGATGATGACCGTGGAGCATTTTCATGTGGCTGATCCGGTGTAATACTTGCACTCATACGAACGTCTCAGCATTGGGGGACTTATAACCATTAGCGACAAATTCACATGTACCAGCAACAACGTAGTCTATGTAAACAAATACCGGGCTTGTAACAAACTATACATTGGCGAGACCTGTAGACGTCTGGGAGACAGATTTTGTGAACATCTATGTTCAACTAGAACTGCTAACACGGACATCCCAGTTGCACGCCATTTTACATTACCTGGCCACTCCACTGAGGACATGCATGTTTCCGCAATCCGTTCAGGCTTCCAAAGCACCTTGGGCAGACGCCGTTTTGAGGCCAAACTCATATTTAAACACAGGACTTTGAATGCATTTGGCCTCAATACTGACTTTAACTTTATTTAAGACTGGCTCTCAAATCGGCGCGCGCAAGTTACATCACGTATCAATTTAAAAACGTTTTCATTTAAATTTGTTTCGTATGACGGGCGCCTTTTATTCAGTTGCAACATACCACTGATGAAGAGGCAGCAGCCTCGAAATGTCTGGTATTTTATTTTATATTTTGCGCTAGAATACAACCTACCACTATTTTTATCCACCAAGTGCCCAACACAGTCTAAATAAGATTTTGTTTCGTTATGTATCAGCCATAGGAAACCCGAGTAGCTCAAGATGCGCAAAACGTATGCGTAGTAACAAAAGTAGGCACCGTACTTAATATTTGGAAAACTCGACCATGGGACCGAACTGGGGCGGTGGTTTTCTAAAAAATCGAGTGAATGAAAATTTTAACCCCTCCAAAAATCGTTCAAACAAAAGTTTTACCCCCCTACTGGATTGACACTGCAATCTTAGAATTCCTTGAAAATTCGAACGTGCTACATAAAGTAAATTTTGAGAAATTGAACTTTTGAACTGTCTAGCCGTGAATTTTGGATGCCATAAATTTGAAAATACATGTAGTATTAATTAGTATGAATGGGTTGGAGACTGTTGTGAGTCTTTTTGCGCTGGCTGTACAATGAACGAGAAATTTTCAATACCGCACGAGGCCGGCCTTCTTAGGCCGAGATTTCATCGCCAGCAAATAATTTTCTTTTCGGCCTCTGAAACAGTGCCTCTTCACCTGTATTAAGAACCTGAATTAACTTTTTTAGGAACTGAACTAGACAGCTGGCTTCACCAGTAGAAAACATTTTAGGGTCCGCTTCGTCGGCCTTGTCACTAAGCCAGGGCTGTCAACCTCACACGTCTTTAAATACGGAGAATGTGACTTCCCCGGCCAGCAATAACAAAGCGCCTTACAGAGGGCGTCCCAGCAAGGCCAAATTCACGGGTTCAGTGTGTGTGTGTGTGTGTGTGTGTGGCGGGGATGGAGGGGGGGGGGGGGGGGGGAGGGAGACGCACATTAAACACTACCAGTAAACAACGCTACAGATTTTAGGTTTATGTGTCAGAAAACCGAGTCTACCACAAATAGACCTAAATCTCGAGACCAGAAGAAACGGCTTAAAAACTGGACATTACAGTCCTACATCTGGAGACCGGGAGATACGGTCCAAAATCTGGATACCCCCGGGTTATACGGAAGAGTTGACAGCCCTGTTCTGCTAAGCCACCCTATTTTTTTTTTTTTTTTTGCTAGCCCATTTCAACATATTCAACTTCACTTGCGTCTTTCTTGAAAACAACAACATTTCTTCCTTGGTTTTCTCCACCTCTTCGGCAGATTAAATGCAGGTTTATATTAAACCAATTCACCCTTAGTAACGAAATAGGCGAATCGCCAGCGAAAACACCGTTTTCGTAGCATTTTTGTATGTCCTAGGACTGAATATTAGCATGATGTTTGACTGTAGACGTACCACTTTCCTTGAATTTTTTCAGTTTTGCATTCAATAACTTGTTTGCCGGTTTGAAAATAGGATCAGTTATAATAGAAAATGTCTTTCCAACTGTTTCTGAAGTCAAGTAACTGTTGATTTCCTCTCTTATTGCTGCATGAGCCGAACGGCTCTAGTCCTTTCCTTCGTCTTGTTTTAGTTCTTGGTAAGACTTACTCAGTCGCTCGGCAAGTATTTCTGCACTTAAGTTCTCCAATTCTTAAAACGGATATCTCAGTTGAAAATAATGAATGGTGAAAGGAAATGAGGTTAACTTTCCAACTTGGAGCTGTTCAGCCGGATGGACTTAATGTCAATTTTAGCTGTATTTGAATTGCAACTTTTAATGCATGCGCGCGCTACTAGTCATATGCGCGCGTGTGTGTCCAGTAGCGTATTTCAACGGTTTTCTCCACACTGAAGAAGGGTTATATACCCGAAACGTCTGTGTTTCTTTCAAAACCATTTTTGACACTTTTTGATATTCATTTTTATATCAATCCTCTCAGTTGCAGCCATTCTAGATTGTAGCGAAAAGAAAAACAGTAATTTTACTATAGTCTCATTCAGCTTTTTAAGGTTCTTTTTTTAAAAAGCTTACGCTTCAGAAAGCCCGAATGGCGAAATCACCTGTTTTTCGCAAACGACAAATAAGGTTTACAGAAAAGCACATACAAAATTTCAGTCGTTTTGTTTCACTTTTATTTTTACAAATGGAAACACTCCAGGCTGTTTGTCTCTTGGTCTTCGTTGGAATCGAGTCATGATTTGAGGGATCTCCTCATCTCCAACCTGTGCAAACCTCAAAGCCATTTGCAATAGCGCATGATTTCCATGAGTTATCGCCAACACTGCACTTTCTGAATGTGGTGTAGTGACGTCATGAAAAACACGTTATCGATTTTAACCAATTGGTGCGCGAGTATTTTGATAGAGAACTCATATCGTATATTAAACCAGTTTTTCTTCCTAAATTTTTTTCCGCTTGTCCTTACTGCATTTAGCATAAGACGTCTCCAAACTAGCAACCCTGCTTGAGGATGAGTGCTATGTTTGTAACCGAAAACTGAAAAGGTTGCTTGGAATTTTTTGACAACTAAAATTGAGACAGCCTTAACTTTCTACTTAAAACAGCTATTGGAAAACCATTTGAATTATATAGTCTTCTTGGTAGTTACCTTGTATTATTTATATCTCCGTTTCTTATTTTCTCTTTATTTTTCTTTTTTGGATACGTGTGTCTCTGCTCTCAGTTTCATTAAACCAAAGACGTGACTGATTAAGCAGGGTCGGCAAGAGCTTTCGCACTGTTAGGTTGACAACTTACTGGGAGTATGCTTTAGAACGAAAAATGAAATGGAATATTATTGGCTTACCGAGGCAATTGGAATATTTTCTGTTAGTTCAGGTGCGGAATAGCCACGCTACCGAGACTACGCAAGGATCACAATCAAGAATAAATATTCGCAATATCCGCGGATCTTAGTTAGAAATATCTTGCAACCTCAGTTTAAATCTTCAAGAAAAGGACCTACCATATTCTTTCAAAAAGATGGTCATTGTTTTTTTCCAAGATAACCCTCGATAAGCAATAGTATCTTACACATTAAACTAAATATCAAATATATGTCACACGATAGTCACCATCAGGGTATGGTTGTTTGTTGGTAGGGTCTTGAATAACAACCAGCTAAAGGTACTGCCCGAAGGAGTTTTTGATAACAATGCCCAGCTACTGGGGCTGTAAGTAAAACTCCTGTACTTGTTTTTTTTTTTGTTGTTGTTGTTGTTTAAACAAAACATGTAACGTTATTGTTGCCACAGGAGAACTCTTACGTTTCGTTTGCTCTCTACAATTTTCCGTGGGCATCCATGATTCGCAATGGTTTACTGAAAACTGGACAGTATCCATCAATTTTACTGACATCTGGCATTTAAAGGAACCTTAACTCACAACTGACAACTATAGAAAAAACATTCGTATTAAAATAGTGTTTTTACTCATTTTTGTAATGACGCCATGTCATACATTTTTAATTTTCTAATTTTGGATTCAGTTTTTGGCGTTTACGTGCATCTGATTAGCTTTTTATACTGGATTATTATTTTTTTTTAGAAGCGGCTAAACGATTTTACAATTAAAATTGCTACAATTTGGAGGAGTACTATATTTGTAACCGAAAACTGAAAAGTTGCTTGACATTTTATTGACAAATGACATTTGAAAGAACCTTAACGCCCTACCTAAATATATTTTCTAAAACCTTTTTTTATTAAATAGTCTACTTACTCATTTTAGTATTTACTTATTTTTAATATTTTTTTCTTTTCTTTCTTTTTTTTGTTTTGGTTTTTGTTTTTGTTTTATTATTATTATTACTATTATTATTATTATTATTATGATGATGATGATGATGATGATGATGATTATTATTATTATTTAATTTTTTTTATGTGTCTCTATTTTTTGAACTTAACCAAAGACAGGCCTGATTAGGTGGCCGAACACAGTTTTCCAGTATACAGGTGTTAGTAAACATTATTTGAAAACTACGTACTTCCGAGTACCCAAAATTAGCATGGTGCAAGATTAAATAAGAAGAAATAAATTTTGATACTTCTCGTTGAACTAGGTGCCATGGCAACGCAGTAAGCTATTAACCGTCCAAGTTAAGTTAAGTTAAGTTAAGTTAAGTTAAGTCAAGTTAAGTTTTAGAAAATGCACTCGTTAGATTTTTACCATTTTTGTATCCATAAAAACTCACAAAATACTGACATATTGACGCTGCTTTCATGTTATTTTAACAGAGAGATGTCCTGTAAATGTTGGTTTTGCACTTTAATGTTTTTTGAAGATACCCTCTGTTAGATTTTGGTTTTTGTTTGTAGGCGAGTAACGCTTTAAGACAATTATTGTTTTGTAAAATTTCACGAAATTCTAACGAGCAGTGCCTTAGAAAACAGTTTATTTCCATTAAAACAATCAGTCACAATTTTTTTGGTCAAAGGTGCATGCGTAGCTTTTAATTAGGTTCTCTCAGCGAAGATGAAAAGCGTCCAAAAAGGCTTAGCTCTTCGTGAACTCACTTTCTTTGTTCGGTGATATTCACAAACGAGAAACTGAGTTATTTTAAGATCAAAACTTACCTTTGTGATCCATTTGGTATAAAATCGAGGGATCGATAGTATTTTCTCACCACAACCCTAGCGCGTGCTTATTACCATCACTAACAGAAGCTGTAAAGCACGCGCAAACTGTGTTCAGCCACCTTAAGCAGGGTCGGCTAGACCTTTCACCCCGTTAGATTGATATCTTTCTGGAGGTATGCTTTAGAACAAAAAAATGAAATGGAAAACTATTGGCTTACCAAAGCAATTCAAAGATTTTCTGTTGGTTGAGGTGCAGAATAGCCAAAAGCTACCGAAACTAGATAGGGAGCATGATCAAGAATAAATATTCGCATTATCCGCGGATCTTCCTTAGAAATATCTTGCAACCTCATTTTAAACATTCAAGAAAAGGACCGAACGTATTCTTTGAAATAGATGGTCATTGGTTTTCTTTAATAACCCTCGATAGGTAATATTATCTTACACATTAAACTAAATATCAATTATATGTCACACGATAGTCACCATCAGGGTATGGTTATTTGTTGGTAGCGTCTTGAATAACAACCAGCTAAAGGAACTGCCCAAAAAAGTTTTTGTCAACAATACCCGGCTGATGCGGCTGTAAGTAAAACTTCTGTACTTGTATTTTTTTTTAAACAAAACTTGAGACGCAAGTGTTGGTCCAGGAGAACTCTTACATTTCGCTTGCTCTCTACAAACTTTCCGCGGGCAACCATGATCCGATGAAGCAATGGTTTACTATAAACTGGAAAATAGCTCTCTACTTTACTGACAACTGGCATTTGTGGGAACTTTAACTAACAACTGACAACTATAGAAAAATCCTCCGGATTAAAATAGAAACAGTGGGGATGGAATTGCACCAATCACAGCCGACCATCGTGATATAAATGGTGCCGTGTAACCAGTCGACGTCATCGCCTGATGAAAACTAGTATTAAGTTGTCGAAACGTCGCGATTTATATCTCAAAGTGACTACACCTTGAGACAAACGATAATACACTTACTGTTAATAAAGGTTATTTTTGAAAATATTGTTAGTAAAACTGTTTTGGATTGTACTCTAATTTAGAGGATCACAATGGCGTGAGTGTAGTTAAAAAGTCTGATTGAAAGGTTTTTACTCGCAAACGGTTTTTTACTTTTATTTCGCCCACGAAGTATCTTGGTTATTGCATGAAACAAATAGATTTAATCACATCGTCCGGTATTTTATTTTGCCGTGGGACTGCACCCTGATAACGCACAGAGGACGTCAAAACGTAGTAAGTACATCAGTACTTCTTTTTTCGTACCAGTAAAGGCTCCTGGTTGATAATTTTGAATGTGAGCCATTCCTAAACTGCATTCAGTTTTGCATGAGAAGACGGTAATTAAATATCTTACATTTGTGATTCAAGCAAATGCTGCCTCTGCTGTTGACCAGTTTAATGTCGCGCAGGATCGGATCCCTGCTCCCATTATACATGTATTTATAGCGCAGCTCTGGCGCGTGTGCAGAGCACCATGGGTAATAAATGGTAACCTTTCGATGCTTGAAATCTGGGTTTTGGTTACTACGTACGTCACTATGCGTCCACCCATCCGTACACAGCACCACAGGACAACCAATGCAAATTGCACACCTAAGTATGTGAAGCCTGTGTCGCTGCCTTCGTTTGTTTGGCGGGAAGTTGCATGGCCAACTACCCTTTGGATAAAAAACGTGGAGAGAAGAGAGAGAAAGAAAGAAAACGAGATAGTAGGGAAGGAATAAACAAGGTTGAAAGTGAAAGAGAGCGCCTTAGAGCACGAGCAAACATTTCGGGGACTTACTGAAGGATGTAGTATCAGTGGATGTCATAACTTCGATCCCTGGATAGTATTCAATAACACACCATTACTGGTTGTGTAAATGGATGAAGGAACTTAGCGAGGACAAGGCAAAGCAGTGGCCCAGTACCTGGTGTTGAGGGAGGCATCTTTGCGAAGGATGGCTCGGCTCGGGACGGCATCACAACTTGGGTTGGTATAGAGTGGCAAAACAATGTAACAAAAAAACATTTTAATGGCGTGCAGGGGGGGGGGGGGGAGGATGGTGCAGGGCAGAGCCAGCTCTTTCCCCGCTGTTTCTGAGGCCTATGAAGATTCTTTAGTCTGCATGCCGGAAACAACACCACAGAGCGAGAGAGAGATTGATTCACACTAACGGATTCATTGACCCTCGCAACCGTACTGAAGGATGACCAAGTGAAGGAACCCTGCGTAGAAACCACACGAGGCATAAACGATGATTACCTTACAACGAACATTCCAAGCCAGTCGACAGATATCTGGTATAATGAGACTGTCGACTAGCTAACCGTAACGGGAGTTACGGAATCCATGTGTCTTATTCAAATGCACTTCAGTGACATTAGAAAAAGGATGCGAGATCAGAGGCAGTCATAGAGAATCCACCTTCTAGAACCGAAGTCATCCGACATTAAGTTCGGACACTGCGCCAAGAAACAGAAAAGAGGTAGCGCGGTTACAAGCATCAATGTACAGAAGCTCCTTGTATTCTCTCATAATACACTTAAAGTGCCCATATCGGAATTTTTTTTATTTTACTTCCGCGGAAAAATGTTTTGATTTGCATAAAACGCGAATTTTTTATGAATTTTACAAATCTTTGAAATGCTATTTTATTGCGGTCAATCCGCCCCGCTGATAAGAATGCCGACGATCTCACAATAGGGCCCCGCGACATAGTCTGTGACGTAGATTCAGGAACTCTCGTGTCTATGCGCTCACTTGACCTTCAGTCAAGTCCGTTCGCGGCAGAAAGAAAATCGTCAGATTCACCGGTAGGAAGGAAAAACTTAGCTTCAAATAAGTATATTCCATGGCAGAAAACTTATCTGACACGGAAAGTGAGCAAACCGCTGAAGAAAGCAGCTAGGACGAATTTGAAAGCGTCGAAGTCGAGGCGATAGATGGCGTCCACGACACAAGTAATACGTGTGAAGATGATGATACACTCGAACCGTACGCGGACGAGCCGATAGCAGACGAAGAATGGCTAAAAAGATATCGCAAGGAACAAGAGGAGAAACGACGACTCGAGGAAGATTTAACGAAACGCTTGGAGAATAGAATGCGTGTTAGTGGATAGTAAAGTTCTCACCTTGCATTTTGCATACGCGCTCTTCATTATCATCTGTCAAAACTATGGCCAAGTACTCACTTACATTCGAACGAATTATTTTCCATGTAGATGTACTTGTGGTAACTGTAGCCGTGATCTGCTAGCAAATATCAGCGAGTGCTACCGCTGCAAGGAACCCGAAGGCAATTGGGAAGCGCTGACTAGCGACATTGTTCTCGGGGAACTACAGGAAGGACACGTGTTGAACTGTGATAATAATAGCTTGTCTCCTTCTTTGAAATTTCGGCCGTAAATTTAATTGTAGGATGGAAGTTGTTAGCTTGTTCAATGAACAGGTTAATTTCCTTTTTGTCACTGTCCCACAGTGAGAAAATGTCATCAATAAAAGGTTTCCATTCTATTGGTTTTGTTTTGCTTTGACTTATCACTTTTGTTTCCATATCGGCCATATGTTTGCAAACGCAACGGCCATCAGTTCCATGGGTCTGAAGATAATTGCCTCCAACAAATTGGAATGAATTTTCCTGAAGAATAAGTTTAAGTATTTCTTTCAGGTAGTGTGACGGTATAGGAGGTTTATTGCTGTGGAATGCCTCGTATGCTTTGCATACTTTGTAATTCCCTCCTTCTGTGGTATATTTGTATACAAAGCTTGTTGCATCTATTGAAACTAACATAGTATCTTGAGAGACCTTGGTCTTTCCTATAAAGTTTACGAAATCAATTGTATCTTTTAGGCGTATACGTCTGATGAAATGTTCAAAGTCTAACAAGAGTTGGCGTCTAATGTAATTCGTGTCTGTCACCGGTGTCGGGACAAATTTGAGCCCTTTAGAAATAACGCTAACAGGCTGTCGCTTAGTTGTTTGTTTGAAAAATTCTTTATGAATTTCTCGTGTTTTTCTCTTTGTGTCTCAATCCGTTTTTTAGTCAATTTTTTTCTGCGCTCTTTGCGCTTGTTATTTGTTTTGTGGCCTTTTTCTATTTTGAAACCCCGTTGTGTGGTTAGGTTTTCAGAGATAACGCTGTTATACTTTTCAATATTTTTATTGTTTGCAAAATTCTGCAACACATGTGTGTACAATATTTGTTTGAGCTCGTTGAATTCTTGCTGCAGTTTATCTACCTTATCTACATCGTGGTTTACAATGTTTTCTGTGTTCGCCCAGTGCGACTGTTCTCGCATCGATCTATTTAAATCGGTGGTACCAATTGTGCTAGTATTTTTTGAGAGCGTGGTCTCAACGAAGCTTCACGGATCTCACGATCTATGAGAATATATACCAAAACAATTACGCCATATTTTATAAAACTTGTGACTGAGTTAACAGTGAGGTCAAACTATAAACCTCAGAAGGTTACAACGCTAAGAATGTCACAAGCGGGTGTGAATATTCAGTATCGAGAGCTTACTATTCGCTTTTCCCTGCTCCTCTTCGGAAGTGGCTCTTGGTCTTCGTCTTCCTTTTGCTTTGCATGTTTTGAAGGATAAACACAAACGCAAATGTCATCCTACTTCAGTTCACGTTTTAAGTTTAAACCTGAATTCATCAGCCTTGTGAAATCCTCGTCATTGAAGTACGTCCAACACAAGGACGAGGTCTTTCCAGGCGCGCGTCCACATCTTCCTCCGCTCCAGCATAAAATCGATCCATTTCTTTCGCCTCCTCAGTCTTTGCGGGCATGTGGTGCCAAAGAAAGGAATCCTGTGCATGCTTATTCCATTCGCTTCGTCTTTGATGTTTCCACATCTCGCTGCAGCACATCTTTCCGGCATTTTCGAGAAACGCGCAGAAATACCGCGACTTGTCTTCAGTGAGATCCAGAGAAAGGCTGAAGTCACGTGTTCCTGAATCTACGTCACAGCTCTTGCTAAACCGAGAGGAGACTAATGCGAATGGTGGGCCAAAAAGGCGGCAAATTTGAACGTCTTATAAAATTCATGAAAAAAATCGCGTTTTATGCAAATCGAATCACTGAAGTTCTAAGGGTGATGTTTTAATTTAGATAAGAAAAAAAAAAAAAAATTCCGATATGGGCACTTTAAACTAAGAGGCATTTCGGGGCAAGATGATCCAAGGACCTTTATTCTTTTGTCCAACAAAAAAAAACAGGTTTGACTTGTAGGAGCCACACAACTTTGATTCCGAAGTCAACGATTAAAACCCATTAAGACCAGAGTGGGAAGGATACTGCCGGCGCTATAGCTTTGTTCTTCCTCTTTTGGATTACGGATATGTAATTTGGGGAGGTAATTAGATCCAGAGGGCAGACTTTATAGTAGTGCACAATAAGGCAGCGCGTATTATTTTAGATCTCTCGCAGCGCGTTTCGGCGAGGGACGCGTTAGCGGGACTGCATTGGAAAACCTTAGCCGCCACAAAGCAGAGAATCGTGTAGTTTTTTACGTACAAGTCAGTTATTAACCTCTTTGCGCATTCTTTTTCGCCATGTTTTAAAAGCGATTTTTCATTACTATAGTACTAGGTCTAAAAACAATATTCGTAAGTCTTCCACTATCAGGAGATTGGGGAATTGGTCCACTATTAATTTATATAATGAATAAATAAATTAATTAGTTAATTTATATTAATTAATATATTCGAAATCCAAGATGGTGGATCCAAGATGGCCATTTTGAAAAAGTGACTCAATTTCCGTGTAAAATAACTTCATAACTTTCCAATCCGGATCTTAAAGGGAAATTCTTAAGGGAAATGGCAAGAGAGGATTATCACAAAATCGCTCAAGTTCGCCATTCATTTTGTTCAGCGGTTTCGCGCGCCATTGCCACCGAATTTCAAAATAACGGCTTTCCTCTCGGCCGATTAAGTGCGTGAGATGGTTGCACAAGATGTGGAAATGATTGAAGAGGAAAACGAGGAGACTATTTTAGTCAATAAGATCAAAAAATGTTTGGAGAAAGTTGCAACTCCCAACATAGACGCGGCGTTTTTTGTAAACTCCGGAGTATCGATGTTGGTGCCTCTGAACAAAATTAGTCGCCGGTCAACTACTAAACTCGAACAGGACCCCCCAAACCACAAAAAAGATGATGGCCTCCTCCTGAAGCCCCTTTCTAAAACCTCAAAAGATGGTCTCTTTATCGCATAGCCACCCCACTATCTAGCAGTAAAAAATGACAGTGAGATTCAAACCGTACTTTTGTTATTTATCTATAAATTTTGACCCTTATTAGCTGAATATTTTTGTGTGAACTCAAATTAATATTTTAAAGCCAATAAAATTTTTCGGTCTTGTTCACTAACTTGAGTATTCATACGTGTGAAGCTATGGAGGGGGCGGGGAGGAGGGGCGGCGGAATGCCACACCCCGGCACCAAAAGGCCAAAAAAGATAGGGTTAAAGTAACAAGAGATAAAATTTCGATAAAGAAAAATATTTCATCTTTTTTTTTTCTTTTTATACAATATCTGGGCTGGACAACTCCAAGGTATAAATAGTTTTACCTCCCTTCCTGTGCGTTGCTCACGAACACTTTTCGGTACATTATCGGATATGTAAATAAGAAATCCTTGTAGATGTTATACTTCAATTTGCCTTCAGCCATCTTAATGACATAAGGGTCATCTGCTTATCTCAGTAAGTTTTCTTTTTTAGATCATATTAGTGCCAGCTTACGTTTTTGTCAATTTTCGCGATTTCCTAAAGTCTTGGCCAAAACACGGAACTTCAAGATTGCAGTTTTTTTTTTTTTGTACACTCGAAGATCTGGAGAAAGAAGAAGAATCCTCCATATCCACGCCCCACCCCTTCTGCCGTAAAAGATAAGAAAAAAAAATTATCAGTTTAACGTTTAAGGCTTAATGGTTAATAGTTTCATAAGAAAAACTGCACAACTCCGTCCTAATTTTTTTTTTCTTGCAAGGTTTTATTATTCAGTATATGGTTTAGAGAGGTGGATCAACGCTACAAAATGAAATTAAATTTCTCCTTAATTAAATTGAACTTTCAAGTCGAAGGTTAAATCTTCAACAAATTAGACTATTTTTGATGCTTTGGAAGGATTATTAGTCGCAGAATGAGAACTTTAAAACTATCACTGAATTGAGAATCATGAATTATCCACTGAGATACAGGACTCGTGGGAGCTAAGGCCATTAAACTACCAATGGCCTTAGCTCTGACCAGCCTCCTGAGGCTCAGTGGTAGAATGTCCGAACTAGTAATCGGAAGGTTTTTGGTTCGACTCGGATTTTTTTTTTGAGTATGTCTGTGTCACTTACTGAATAACACATCACATCACATTTATTCTATCACTGAATTGTGACCACAAATCAGATATTTAGAGTTCACCAGCAATGTAGATAATTTCTATGCTTACCAAACAGAAAATCAAACATAAAAATCGCGTTTTTCCCCGCAATGCTGTCCGTGTTTACTTATAGGTTTCTATATAGTCCAGGAGCCTTTAATTGGCGCAGTAAACGGCTCTTTAACAACAAGAAGGAAAATGAATCCAGCTGGAATCCTTCAAGGCTGCTGTCTGTCTTGACTAATATGATTATTAAATAACATTATTGAGTAGACGGATAATTGTCCACATGTTGTTATTGTTTCTTCCAAGTTACTTGAGCAACAATCAGTTGGAGGTCTTGAACAAAGGAGTTTTTGATTTCAACACAAAACTGTGGATTCTGTAAGTAAACTTACACAGATTGAGTGCTGAAGTAATTGATGACAGAAAGAGGTCTGGAAACAATTTGGTGTGATCGGTCAGAGTTTATTTAATTTGCCGTAATTACAGCAACCCTTTCTTGGCAGACATGTGTTCCAAAATCAGCACGTAAAGAATCCTTGACTGTGCTCTGTTCTGTTCTAAAGCACGCAGGAAGTGGCTACAGCACGAAAGAAGTGTAGGGGAAGACAAGAGACGCAGTCGAATGTTTCTCTCTACTTCTTGGGTGCGCTAGGCCGCTCCCTAAATGCTCTACAACAGAACAGAGCTCAGTCGAGGCTTCTATATTTGTTTTCTGATAAAGAATAATTTTATTCTCTCACGCATTCGCCGAGAAGTGGCGTCAGCATGCATTTTTACTCGCATAAAAGGCGCTACAATAATTCAATCACAATCCTTGTGAGAATGGTTCAAATGATTTGATTGGTTCAACAAGACGAAAACTGTCAAACATGTCAAAGCGAAACATCAAAGTTAACAATATTTGCATAGTTCGAATGTAACGCCAGTGCTTCTTCATAGTTTTTTCTTAAAGAAATCAGGATGGAAAAGTAAAATGTTCAGTGAAATCCGGTGGATTTGTGGCTCATAAAAATCTGGACGTTATTAGCATGGCAATGAGAAAACAAACTGCTTACAATAGAGCTAGCGGCTGGTGTTCAATCAACTGCTGCGCTGTGTTTTGGGAACTAACAACAGTCGAATTTACGGGAGCAAGAGGATTGCTCGAACTGTTGTCACCGTTAGGAAAACTGGGCTACTGTGACTGCTGTGGCCTCCCACTCAGTGATCCGTTGAGGATATTTTGACAGACTGTCAGTCGGTCACTCGAAGGGCGAGCGTCGTAATTTCTGAGGCTTGCTTCACTGCGGTGAGCAGGGGTGGCCATGATGTGAAAATATAGAAATTGTACGAAAAATCAGGTTAGGACCTTTTAAGCTTATATATGTGGGTATTCGTAAATTGCCGTGATTAAATTTTCAGTTTTTCAATTTTTTTGGTTGATTTTTTAACCAAAAAAATGAAACTTAGAAATGAAGCTAGAGCTGTGATATCGAGATTTATCGGGCACTACAGCAGAGAATGAGAAGATAGAGGGACGCCAATTAGAACATGGATGAATATGGCCTTACAAAACAAGCACTGTGAAGGTGTAAGAGAACAGAGATGGCAACGAAAGCTCCATACAGCACGCTGGGAGGATAAAGATCTTGATGGTGTGAGTTTCGAGTTTATGGCAGACTGGAAAACAGCACCAATGCACTCAATAGCCGGAATAAGTGAGCTCTTCAAACAGCTACTTCCAACAAAACTGTACAACGCAAGAGAGACCAGATCAAGCAAAGAACCGGACGTTAGCTGCAGGATGTGTGGAAAAGCGCAGGAGTCTATCGCACATGTGCTGTCAAGTTGCAGTGCATTGGCACAGGCGAAGTATCTATCGAGACACAACGGAGCACTCAAAATGCTTTCCATTGAGCTGCTGAAAGACTACCAACTGATTGAAGCCGGTCCGACTTGGTACTCCCCCACGCAACCTAAGCCGCTCTACCAAAATGATCAAGTGACGGCATATTGGGATGTACCAGTATATGCAGACCATACAGAGGTGCGAACTAACAGAGTGCACGCGAGGATTGTACAAAAGGAGAGGAAGACAGTAACCCTGTTGTAGATGAGCTGCTCTCGGAATGAGAACCGGAAGCAGAAGGACGGGGATAAAACCCGCAAGTTCGCCCCACTACGGTGGGAAATCAAGAAGCAGTACCCGGGCTACAAGATCACTCAAATGAACATTATAGTGGATGTACTTTGTGGGTTTTCTGAGGGACTGATTAGTAGTTTGAGGAAAATACTAGGAGCAAAGCGTAACAGAGATGTTCTAGGACGGATGCAAAAGTCTGTCCTAAGTGGTAGCCTGAACATTGCCAGAACTTTCGAGGTCTTGTGCTAGATTAAGATGCTTAAACGCCCGTTGGATCCACCTAATAGCTAGATTACTGAAGCATAGACCATTTTGAGATTTTTAACATTTTATTTATTTATTTTTTACTATTTTTTTTAAATTGATTTTCTTTGATAATCACGATTTTATTGTAAGTTTAGATGCAGGGCTAGCCACAAGTTTCTGACTTGCTCCTTGTGTTTTTTCTTATTTTATATCTGGCATTCGGATGTTGATGTACTGCCTTTATAATAATAATAATAATAATAATAATAATAATAATAATAATAATAATAATAATAATAATAATAATAATAATAGTAATAAGAAAAAGTAAAAAAAATTAAAAAAAAAACCGTTAGAGAAGTCCAGGCATTTCACAAACTGGCTGATGGCGTGACACCGTTGCTCCGTGTATCTGTACTCTGATAAAGCACGCTGTTTCAACCAATCAGCGCGCGCGTTTTATCGAAAACTTTATTACAAATTACAATAGTCATGTTTCCTGAGTACAAGTTTTTAGATCATTTTAGTGTCATATTTTCCCATTTTGGAGGGTTTCTATATTGATTGTATTGTAACCATAACTTTAATGGATACGAGGTATCGTTTTCCAATAACCCTGTCGTAGAAACGTCGTGTGATGTAATAAACCAATCTGCAAAACAAGCTCCCGGTCACAAATTAGCACACTTGTAACTCTGACTTCTAAAATCCTATTCTCTTAATATTGCGGATTTTGATAAACAAACCAAAAAAAATTACGAAAACGCCTAACGTCACAAACATACAAACAGCTTTCGACAAGTTCTTCTAATTCTCCTTTCAATTCGATCGGTTTAAGCCAACTAATATCCGAAAAAGGTATGAATGCGATTAAAAGTGCTGAGAAGACTACAATTCGGGCTGCATCCATGCTCTTGATCTCCTATTTTAAACACACAGTTTGTCAACATCGACCAAGTCCAGTTTTACGTATTATCTTGAGAAGCTCTCCTTCACGATACGGATAGGGCCCTTGAATATGAAGGAAACATACCAAGTCTAAGCGCCGCCTGGAATACGTGAAAGCTTTGACAACAGAGAGCTGCCCGCCATAGCACAAGTTTCAATGCCACGAAGACGTCACAATTAGAGTTAGTCGCGTTATTCCATGGACCGACTTATTGAAGGATGTGGTATCAGTGAATGTCTTAACGTGAGATTCATGGATTGCAATCAATGACAAACCCTTACCGGTTGAGTCAATAGGTGACAGAACTTAGCGGGAACAATAGTATCCATGAACACTTCTGAAGTGTCCCAGTACCTGGAGTTGAGGGAGGCAAATACCATCTTTGCAAGGGATGGCTCCGTCCGAGACGGCATCACAGCCTGGGGTGGCGTAGTGTGGCAAAACAATGCAACGAGAAAACGTTTCATTGAATTTGCAGGGATGCAGGGAAGGAGCATCTCTCTTTGGGCTTTGTCTGAGGCCTATGAAGATCATTTATTCATACTACACAACCCCATCCTACATTTTTCAGAAGTACTCCTGTAGAGTCTTGCAAGGTTTTTAATTGAGTATATGATTTAGAGAGGTGGAACAACGCTACAAATTGAAATGAAATTTCCCCTTAATAAAATAAAACTTTCAAGTTAAAGCTTAAATATTAAAAAAAAAATAGACTATTTTTGATGTTTGGGAAGGTTTATTAGTCCACAGGCGTCCCAAGCTCACGTTTAGAAAAAGCGAAAAATTAATTATCTATTTATTCATATATGCGTCACGGTTTTGTGAGTTGGAACGTGACCTTTCATCTTACGCGGTGTTAGGTTACATGAGAACCGTTGAGAATTTGAGCGCTTTATAAGACGTTGTATGGGGAATAAAATATCGTTCATTTAAAACGCTAAATACTTTAAAATATCCTCATTTTTTACGCAAGATGATTAAAAAAACTCACCTCTTGTGTGTCCGTTGTGCTTTTTCGTTATTTTCGCTGTTTTGGGCTTTTTATGCCACCACTGTTCTCTCCTTCATAAGACGGAGTCAAGGCAGCACAGCCGGGTTTCGACCGTTTCCAACTCGGAGGCGGTTTGCGTCCAAAAAAATCCATCTGATCGGAATTTTTTTCGCCCACAGTTAAGGCTCTATGATCCTTGCACCCGCAAAAATGTCTCTTCTTCGAAATTCCTCACGCATTATGCCGAAGATGAGCATTTTCCACCGAAGATTCCACGATCGCTCCTTTCTGCGGCACCGTATGATTTTGTGATCGATCACGCCCGCGGAAGAAGCTTGGGTCCAAGGTCAAATTTCGCGCTACCCAGGGTGGTACAGTCAATTAATGTTCATCACTTACCCCATCCCCCAAGTGAAAGGGGAACGTTAAAAAAAAAAAAAAAAAAAAACGCAAAATATCCCAGTGACCGATGAATTATATCACCGTACGGCGTATAACTTGACAGCAAATTACAGTAAATTTCCGGTAGATATATCAAAGTGGACACTATTAACATCCATTACATTGATCAATATTTCCCGATACAAAACTTGAACCTTTGCCACTTTTTACTCTTTTAGGATTCGATTCGTCGTCTATTTCGACGGGTCTCTTCGCCTTCGATAACATAGCAGTGCTTCCAGTCTAGTCGTGCTCGTAAGTGCTCGCGGAAAACCCCGCAGAATATTCAAATGGTGTCCGTTGTTTATATCTCGTCGCGTCACCTCGCTATGTCATTGGTTGATCAGGACAATGGAGCAAGGCGATAGTTCACTCGGGGAATGTTGTAAGTGATGAACATTAATCGACTGTACCACCCTGGGTAGCGCGAAATTTGACCTTGGACCCAAGCTTCTTCCGCGGCCGTGATCAATCACAAAATCACACGGTGCCGCAGAAAGGAGCGATCATGGAATCTGCGGTGGAAAATGCTCACCTTCAGCGTAATGCGCGAGGATTTTCGAAGAAGAGACATTTTTGCGGGTGCAAGGATCATAGAGCTTTAACTGTGGGCGAAAAAAATTCCGATCAGATGGATTTTCTGGACGCAAACCGCCTCCGAGTTGGAAACGGTCGAAACCCGGCTGTGCTGCCTTGACTCCGTCTTATGAAGGAGAGAACAGTGGTGGCAAAAAAAGCCCAAAACAGCGAAAATAACAAAAAAGCACAACGGACACACAAGAGGTGAGTTTTTTTTAATCATCTTACGTAAAAAATGAGGATATTTTAAAGTATTTAGCGTTTTAAATGAACGATATTTTATTCCCCATACAACGTCTTATAAAGCGCTCAAATTCTCAACGGTTCTCATGTAAACTTACACCGCGTAAGATGAAAGGTCACGTTCCAACTCACAAAACCGTGACGCATATATGAATAAATAGATAATTAATTTTTCGCTTTTTCTAAACGTGAGCTTGGGACGCCTGTGATTAGTCCAAAAAATGAAATTTTGAAACATCGCTGTCTTGGGACCACGAATCATTTATTTAGACCTCACGAGCAATGTAGATGATTTTCTATACTTACTGCACGGAAAATCAAACATTAAAAAATAATTCATGTCACCCACAATAGTATCCCTGTTCAATTACGGGTTTCTGTGTGACAACCACATAAAGGTCTTGATTCCAAGAGTCTTTAACAACAACAACAACAACAACAATGAATCCAATTGGATTCTTTTATGGGTGCTGTTTGTCGTGGCTAATATGTTTATTCAATAACATTATTGAGTAGACTGATAATTATGCACACGTTGCTATTGTTTCTTCCTAGCACCTTGGCCAACAATCAGCTGGAGGTCTTGCATGAAGGAGTTTTTGATTTCAACACAGAACTAGTGCTTCTGTAAGTAAACATACACAGATTGAGTGCTGAAGTAATTGATGAAATAAAGAGGTCTGAAAACAATTTGGTGTGATCAGTCAGTGTTTATGTTCATAAATTATGTTCATAGAGGCATATGTTCCAAAATTAGCAGATAAAGAAGCCTCGAATGTGCTCTGTTCTGTTGCAAATCACGCAGGAAGCGGCTAGATCACGAACTCAAGCATTTTAAGGCCTGGGTTTGAAGGGTGTTCAGAAATTATGAATGATCCCCTATATCTTCGGTTTCTCTGCCTAGAACAGGATGAAATTTTCCCTGAATATTAAACTTGATGTTTTCTTTTGCCTTAACGTATAATTTTGATCACGTGACACATCACGTGACCAAAAAATGAAAATTACGTAAATTGGCGATATGGCGGCGAATTTTCTTCATATAGATAACTGAATTAGTGTTTCCGAAGCAGATTTTAAATATTTAACTTTCTACGTTTGGAATGACTGTTCTTAAGTTTTTAAATTGGAGAAATTAACAATCGAAGGTTGAATTGTGGACTAAAAAATGACCTTTGTGCTGATAATTTTTTTCTGGAGAACAATGGACGATCATTCCAAACGTGAAGCGATGGAGATATTTAATCTTTATTAGAAACGCGTTTTTGTTTGATGTTTTCTCTTAAAACCGTCGTCTACCTGTCAAATCTTTGCTTTTTTTCACAAAAACAATCTCGTGACATGCCATGTGATCTATACCACTACTTATTATGCTTAGAAATTTTCAGAATGATAAGATCTTTTTATCTTCCAAATTTCAGTTCAGTGCCATTGAATTTGTTAAAGTTATCTGGAATAAACCATTTTTCCTCTTAAAAGCCCTTAACCCAGGCCTTAAACTGCTTGAGAACGAAGTATGGTGTACTTCTTGAGTGCACTAGCCGCTTCCTTAGTGCTTTACAACAGAACAGAGCACAGTTGACGCTTCTTCTTAATTTGTTTTATGATGAAGAATCATTCTATTTCCCCATGCAGTCACCCTCATTTACAAAACAAGCTTCATTTTCCAAACGAGCATAAGTAGTGTCACCCTGCATCTCATGGCGAGCCGCATGCCTTAGCAATCGATTTTGCCATCAAAAGTTTTTTCTCGATCACTACAGGAGGCCTCTTGTTTACGGGAGTGCTATTGACAGTTATAAACAACATTTTTGGTGCAACGCGAGCCCCAGTGCGTTGTAAAAAAAATGACAGCAATCAACATTCACTCTCTGCGTGCAGTCGAATATTTCCAGTTCAGTCAAAAACCTCCGAACAATTGAAAAATCCAGAGAAAAAAAAAGTTATCGTCGATGTGCAGCGAGTATTAAACACAGCAAAGCAAATGCGACACACCCGATTGCTTATTGTTCTCAGGCGACATATCCGAGAGAACAACTTTGACCTAACTCTGTCTGTTACCTTTACATAAATAAAACCGTGGATATTTAGCCGGCATTTTTGGACACTTTTGTTGCACTCAGCGTGGTAGACATTGATATTCGATTTTTGTTTTGGTCTTACCGTCTGAAAAAACTAACACGGTACCACAACAATATCATCATAAAAGGCATTTTAAGAATACATTTAGTATTGACTCTGATGCTAAGAGTTCCTACATACGTGGAAAATGGAAGCTGGTGATCGACGCCGTTACACTTTTTCCCAAATCACGAAATCGCGAGTCCTGATAAAACTGATATATAACGTAAACATAAAAATCGCACCTACCTTTGCGGACGAATGGAGGATGACGATTGACTTTATTTATCACTCAGTTATTGGAAAATGATGTAGACATTAGCTTGCCGAAAAATAAATTAAACTCTACATTTGCATCGTAGAGACGATGGGCGAACACATCATTGATGTTATGGTTTGTCGATTTAGGACCATTTAGCGCGCCAATTAGATTGGCGGGAAAACGAAAATCTTTAGTTAAAATTGCGATGTTTCCATTTCCGACGGTCGATGTATAGTCAGGTTTCTGGACAGATGGGATGAGTTTTCGTTTCCAGTTAACAGTGCGTTTCCATAGAAGCCAAGCTTCTAGTCACAAATACTTCATTGCTTTGCGGCAAGCTCGATCTAGACATTACACGCGACTGAACTACTGTTGATAGATTGCTGCTTTTGAACTCAGGAATTTGATCATAGCAATCGTCACTCAACCTAATTAATTTTACTACCTCTACGCGGCTCCTCGTGTACTCTCATAAAACACGCTAAAATAAGCCCATCGCAATCCTTGTTAAAATGGTTCAAATGATTTGATTGGTTGAACAAGATGAAAACTGTCTAACACGTCAAAGCAA
This sequence comes from Pavona decussata, assembly GCF_977016875.1. Classification (NCBI taxonomy): domain Eukaryota; kingdom Metazoa; phylum Cnidaria; class Anthozoa; order Scleractinia; family Agariciidae; genus Pavona; species Pavona decussata. The sequence goes on from NW_028145545.1 coordinate 394,663, forward strand.
ACCATCAAAGTTCTCAAACTTTGCATAGTTCGAATGCAACGCCAGTGCTTCTTCATAATTTTTCCATTTAAATGTCAGGATGGAAAAGTAAAATGTTGAATAAAATCCGGTAGATTTGTTGCTCATGAAAATCAGGACGTTATTAACATAGCAATTCGAAAACAAACTGCTTAACCGTCTTGGGGCTGGTATTAAATCAACTGCTTCGATTTTAACATAAAGCTGAGTGTATATTCTGTAAGTGGACCTACACTGATGACTGCTGAAGTAATTAATGAGATAAAGAGGACTTTGTAATGCTGAAACCTAGTTAATGAGTTTTTTAGTTATTGTTCTTTTATTTTTACAGGAACTTAAATAACAACGGGCTAAAGAACTTACCTGCAAGGGTTTTTGATCAACTTACTCAACTGAGAGGTCTGTAAGTAATACTTTCCTCTACAAGAGAAACAGAAATTTATCCTGTTACACGAATTCTTCGAAACGACGGATTTTTTTTTCTCGACAAGTAGTACCTTAAGTGATGGTAGCCATTAAATTGTGCTTATATGTTGACAGGAATTTGAATGACAACCAGCTGAAATACCTACATCAAGGAGTTTTTGATAAGAATAATCTGCTGGGAGCGGATTTCGGGTTGTGAGTAAAGCTCTATCTTAGTAAACAACAAAAAAATCGCTGGTCTTTATGTTCCGTGGGTGTAAAAACTGTGACCAAAATACTGTGTAAACAATCGCACCTCGCACATCACCCCCAGGTTACCCTTCAGTAATCGCTTGTTCTGATTGGTTGAAAGCCATGTTCCCATATCTTTGTGGAAACGCGGTGAACCTTCATGTTAAGAAAATGGAACCAGGAAGTATTTTGTTCGTGATTAAGTGCAATTAGTTATATTAACAGGAGTTAAAGTTACAATAGCCCTTTAAAATGCTGCAACAATGGCCTGTGGTGGGAAATAGTGTCACGTGCTTGGCCTGATCAGTTTTCCGAAAGCGACAGTGCAACTGTCAATGACTAAGACGCGTATAGTAGGTCGCCGTATCACCGAATACTGAAAACCATACTTGCGAAAAATATTCCCGCCGTTATTTACAGAACTACAGAAGGATACCAACGTCAGCAAAACTGCGAACTTCATAAAAATCCTTTATATACCCGGAGACATTTCATTCAAGATCACAATTTTCCTGTTTCAGCAAAGAAATGTTGGCCTGGGGTGCTTGTCCCGGACACGCATTTGTTTTAGTAAAATTTCAGCATATTTCTACACAAACTTCACAGTTTCAAGTAATTATGTTTAAAATTCGATATGCATAGCGTTCGCTTGTTTGTTTGCTTGCTGGAGCTGTACCCAGGCAACGGTATCGCATGCGCATGCTCAAAAAGGAGTTGATAGGAACTCCACAGAACCTTTTTGACTCTTAAGGAATTAAAGGTCGTGGTGAAGGGTAACTTTCTTTTGGCATGGTACTAGCGGCTTGTCTAATCTGAAAGACAATTGTTGTTTTCCCCAACGGCCCTGTGGCGACAGACTTCTCATGAGCATGGATACAAGGATAATATGGAGAGAAATCGTTGTCTTTTATTGGAGTTTCTAAACGAGAATGGCTTGTAATTTTTGTATTTTTTACCTACAACTGCACCAACAGCAAACACAAACATAGTACGTGCCCCAAACTGGTAAATATTGCATTTTGTTGTCTTCCGCTAAACAGCAGAATTAAACAATTCGTTCACAAAATGAGCGAGGACGAGAGACGCCAAAAGTGGATTACAGCATGTCGGCTAATTGTTAAGAGGCAAACTCAAATTTGCACACAACATGTCGATGGTGATACACAGAATTTGGTAGGTTTCTTTCACAGGTCACTGTGATAATTTTATATAAACAAGTTAAACAGGGTCTTCTAGCCCAAATTAAACTCCATACTAAAAAGCTAATCCAAAGGGCATGCTAACTTCTTGGTTATATACCAGTACCTGTACACTAGTGACCTGTATTTGTGACCTGTGGAATGTGACCTTCAAATGTATATGGCAAAATATCTCTTGGGTACGGACAACGAATATTGAGTGTACCATAACCATATTTAGCAGTGTTACTGATCTGTTGAATAATAATGTCAATTAATCATCATCACAGATGATCAAACCACGGTATTATTTGCCTTTGTTTGTTACAGTGATTGGATTATGACAAACCTAAATCCTGAATCTGAGGACAAACAAGAGCTTTCATATGGGCTGTGAGTAAATTTACTAAACCTCTTATTTGATAGCTTACGATTGTGGGTGACACTTCCTCTCCACCAGAATGCAATCACTTTAAGTTGGCCGAATACAGTTTTTTAGTGTACAGGTGTTAGAAGACGTTATTTGGAAACTATGTATTTTTCGACGCCCAAAATTGGTATGGTGTAAGACTAACTAAGAAGGAATGTATTTTCGTAGGTCTTGTTGAGCTAAGTACCGTTTCCATGGCAACGCAGCGAACTATTAAACGTCCATAAATAGTAGGTTTCCTTCATTTTTGGAAAATGTACTCATTAGATTTTTTCCATTTTTTGTATCCAGAAAAGCTCACAAAATACTGACACAGTTGCACTATTTTCATGTAATTTTAACAGAGAGATCTCCTATAAATATTGATTTTGCATTTTAATGTTTTGTGAAGATACCCTCTGTTAGATTTAAGTTTCTCTTTGTAGGCGAGTTACGCTTTTAGGCAACTATTTTCATGCCAAATGTCACGAAATTCTAATGAGCGGTTCCTTAGAAAACAGTTCATTTCCGCGAAAACAACCAGTCGCAATTTTTTGGTCGAATGCGCATGAGTGGCTTTAATTGGGTTTCATGGCAAAGATGAAAAGCATGCAAAAGGTCTTGGTGAATGACTTTTTTGCTCGGAAAGAAAAGAAAAAGAGTTCAGAAACGAGAAACTTCGTTATTTAGGATCAAAACTTAACTTTATTATCCATTTCATGTGAAATTGAGAGATCACTTCATCGACCGCCGTATTCGCGTACCACAACCCTAGCGCGCGCTTAATAGCATCAGTAACAGAATCAGTTTAGCGCGCGCAAACTGTGTTCGGCCACCTTAATAACTGAAATAACTGCAAGGTTGAGCGACATGATAGAGACTAAACCGAGGATCAAAATCCAACCGTGGATAGCTGTTTCGAGGTTGTTGGCTCTCATCAGGACTTTAATTACATACTTTTTTTTTTTACTTCCGGAACCAAGTAGAATCATCTTGAAAATCCGGTGCCTTGTCGCGCTACGTCATTTTCGGATCGGTTTATTGTTAAGGAATCTGCCTAGACAAATTTCCAACTCAAAATGAAGGAAGCTTGTATATTAAGTGCAAAGAGCTTGTTCTCAATCAACACGTTTCACGTGTCAATCTGTCCTTGTCTACGTAATTAACACCCTTTCCATATCTATCATAACTGTTAGCTAGTAATTAACATATTAAAGTTGTCATGTACGTAAAAAGAACCACTATCTGAGATATATAAGCGCAGTTTTACTGTACTCATTCGAACATGCTGAAACATGGCTTATCAACCCGCTAACTAAGAGTTAATTTTCAGTTATTGTTTGTTAACGTTTATAGATTTTTGTCGAATAACCAACTGAAGAACTTAACTCCTGGCGTCTTCGATAACAATCCTTGGCTGAGCAATGTGTAAGTTATTGCTCGCTGAGTCGCACATCTTAATCTAAAGTGGAGAAATTGAATAATGAGATGTGAGAACGCTGTTTAATGTGAACAAGATTTATACATAACTAGAGTTTCCTACGATGATATGCACCGAATGAAAAATCAGTTTTATCCTTACTTCTACAAACCATTGTTAATAATTATTCTTTCAACATTAAAGATTTCTATTCGGAACAAATAAATTATTGTTTCTAAGCACTTATGGCTTTTTGAATTTTTTTAGACGTTTGATTTTTGAATTTTGATTATCTATATTTTTTAATTGATAATGTAGATGTTTCTACTAAACCAGCAGCAACAGGCCCTTTGAGATGCGTTGTACTGCATATTTATTACGCGAACAACGATTCACTGAAATTCAAAACAATGCAAAAGTTCGCTGGATAAAATTGAACCACAATGGACGTGAGAGCTAAGTAAAAATCCGCATGAACTCATCGATACTTAATTGCAAGTTTTTTTGTGTCCTGTTCCGGTAAACTATCACAAAATAAATTGTAAATCTCAAAAAACATTCCACCTCAAACAACTCAACCATTATGCATCTTTCAATTGTAACACGACACCTCAGAACGTCCACGAAAAAGTGATCAGCGGTAACGAGCATACATGAATGCCACAAAAGGCTAAACGAAGTGTCCATCTTCCATAGGAGAGTAAATTTACAGGTTATCTTAAAAAGCATAATTATATAGGACATGGAGTGTTGTCGTTTCATGTGTTTCTGTTGGCCCTTTTGTATAGTTCTACAGATCTCATTACATTTTGTAGTTGGTTGGAAAACAACGGGTTGCAAGAATTACCTTCAGGAATATTTGACAACAGTCCTAAACTGGAGACCATGTAAGTGAACATTGGGACCTTTATCAAAATGTGCAGAAACGCATAAAAAAGACAGATAATTTACTTAAAATAGGCCACCTTAAAAGTGGGTATAAAATGTTTAGCCAGGAGTAAAAAACTCGTATTCAGTTGAAGAAGGGGATCCTTTTCTCAAAACTCCCAGCACTTTTTTTTAAAATCCATTTCCTATTAATTGGTGGTGTTTATTCGTATAAATTAGCCCAAGGTGCTTCTTGACCTTGTAAAGGTCTCAATGGTTCAGCTCTCTAAGTTATTAAAAATCGATTTTCTGGCAATAAACATTGTACCCGTTAAGTAGTTCTTTCAGAACCGAAACGCCTTCGAGTCACATTAAAGCATCTTCGGAAAAGTGGGAGTTATCTGCAGTCGTTCCCTGTTCTCGATGATCTTCTTCTATACATGTTTTCTTTGTGTTCTTCAGCCAAGTGATCCAATTCAGCGCTCGAGAAAATCCTTTGAAACGCAGGCAATGACTCCAGGAACTCCCACTTAATATGGGATGCTTTATTTCAACTCCAACAAATGCTATTTTTAGAATCTGGCAAAACACTCCTGCTTAAACTTCAGATAAGAAGGAGGCACAAAATAATGCGTTTCAGAGGTACTTTTTAGATCAAGCTCCATATTTGCATCACTTAATCTGACATTGAATGAAGCAGTAATCAGCATTATCGCACCGACATTTGAGACAGTTTTCCATATCAAGTTACATTGACCAATAAGGGGCAACGAAAATCCCACTACTCTAAAAAAAAAAACTGTCTTTGGTCTAACAATGCAGGATCAGTTTGGGCACACGACAACATTGTATTGTCGGAGTAAATATTTAGCTAATTAATAGCTAAAGGTAGCCCTACTTTCATTCCTTCCCTTAAGTCTGTGAAATTCGTTACGGAAGCTGTTTAGAACTAATGGATAGGTACTGAAAAGTACAAATTTCTTCGTGGACCGGCTCAACGGCTTACTTACAAGTCAAATTTCCCAACGTCTTTTGGTGTGTTTTCGATGCCCTTACTGAAGGACAATGCCCACTTGCCTATTTTTTTCGAAGATAATGCACTGACAATAATCCTAAAAGGTTTTAAAGTACATAACAGTAGAAGCATTTTTTCAAAATTGGTTATCCTTATATTTATTTTTTTATTTATTTATTAATCCAGTAATCCTTACTGAGATCTGCGTTACTTTCCGTATAATCATAAACCGAGAAAAAACATTTTTGTTTTAGTAGGTACCGTTCTTAAAAAACCCGAGATTCCTGGACCATCTTGTGATGCATAGATCGGTAGCTGTAGCAAAAGGAGAAACCGTCCTTTAATGTCATGATCTCGTTGAAGAAACTTGAAGTAAATTACAAAGTCATTCTACAACATGCATAAATGCATAGCATTCATCCCCCGGCAACGCTTATAGCCTTTTACACTACCATTAATGTAATTCAGTTCACTCCTTCAGTGGCAGAACGAATTTTGTCCTAAGCGATGTTAGAGCCCATGACCATTCGCAACAAGCGAATGTTCATGACTACCTGACACAAAGCAACGCGGTGACCTTAGTCATTTACAGTATTCATAATAGGATTCTTTACAATGATCGATACTAAACGTTGTCATCTTTGAATGATGCTACCTTGCTAACATACTTGATGTGTTTCCTTCGTAAATGATGAGTCTTTTGAACGACAACAATCTGACTCAGTTGAACGAAAGTGTGTTTCATGGCTTGAGGAATTTGAAGTATTTGTAAGTATTTTTTTACTTATTTTGTACACTGAAAAAATACAACTTAACAGATACTACATAACGGATCAATGGTTAATTGCATTTGCTTAACAAAAAAACTGATTGAGGTAACGCCAAGTAATCCGTGAACTTTTATATAGCACGGTCCAAACGTCAGAGGCTCCGCCTGAAAATTGTTCTTTAAATTGGCCTCTTTTAAAGAAGTGTGTTGTGTATTATGATTAAGTGTAAACTAAAAGCTCAATCAAACATCTTCTGAGGGTAATTCGGAGATACATTAAGTAGGGAAACTTTACTTTTACTTGTGCCATCACTTGGCGAAAACGTTCCGTTATAAAACAGTTACCGGCAAGCTAAAAATCAATAACAACAGCTGCTGTGATAGCTGTCCCTGTTGGCAAAAGAAAATAAAAAAAAGAGAGAATGAATGAGTGGACGAACGGGCAAAACAGATTAAAGTATTTAACTGCAGCTTTTTTTGAATTTACACTGTACCATTGTTATTCATCTTTAAATTGAGCACTAAATAGATCGTGAGACTTTCTATAGTTGCAGCTTGCACACGATGTGCTGTTAAACACTTGTAAGTAAACCTTAAAATAGACCATAATCACGATTCGAATCGGCCATTTCCGAGTTACTTTGAACCTCATTATGAAAGCGAGGCTAACTGCAAAGTTTTTATTATGAAAATTTGTTTTCATTCATATGCAAACAAATTTAATTTTCATTTGAAAAGCTTAGCACTTAGCCTCGTTTTCAACTCGGAAACGGCCTATTCCACAATCATTGAAATCTTCCCTTTTTCTTAGCGCGATTTTTTCTGTCATGTTTGAAGGTATATGCAATACAACAAATTGCAAAACCTACCACCAAAAATCTTCAGCAACAACACAAAGCTAATCCGGCTGTAAGTAGCGTTCTATTCTTTTCCTTATAAATGATACACTTTCAATTCTTATGACTTTTTTGATGCCTAAGAAGACGAACGAATAATGACGAAATTCAAGCCGCAGGGTAACCCTTTATTAGCCTGATTTGTTTCTTTTTTGTTTTGTTTTGCTTTTGTTGTTGTTGTTGTTGTTTCGTTTGTTTTTACACATGAAGTAAATCAAACAAACCCTTATTTCATGTGAAATCAAACTAATCAATAGTTTATAATTATTGAGCCTGCATTCAGGGCAGAGTTCAGTCAAAGCCCAATTACGTTAATTCTGGGGTAACGTAAACTTTGATTTGAGTTTCATTGCTAATGAATGAAGAATCTTCAAAAAGATTTCTATTCCTCAGATTTATGTAAACCTCTTCTTTACCGCTAGCTTAAAATTAGCTTTTAAAAGCACTTTTCATGAGAGAGAAGAAAACCCAGGTTAATTTTTAATTGGGTTGTAGCGTTCATCGGCTTTTGAACAACAGGGCCCAGAACACCTTATACGCACTAAAGGGCCAAGTGAAGAGCTTCCTGAGGATATATATATATATAACGGAGAATTAAGTAGCTGAAGAAGTATTACTTCAGTACTTTGTCGACCGTAACTTTGGAAGAGATACTGATATCAGGAAACACAACTGAGAACAATGGCTAAAGGGAGTTGTTGAGCCATTACAGCTCCAATTACATTGTTAAAAAATCTTAAAATTGATGAAGTTGTTTGAGCTTATCAAATATCTCCTTTCAATGGACGCCCTCTATCTGCTAAAGCTCCCAGACATAAATTATAATGTCTAGTCTCCCTAGGTTTTTAATACATCCGTTACAAGTTATTACTATGCGGCTGTACATATAATTATTATTTTCCTGCTTTCATATAAACAATATATAGAGACAAATCTCGCGACAAACAAGAATAAGAATAAATTTGAAGCTTATAATTTCGATAATGATCAAGTTTAATACGCGGAATATAATAGTCAGTAATCCTTGATATGTTCGTTACTTGTGCAGGCGACTGAACAGTAACAACCTGACGCTATTAAACAAAAGTCTGTTTCGTGGATTGAAAGATTTAGACGAACTGTGAGTAAAGCAATCTAACTTCAAGTTAGTATAACCACACGTTAGTTTCTGAAAAAAACCTAAAGTTTCATGGCGTCTTCTCAAATGTTCAAAGTTATTTCATTAACTTTTACTAACTTTTTGAACCTTAAATGGTTGCCGCAGGCACAATCCGTACCCTTCCCTACCCTCCCTGTCTAGATAGGAATAATGACATGCTCGTTTGTCTCTGTAAGAAACTAAGCTATGCCATGTTTCAACACTCAGATGATGGTAAGCCCCCTGGGATTATACCATCGTTTAATGGCTTAACTGTTAACAATGAGTCTGTCTTCAGTTGTGAATCTCAATTTACATATTAACATTTTGGTCAGGGTATTTTCATTAATGATTAAACACAATCTCGTACTCACCCATGGCTCTAATGATGCTAAAGAAGTTTAACTGTTTTAATTATGTTTTCCCGTTTTCTCACATTTTTAATCTTGTTTTAACGCTTCAGCTAGTTGTAATAGTTTTCTTGCCTTGGATTTATTTTCCTTTCTCCTATACAACCTAGTGCTGTTCGAGCAACGTCAATATCAGATAGGCTCAACTGATTTTGTTCGCTTCATTTTTGTCTTATGAAGGTGGTTACACGATAACAATATCGAGATATTACCTGCTGAACTGTTTGCAGATCTCAAAAACTTGGACGAACTGTGAGTACCAAGAGATCAAATCGTCTTACCGAATTGTTTAGTCATGTGCTACTACCAATTTCCAATAATTTTAGTCTACTAAAAATAATTAATGAGTAGCGCTTAAAACACAACAAACAAAACAGTACTGCTGTAACATGCATAATATCCAGGAAATGAGTTTACTTGATTATCCCATTAAAGAAATCCACCCGCGTAAAATTCAACTTAATGTGTTTTCAAGCAAAGAGGACAGGAGATGTGGATTTGGTGGTTAGACATGTAACGTTAATATTGAATAAAAAATTATAATATTAATGAGTGCAGTTGTTCGTGTCAGTTACTTTTAATTTTGCCACGACATGGTGCACCAGGTGAGTCCTAGCTAGATGTTGTAGTTGAAGAATTCAAATGCATATAGACTCATTCTGCATATACAATTATTCTGAATGATCAAAATTGTACCTACTAGAATGAAAAGAAACAAATTATCTAGGGGCTAAGTAAGACTTTGGTGCTGGATGATTGGGAGAGAAACGCGTAGCTTTTATATCAGCTGAGTGACTGAAGTAAGTCTATAAACTCAGTCGATGTTAATCTTGCTGTTATGAAAAGCTGTGTGTTTTGCTAGATTCCTAATTGTATTTTTTTTCCTGGATCAACAGGGATTTGTCTCGCAATAATATTAAGAGATTACCACGCAGGATTTTTGGGAACCTTTTCAACCTGACGCAGCTGTAAGTGTTAACATTCAGTAAGGTGGAATTCGACAAAAATGCTCCATTATTTTTTTTGTCGATAGATTCCATTTGCCTCTAAAGACGTTAACACTTGCCCTTGGTATTTTTTTTTTTTGGGAAGCATTAACCACTTTCATCAAGGCTCTGGTTTTTCAAAGAGCGTATAACTTTATCCACTGAATAAGTCGCTATCCAGCGGACAAAATGTATCCCAACTAACACATTATATTATTCATTGTGTTTTGGGGGAGGGTATTGAGGGGATTCCTTCCCCCCACTCCATAACTTCGCAACTATAAAAGCTACGACAATCAGGCCTGGAGAATAGACAGTACGTCCGAGGATGTTTCCTTTGAGGTCTGCAACGAGAAGTCATGACGTCATATGACGCGGAAAACACATCATAATTACCAAATGGCGGCCATATTGGATCCGCCATTTTTGATTTCTGGATTTCGAAAGACTTCAGAAACGCGTTGAAATTGAAAGAAAACTAATTAAAACCAATAGGGAAAGATAACATCAGCTAAAACACAAAAGTAACATCTAGGTATTTCCAATTTTTTGAAAAAATCTCTGTTAACAATTGACTGCCATGGTAACATCCAACTCAATGGACTCTAACCGATCACACCTTAACTTTTCGAGATAAATACCTGGAAAGGTCCAAAAGTTTTTATGGAGTTTGTGCAAATATTGAAAAAGCTTTTTAGGTTCAAAGTCGCCGTGGCATAATTTATCCCTTACCGGTGTAGATTAAGGGTCAAGTTAATTATAGCACCACATGTTTAATTCTGAGTACTTTTAGCTAAATTGTGGCTAGTTGTATTATTTGTACAGCTAAAACGTAAGTATGTTTTGTAGGTGGATGGCTGACAACGAACTTAATAATCTCTCCCATGACGTCTTCAGGAACTTGACCAAGATAAAGATACTGTAAGTGAGGTTTGGCTCATAGAAAAATTAAATCGCTAAATTGGAAAACTGCATCAGGCAGGAACTGTGATAGAAACCAACAAATGCAAACCAATTTTGGCTGTATTGATGTTTTTTTTTTGTTTTTGTTTTTTTTTCCCTTGATCTGTTTTGAGTTTCTAAGCCTTATGGGAGCAGATGAGGGCAGGCGGGAGGGAAGGGGTAGGGGTGGGGGATTAATAAGCACCGCCCACGTATTTAAATAACGACAAAGTTATGACAATTGGTTCTGTAAGGTATATCGTTCCCTTTGTGGTTCGTGTAATAGGACGTATCCATGTTTTAAGAATCTCATGAAACTGTTAAAATTGATTCAAAAGTATAGACAAATTCATAAAAACATTACAAACGCTGACATGATATTCAATTGTAAAAATATATTAAAACTAAAGCTGTCCGACGTTTCGACGATGCTATCATAATTATCAAAGCAAAGTGGCTGTTTCTTCGTTGTTGAATTTAAATTTGAAAACGTGAAAAAGAGAAAACAACAAAACAGACATTTAGTTTCTTTGTGATTATGTAAATAACTTGGCGGATGGAGTCGGCTTGCACGTTCAAAGCTGGTTAAAGACTTCGAATGATCAATATTTCGTGAGTTAAAGCCGGTGACACACTAGGCGATTTTATACGCCGATCGGCGTATAAAATCGCCGGTAACTGGCACGTCATATATCGTCGATTAAATTCGCCTAATGTGACCGTTCCCGCAATTTTCTACGCTGATCGCTGCGAATTGCCAGTAAGTCAACTAATCTGGATGGGCTATTTTATCACACGACTTTTCAAAATGGCGGTTAGCAGTGATACGATGGAGCCTGGGAATAATGTTAAAGTGCCATATCGCCGCGATCGGCAAAAAAAAAAAAAAAATCGCTAAGTGTATCCGTATCAATTGGTGAAGAAATTCGCTTGCCTTTTCAATGTGATCTATGCGATATGGACTATGTCGGGTACACCAACCGACAGTTAATCAACGTGTTGCCGAACACAGTTGACTGAATTCTTCAATTGGCAAGCACATGTACGATTTGCACGGGATAATAAACCGAATTTAACTAACAACTTTTCAGTGCTGAAAAAATGCCGCGACTATCATTCAAGATCTTAAGCCAGCTTTGAACATGCAAGCTGACTCCATCCGCGCCAAGTTATTTACATTATCACAGGGAAACTATATGTCTATTATACTGTTTTCACTTATTTATATTCAACCACGGAGAAACAGCCACTTTGAATTGATAACGATGATAGCATCATCGAAACGTCGGACAGCTTTAGTTTTAATATTTGTACTCAAGGTTTTCAGTAAACTTTAACTATACGATGTAAAATATATGACGATAAAACTAGAAAATTAAAAGTTCGATAAACCCTTCCGACAAAATGACATTCAAATTGTTGCCAAATCAATCTTAGCCAGAAAACTAACAAGGTTTTTCGGCTTTTCATTTGATATATAAAACATAATTGGCCTTTAAAAGCGTATACTAGTACTTCTTTTGCCTCCTTCACCAACCCTCGAGATGAATACAAGTGAGACGAAGGAGAAATAAATATTCTTTCTTAAAAGTAAACACTCGCTAACATATAATCACACAGTTTATTGTCGTTACAACATCATTTTAAACATAAGGAGGATATAATTTTGCAGTGTTATGAATCTCAATGAGATTTGCCGGTTTTCTGGTATAAAATATTCGGAAGTAAATTTTTAAAAGAGGATTTGGCTGAATAAATTTTAAGCCAGCGATTTTCACTTAAATTTATTGTTTAACATTTTAATTAGACCAATTCGATTTAGAACTAACAGTATGCAAATAATGTATGCACTATTTTATTCCCCCTTTACAAAGGTTTCGTTACCTGTTACAAAATGTAATTTTGCGCATCATAATCAACTCACCTGTTATATTTTGTTGTTTGCTACAAAACTATATTAGGAGACTGGAGGAAAACAACATATCGAAGCTTCATCCTGGTCAATTCAGAGGCTTGGAGGACTTATTTGATTTGTAAATAATGCCATTTATTGCCAGTCTAGACTAATTCTGATTGATAAACAAACTAATAAAAGTATACAATACAAATGTAAATCATCTAACAACAGTTTTACAGGGAAACATTAAACGACCCTGAAACCCTATTTGTTCCTTTTGTTTAAACCTCAACTGAAGAGCCGGCCAGTGAACACTAGCTATGTGTGTGTAAAATGGAAACTTGTTGATGGTGTTCATATACGCCTCTGAACGAAATGGGGAGTGATGGCTCAGCATTATTTAAAGTGTCTACATAGTAACCAAATTGAAGCGCGTGTCGAGTTTCTTGGTTTTGATACCTTCTTAACTTGTTTGGTTTTTGAAGGCATCTGTCGAATAATCATATTAAAGTACTACCCAAGCGGATTTTCAAGAGGATGAGGAGTCTTTTGTCCCTGTGAGTAGACAACGGTTAGCCCTTCACTGGGTAAAATATCTTAGACAAACACAGAGTTATAAATAGCTAAGTTACTTTAAAGTCAGAAGATTTACATATATACCTACATATATCATATTATCCACTTCCTCGTGGGTGATTTTCAAGGATGATTTACAGCACTGTGTGGGGACTTTGCTAGAATGGTTGTGGTGCAGTTTACAATTAATGAAGTGATAGGTTGTGAATGCCCCCGAAGTGAGCTAACCGGTTGGCTTTGATTAGTGGTACTTACTATACCACCTACCTGTTTAATCTTTCATTTTGAAAATGATCCCAAATTTCGAGGGGACGTAACAACCTGGGGAAAACATTGGGACTCGTGTACAAATCTAGGGTGCACGATAACGCATCTCTCTCGAAGATCGACAAATTCAACTATCTGAAATCGCTTCAGGATGTTGCTGCTAGTCGAGCCATTCAGGGACTTACTTTGTTACGTTCTTATTGCGATTAATCAGTAGAAAGTCTGAAAACAACGATTTAGAGGACCTCAATAAATCATTTCGGCACAAACGAATGAATTGTTGCGAATCCCCAGCTGCTCAGTATCAGAGTATTCAACTTCCTTTAGATCGGCCCATGAAAAAATCAGCGTACGGGACGTCCCCTCATATCAATACAGTGGATTGTTAATTCCTGTCACTATGGCCAATCTTTCCAAATAAATTAAATTCGTGAACGAATTGCTCGAGCAAGGAACCACAAGCAACGTTTGGAAAATCGACGGATTACTCGACGTCATAAAAGTACAAGAATAATAAAATCTGGGAGCAGGGATGGCGTACTGGTGAGAGAACTCGACTCTCACCAATGTGGTTTTGGATTGGATTCTCGGACTCGACAGCTTATGTGGGTTGTGTTTCTTTTGTTTGTTTTCCTTATGTGACCCGGGTTCGATTCCCGAACTCGGCGGCGCCTTATATTACGCAGAAATAACGTCACCACAGTTATTATGCAGCTGACAAATCAAAGGCGACGAGAATGCCTAATCGGAAGGAAAAAAAGAGCAATCTGAAACTACAGCCAAGATATGCAAAAGGCTAACTATTTCTGTTGGAGACTTCGTCATGTTAATAAACGATTCAACGACAACGGTATTTTAGCTGATTTTGTCATTTCATTGTTGTAGACAGACTTGCCCCTTCTTTGGCTCGTAACATTATAGTGACATCTGTCAATATGATATTGATGTGATACGATCAATACTTTCATGGAGTTGTTATTTCACAACTATAATGTTTAGAGAAGCTGACACCTACGGGACCATTATTTGGTGTCCGTAATAGCGAGAGTTCACAATAGCGGGGTACGATGAAATTGTGGACTCTCGCTATTACGGACACCAAATGATGGTCTTGTGGGTGTCCGCTTCTCGAAACATTATAGTTGTGAAATGACAACTTCATAAAAGCATCAATCGTATCAAATCAATATAATATTAACAACACATATCTCTTTTTTGTAGTGACATCCACGATAATGATATCCTGAACGTCTCTTTAGAAACCTTCCAAGACGTCAAAACATTGCGATTTTTGTAAGCATAACTCGTTGGTTTTCATAGGAACAAATTTATATTCAATTTACATTTTTGCTGGCTATGTGTGAGTTGTGTGAAAAAAGAAAAACGTGGACAAAACATCTAAGCTTAGAATTAATTCGAAAGGTTTTAAACCAATGATTTCTTTATAGGTCGCAATCATTGTTGGAAGAACCTTGGTGTAACACCTATGTTAGAAGGGCGATTTACACGGTACTACTTTGTCGCATGCGACAGACTTACGACAGACCTAAGACACGAAATTTTTCTTGTAAATTAAACCTACGACTTGCTTACGACTGTCGTTTACGTCACATAAAAATGTCTTAACATCCTATGAAGCGAGCAGCGCGCTCTGGAAATCACTAGCGACAGTCGTGTAAGCAAAAGTTGTACCGTCTAAATAGGCCTTTAATAGAGTTCTGTCTCACGTTACATCAATTAAAAATACCCTAGAAGACAATATTTGTTACGCAAAGTGATTGCCTTGTGCCATTCAAGGAAATGAAAGCATACTTAGCATGATAGATGGGTGAATGGATTGATTGGTTAATTGTTTGATGATAGGTTGAATGAATCATTGATTGATTGATTGATCGATTGACTGCTTAATTGGTTGATTGATTGACTGACGACTGACTAAATGATTGATTGATTGATTGATTGATTGATTGATTGATTGTTTTTGTCGTTGTTGTTGCTGGTTCTCGTCCCTGCTCCGAGTGTTTTTCTCCGGGTACTCCGGTTTTCCTCCCTCCACAAAAAAACAAATTCCAATTAGTCCTGGAAACAGTGGAGAGAAGAGCCACTGTGTGGATTCAACTGAAATTCCCGTTATTATTATCACTGATGATTCAATTTGAAGAAGACATTAGTCAGGCTTTCAGGGAATATCCCGCCGTTATAGTACGGTGTTTGTTGACTGGGCATTTAAATGAATTTTACTTTCTTAAAAACTGTACTGAGTCTCTCGTTTGTATGGAAAAATATCTAGCCGCCTACAGCTCTACCTTCGCTTAAACTCCATTCTGCTAAGCGCAGAGCTGTAAATGTTAAGTATCATTTTGTGCAAAAATATGTCAACCTAGCCGGCGTTCAACCCCACTTAATTTCTTTCTTTCATAATCCAAGTGGCATTACGTCACTTGACGTGAGAATTACATCACCGATCAAAATCCAACGTCTTGAAAGACGCTTAACCTGACTACAAAATAATCAAGAACGAAAATTTTTATCAAAAGCTACCATGGAATAAATATGCGAAGTAACGACGGTACACCTTTTCCCATGGAAACACATGGTGTATCACATTCTTTCGTATAAATCTTAGGTAAGGTCACAGATGTTGGTGCTGTTGCTTCAAATATTAGGAAAGTTGCGATCTTTTAAAGTTAGCCCATCCCCCACCAGGCTGAACAGAATTATTTTGAAACCTAATTCGCCAAAGATTTATCGTGACGGGAAGTTGTGTGAATATGTTTGAATATCTTAACATTATTTCCAAAGTTACACTAACCGGGCCTTAAATTACGCGAGCAACTCAGCGCCTAAATAAGTTAAATCTTTATGTGTTGAATTTCAGATTTATGCATTATAACCTGATGGCTGAACTTCCTGTGGGTTTTTTCGCTGGAATGGACAACATAACACACATGTAATATTCTTTGATAAAATAATTGTTATAAGGCTATGCAATTCAGCGGACTAAATAAAGCGAATTTCTACTTGACTAGTCCTGAGTTTCCAATAAAGAATACCCAAACAAATTTTATTGTGAAAACCTGTCTACGCACTTTGAAATTAATACATACTGTACAGAAAAAGGAACCGGGGTCTCAATATTTCATAATAGCTTCATGCAAAGAAGATGGAAACTCCACCAATGATGCCAATGATCGTAGAAAACCTATTGAAAACTAGGAAATTTAGCTCTGTACAGATACGAAATCCTGTTGTTAGCTGTAATTGGCAGGTTTTGATTCATTTCCAGGAGTTAGGCTTAGGGGAAACTAAGAATGACTGTTTTAACAAAAATGCAAACTCTTGTTGGGTTTTAAAGGACATAGTTTGCACGTCATTTTAAGAGGCGTATGAAGTCGTGGCATGAAATATGAACGATAAAGCATTTAGTCTCTTTTATGGTGGGTTCCATCCTTTGACTTGCTGTACCCGTGCTCGAAACCAGTAAGTTACAAGGTGATCATTCGCGTCCCAGTAAATTTGTGGCCTTATGAGCTCTGGCAATAACGGGAAGTATTTGAACGTTACGGGATTAGCTTGTTCACATTTTTGTCACGCTATGCCCAAATTTGGTATAAATTTCCTGCCCTACTGTTGAGTTTGACAGTGGTATACCCTCTACACAAGAGGATCTTGATTTAAATCTACAAATTATTACACCCTACTTTTCATACATATTTCAACAAAAATAATAAAAAGCCTTCAAAAACATAAAGTCCCTTTTGTGATTTTTTTTCCTATAGCAACAATTCATGGCTAAAAGGAATGAATGCTCATCGCAGAGAATAATACTGAAATCCTAAAACGCTAACAGGGTCATGTTATGTCATATGCCCACATTTGTCGCAATTTATCTAGCAATAAGCAAACCTTACGCATTGTCAGCACGCAAATAAAAAGTCTTATTAAACGCTTTACTGACTAATCCAGCCAATTGCACAGTGACATGAAGCGACCTTCGAAGTTACTCATTTAAAGTGTTAATTGTTTGGCCTTAATGATTATCTTGCAGAATACTTGATACCAACCTTATGTGCTGCCATGCGGAATTCAAGGAAGACGCCGGCTGTGCTTTTCTCATCAATGACAATTTTGCAAACTGTGACAGTATGTTTCGGAACGTAAACCCAAAAAGGTGCATCTGGGTGGTTGGAATTTTGTCGATTCTTGGGGCTGTGTTTGTGATTACCTGGCGAGTGTTCTTTAAAGAAAAGAATGTCGTGCAAACGATTCTGTTGATGCACGTTGCGGTTGCGGATGGACTGATGGGAGTGTACCTTATTACTGTCGGAGTAATGGATCTTGTCTGGTCTGGTGAATATTATCTGCATGACTTTGAGTGGCGAACCGGTTTCCGATGCCAGATGGTAGGGGGAATGTCGGCGATGTCCAGCCAGGTATCCATCATGACTCTGGCGCTCCTCGCGATTGAGCGAGTGAAGAAGATCGTGTTCCCTTATCAATTCAAGGGACTCACTCGAAAGAAGGCCCATAAGTTTTGCCTTGCCATCTGGGTGATCGGTTTTCTTTTTGCTTACATGCCAACCTTCGGTATCCGCTATTTCCATGACCATGACAAAAGCATATTCTACTATGGTAAATCAGTCGTGTGTATCCCCCTCCAGCTTGACCCCGACTTTATTTCGGGATGGGAGTATTCAATTGCCGTATTTGTGGGTTGGAATGTGGCTCTGGTTATCGTTATTATTGTGGCGTACTCCATGATTTTGTACAAGACCTGCATGTCGAGATGGCGGCTCACCCGTCAAGGTACAAGAAGGGAACGAAAAGCCAGGGCAAGAGATGCCAAGAGAGAAACGTCCCTCGCCAAACGTGTGTTTTGGATTATTTTAACCGACCTTGTATCCTGGATCCCGATTGTGGTGATTGGTTTGAATTCAGTGTTAAACGAAGCCTTTGAGCCACCTGACGATATCGCCGTGTGGATTGCTGTCTTTGTCCTACCAATTAACTCAGCAATGAATCCAGTGCTCTACACCTTTGCAACCCCACAGGTATGTAACCTCTTGTATCCTTCATTAGACAATCTAGAAAGAAAAAATTCAGCTATTACAAAAATAGACTCTTCATTCATTGAGTGAATCTTGCTAACATGGGGGAACATTGACTTTCTTTAATAGTACAATCTGCATAAGTGTTTATGAACTAAACCTACGTTTGTACAACTTCAGTAGTGCACGAAAAGAACATACTGCTTTTTTTTTTGCACACCTTTTACGCCCAGGAATAACAGATCCCGGCATCTTTTATATCCTCATTTATCTTAAAATCCTCTCGATACCACAAAATTGACAAAACGTACACACAAGCTAGGAAAAAAAAAAAACGATTTAAAAATGTAATATTAGCGGTAAGGAGATCAAATAAGTCATAAAGAAAGACAAAAATGGAAACACAGAAAATAATGTTTTGCTATGTTAGCGTCAAATAAAATTTTGAGGACGGGTCGCAGTGTAGGATGGTTCCAAGTTCATGCTGGCCAATTCCTTTCCCCCCCTTAGTGTGAACATGATTGTTTACTTTACCATATTGGTAGCTTTTGTTATTTTTCATAAATTAAAATAATTAATGAAAACTTTAACAATTAACTAAACGGCTTATTTCTCAGGTGCGAGGGATCTTAAAACAGAAAATGCTAAAGCTCTGGTGCTATTTGCGTGGGATTCCTCTCTGTGGTCAAGGCGATGAAGGTTAGTACAATTAAAACTTTTTCTGAGTTTTAAATAATCTCGGCACTTTCATGTCAACTTGTTTATCAATATTGCTGTGTAAACGCCCCAAAAGGAACCAGCTTTGGGTTGTCCGTAGCCAGTGCCTCAAAAAATAAAGCTGAAATTAAAATTAAATTAAGTTTTTACTACCATTCTCACGTTTATGTTGCTTGTAATAGAACAAGGAGGGGAAGAGGAACATAATGAATCGGAAGACGAGGACACTGACGACTATGAGAGCGACCACGGTAAATTTATCTAGTATTAAAGTACAATTCGCCGCCTGATATTCCCTTATTTTCGTCCTTTTTAGTGTGTACTATAAGCTTTTCACTAATAGTGTGGCGCCTTTTTAAACACTAGTCTCGTTCTATTCCTGGTTATATATTTGCCTTTATTTAGTAAAATACTTGTGCATTTATTCTTTATAACTTGTTATTAATAAGTTGTATTTTTTTCTGGCTTTCCTTTAATTTGCCAGAAGATGAACAAGACCAGGAATTGCTGGAGATGCAAGTTCTCGGTCAAGCAGCTGCTGTACAAGGTGATTCGAGGAGTAATCTAGTGCTGTGTACCATTACAGAATACCTACAGAATAACAGACAACGAAAATTCGAAGAAAGATATATTCTTGTAATAAATGGATCTTCGAAAAGTAAAAGTTACCTTGTGGTCAGAAAAAGGACTGGTATTCTTTGAGAAATATGTATTATTCAGTGAATGGCAGAGGCATATACGGAAAGAGGAAATTCGAGTGCTCCTTTCAAGAGTCAAACCTAAAACCTTACTAGTTCGGATGTTCTACCACTGACATCAAGAGGACCAGTAGGAACTAAGGCCATTAAACTAGGTTTATGGGACAAACATCCTGCACACTGCTAGGATTTGAATGTCAGTGTGTGGTATGTGCGCAATTTTATCACTCATGTATATTAGATGGCCTAACTCAGGATTCTTTCTTTGTCCATTTTTTCTCATGAGACAATAAAGAGTTTTTCACCATATACGTCACTAAAACGTCAAATGAGTATTAGAGTATTTGATATGACTTCTTCCCTCTTATTGCTTTCAGATTCAGAAGTAAGCGATGCATCATCGGACACAGGTACGCCTGTATTACACCCTGAAGCTTCTCCTTAATTAATAAGTTAGTTTCGACAAAGCTTCTTACAACTCCTCCATCTTAAGATAGGGTGACCTTTTTGATACCATAATAAATTTAGGCTCTCAGAGAACATATAATCAGTCAATCAAAAAAATCAAAATCAATAGGAACTTAAAGAAAAGCTTCTGTATTGATAAATACCCACTATAAAGCTGCCGATTAAATGATACCTGCCTCCTCAGGAGACCTGTATTACGGAAGTGACTCTATTTAATCTTATTAAGAAGTACAACAGCCTTGACCATTATTATTTTTTTTTTATTAAAGCAGATTATGAACGGGAAGAGCCAGCGATCGTCGTCGCACGAGGTAAAGCACTTCATTTATTCACATCCCTTAAAGAGAAGACAGATGATAAGTTAGAGGTCCTCAGTTGCAAGTGTTCTGTACGGTTTTCGTAGCTGCTGCAAGGAGTGACATTGCTATCCCGTCAATAACAAGCAAATGCCAGCATCGCCATAGAACTTAAGAAATAATTTGCTGAAAAATGCAACCGAACGGTATAAATCACAATTATAATTGTTATAAGCCTACGGGCTGGCACCGAGTCATTGTATTCGAAAACGTAAATGAAGGAAACAGCTAATTGTTTCGCTTTCCCGGGCAATACTGTAAAAAAGCACCCGAGAAAACTCCTCTAGAAACCATTACCGCTGATAATTTCAGGAGAAATAGAACGAAAGTTAAACCGAATAAGTGCATTTAGACTAATATTTAGGCAATACATGCAAGGAAACGGTGGTTTGTTTCAGTAATATTTCGATATAATTCTATATCATCGTCAGACTAGGTGACAATGCGGGAGCTAAAGTTTAAAAACTAAAAGGGTGGTAAAATTAGCATCAATAGGCACGTCAGAATGAAATAAGTACAAAGCAAAAAGAGAAAAACTGTCATGAGAATAAGCAGAGTTCTCTGCTGGCCTTCAAGCCATTGTTCAAGGATGGCGATGAACGTTTTATGTGATAGGCTTCTTTGTATAGAAGGAGGTTCCAATCGTCGTCACTGTCAATTATCTTTGTGTTGCTACGCACGGTTTTGGTGTTGGTTCTTTGTTGGTGAGGCAGACAAGGCCGTAAAGATACTTTTACCGGGCAGTACACTAATTTTGATAGTTTCGTCCCTTGGCGACACAAGATATCTTGGGTTAGAGCACTGATTGACTGCGTACACCAAATCTGCACTCTTAACAAAATTAAAACCGAGCTCAAACTAATCGGACAGTTTTTATCATGGAACGGTTTCCCCAAGCGTATTGCAAAATCGCTAATTAAACGCTTTACTACTATGGCACAAAATATAGGGCTCCTGATCATTGCACCAATGTCACCTCCCAAACAAGCCAGGATTCAACTACTATATGGCTTACCATCCCATTCGTTGGTGAACTAACAACACAGCTTACTAAGAAACTTAAGCATAAACTGCGCAGAAGTCTCATCGACCCGAATGTGGACATTCGAATAAAACAGAAGACCACAAAATTATGCTTCTTCACGAGTACTAAAGACAAAACACCACCATTATGCAAATCAGATGTTGTTTACGAATTCACTTGTCCCGGCTGCAATTGCTCTTACATCGGCAAAACGAACAGAACTCTATTTACTCGCACACAAGAACACGCGCTCACGGATAAAGAAAGTGCTATATACAAACATCTTCGACAGTGTGATAATATCCAACACATTCAAGCCTGTATAATTTACCAGACATTTTCTCCAATAAGACCGGCCCACCTTCTACGACCAACAAATAATTTTTTACCGAAACCGTGCGTAGCAAAACAAAGATAATTGACAGTGACGACAATTGGAACCTCCTTCTATACAAAGAAGCCTATCACATAAAAAGTTCATCGCCATCCTTAAACAATGGCTTGAAGGCCAGCAGAGAACTCTGCTTATTCTCATGACAGTTTTTCTCTTTTCGTTCTGTACTTATTTCATTCTGACGTGCCTATTGATGCTAATTTACCACCCTTTTAATACTTAAACTTTAGCTACCGCATTGTCACCTAGTCTGACGATGATATAGAATTATATCGAAATATTACTGAAACAAACCACCGTTTCCTCGCATTTATTGCCTAAATATTCGTCTAAATGCACTTATTCGGTTTAACTTTCGTTCTATTTCTCCAAAACGCCTCTAGGACTGTGCTTTGATAGTCATTAGGTTGTAATATGATTAGATCGTAAATTAAAAACCCAAGTTAAAACGAAACTACCTGGTTCCTTCATTGAGTTGTATTTTCCCGCTCATTTCCACATTTTAATCGGTTTTACCATTGTTGTATTGAATACTTTGAATCAGATTACTTCATTTATGTGTGCTATTGTATTAACGCAGGTCCTCGTACCGAGATGATAGACCAAGGAGGAAAAAATGACGACGGCGAAGACCCAGAACAAAAACCAGGAACAAAAGATGAAGCAGAGCCAGAAGCTGGTGAAGATCATAGCAAATCTGAAACTGACGCTGAAGTGAAACAAGAGGTAGAGGCTAGAACAACAGGAGGAAAAGGCGATGCTCATCAGGAGGCAGATGACACGGAAGATGGTGAAGCTGGACAAGAAGCGGCTAAAGCTGAAGGAGGAGAGACTGCGACAACGGAGGCTGAGGCTCAGGTAGCAGGAGCAGAGTTTAAAGTAGCAGCAAGAGAAGAAGCTGAAAAGGTAGCAGCAACAGGTGAAGATAAAACACCAGGAGCTGATGGCAAAACAGCTGAGGCTGAAGGTGAGGCAGACAAGGCTGTTGGCAAGGCACTGGGCGCTGAAGATGCAGTAATGAAAACAGAGGTGAAAATAGAGGAAACTGATGAAGACAGAGAAAAGAAAGTGAGAGATGAAACAGCTGAAACTGGAGACGAAGAATTGGAAACTGAGGTTGAAACAGAAAAGTCTAAAGGTAAGGCAGCAGATGCTGAAGGTGAAGCTGTAGGAGCAAAGGTCAAAATGATTGAGGCTACAGATGACTCCGCGGATGCAGAGGATGGAGCAGTACAGGTCGAGGAAGATGCAGATACTGGAAATGGATCACTGGGGTGTGAGGATAAAGTTAGCGATGATGAACATAAAGCTGAGAACATTATTGGTGAAGCAGTGGCAGCCAAAGATAAAACAGTGAAAGCAGAAGATAAGGCAGCTGAGGATAAGGATGAGGCATTGAAAGGTGAGGATGAAACAGCCGTTGGTAATGCTGAAGCAGCTGGAGCTGAGAGTGGAGCATCGGAATCTAAGAAAGAGATCGCGGAAGCTAAAAAAGCAGAGACATTTGATGTTCACGCAGTAGTAGAGGAAGGTGAATCAGTGGAGACTGAAGATGAAGAAAGGAAAGCCCAGGATGATGAAGAAGAGATAAAGGGAGAAACAGAGCAAGTTGAAGGTGAGGCAACGGAGGTTAAAAGTGAAGTAAGAGAGACCCTGAATGAAACAAAAGAAACAAGGGAAGATGCAGAAGAAGCTAAAGCTGAGGTATCGGAATCGGAGGGTGAAGCCTCAGAGGATCTAGACGAAGTGTTGGAAGCTCAAGGAGAAAAGGGTGTTGATTTTGAAGCAAAGGGGGCTGAGGATGAACAAGTCGAGATTGAACATTAAGAAGCAACCTCCGATTCCGATACCTCATCTTTGGCTACCACTGCTTCTTCATTTATCTTTGATCCTTCATCCTGGGTTTTCGCTTCTTGAATTTTTGTTGTGATTTCAGAACCAGGGCAAAAGAAAAAGGAGAAGTTTGGAAATGGTGAAGAGCAACCGTCACAAGATAAGGGATCGTCAACTCCCGATGAAGACATAGCTGTCTTTGACACAAGGTTGTAAACTACTCTAACTGAACACTCGACGATCATTCTCCCAACCTTTACTTTGGATCGTCACACCCTTATTTTATCCGTAGTATGATGTAGCTGGATGATAAGACAAACGTATATCTACCTGTGTAGCTTATCATTGCAGAAATGGATGCTGTTAATCCCGTATTATGTGCACTGCTAGGTGTTAATGTAAAATGTCAAATATTGGTTAACATTGTTAGATAGGAAGAAGGGCTTTTTTGTTATAAATGGCATAAGTTATGATGGAAAGCCACAAATTCACTCTGGAAATCAATATGTCATGAGGAAAAGCCACAAATGAAAGAGCAGCCAATCCGTCATCTGTTAATACATTCTGATTCGTTTGGTAGTTATTGTCAGCAACTTGCCAGAAGTCTTTAGTACTTCTTAATATCTTAGTTTGGCAGATTTTGTCTATTTCCCTCCTCAAATTTAGTTACTCGTAATCCCAAGCAATTATCAGAAATTCTTGTGAGTTGAGGATAATGTTATTGGGAAATAGACGTCGTTGTCGATACTTTCTCAAGTTATAGAAACAGTTTTAGTTGAATAGCTCAAGTAGTAGTAGTTACAGGTGTGGGGACGTTATAGTTCACGTTAATTTATTCTAGTCGTCTTCGTGTTTGTAGTTGTAGTAACTTTCGTTTCAGTCCCCCAAAACGGTTGTTGTAACAGTATTTGGAGCAGTGCTTGTTTTTGCAGCTCTAGATATTACAGTTTTAGTTCTTGTAGTAGTAGTAGTAGTAGTAGTAGTAGTGGTGGTGGTGGTGGTGGTGGTGGTGGTGGTGGTGGTAGTAGTAGTAGTACTAGTAGTAGTAGCAGTAATTCGCCGATGTCACGCGACGGCCATCTTAGCATGAAATCGAGGCGATGCGTGCTGTTGTTTACAGCAACTGTTGCCACCGCAACTCCTCGTCGCAACATGCCGAACAAAGACAGATGTTGCGTACCTTTGTGTCACAACAAAAGGTCCGCAGAGTCACGAAGACGAGGGATAACTTTTCATAGGTTTCCAGCAATTAAAAAGACCAAGAAAGATTGGGTCATAAAAATTCGCCAAGATGTGGGCAAATTCTTCAAGGTGAGCCGATGTTTTTTGTTCGCATTATTTCACATCATGCACAAGCTTGTCCACTTTTTCCCGCCGGCGGCCGACCGCGGCTGTTAAGCTGCATGTGCCGTTGGGAAGATAAAAAGTGCAAAATGTTATTTTTATCATGATTACATACATTATTGCCAGTTTGAATTTACAAACGTTTTGACTTGCTTGATGTTTACAAGTTGTAAATTAAACGTCGTTGTCACATTTGTCATTTTCGTGCGGCTGACTATTTGCTGTCAGTAGTAAGTACAACAACAACTTGTTGTTTCAGATATCAGACAGCACAAAGGTGTGCTCCGAGCACTTCCAGCCACAAGACTTAAAAAAAACATTAACAAGGAAAACTGTGGTTGCCCAGGGAGCAGTTCCTTGTATATTTAAATGGACCAAATCACCTAAGAAAAGGCCGACATGCAGAACAACAAGCAGGATTCAGCGAACGAATTTGCCGCACACGGGTATTTGCTTGTTTTCGTACTAAACACATTTTCTATTTTACAATTTTTGTAGTCCGGAATTCACTTTAGAATATAGAGATATAAAAAAAGGTAAATTCCGACAAAAAAAGGCAATTCCGAGAAACTGTATTGCGTAAAATGTAAACATAATTTGATAAAAGTTGGAGCGATTCATCGGCGCGGCCCGGAGGTCGTTGTTTTGATAGTTTTCGTTTTCAAATTAGACTGTCGTTTAATTAGTGGATAGTCGTTTGTTTCTGCCTTGTAATTGTGTACCAGTACTACAAGAGCTAATCCGGAGCGGCCTAGCGAGCAGCTATTTTTTGATGTTAAAATATTCTCATCTGCGAATCGATCGGAAAATACACCGATAAAATATTAGATTTTAGACTACTCGGTCGCTAATTACATGTCTTAGTTTGAACGAGGCGTACAAAAACAAAAGCTATTCAATAAGATGCAATAACATGTAAATGAATAAGTGACTGCGTCTGGAAGGTATTCTATCATACAATCTATAGCCTTTTTGTTCTTTTGTTTAATTCTGGCTTATAATTAAAAAGTTGTACATAATAATGTTGCTATTAGAGCACAATTTCATGCAAATTGTTGTTTGTGTTATTATAATAATTAAAGGTATAAAAAAGTATGTGTGGATCTTATTAACGCCCGAATTATTTTTATTCAGTTGTAGAAAATGTTTGTGAACAGGAAAGTGAAGTTCCAGAAACCTGCACACCAACTATTAACAACCATGACTATATTACCAGTGAAGATCAAGTCCAGACACCATCTACTGAGGACATGCTCTTAGCTGCTCAAAACAGAATCCATGAGCTGGAAACAAAGCTAAATCATTTACAGGCAGTGCATTCTTTTGTGGACCTCCAGTCCAAACCAGATGAAATAACAAAATTTTACACAGGATTCCCCTCATATGATGTTCTAAGTGCCACATTTTATGTTATTCAACCAACTGCTGAAAAAATGTTCTCATGGTCCCAAATGCAGCGTTTAAAACATAAGGGGGTTGAGGAAGTGGATCAACTTAGGGATGCGATGAAGAACTGCAAGTTAAGCTTGTTTCACCAATTCTATTTATTTTTACATAAATTGCGACTGGGATCATTTAACCAGGACCTTGCAGACAAATTTGGCATTTCAGTTGCAACAGTCAGTCGTGTTTTTATTTCATGGTCAAATTTTTTATATTTTGTGTTTGGCACTATGCCAATTTGGCCTTCAAGAAAAAAAATTCAAAAACACATGCCTGAGTGCTTCAAAAAGCTCTATCCAAGATGTCGCGGGATCATCGACGCGTCAGAGATTAAAACAGAAGCACCTTCCAGTTTAATGCTGAACACTGAATTCTACTCTTCTTACAAGAGCCACACCGCATACAAAGGGAATGTTGTCATCTCCCCCTCTGGCGAGGTAATTCATGTGAGTGGACTGTTTGCTGGATCGATCTCCGATAAGGAACTTGTGAAGCAGTCTGGCCTTTTGGTATTACCTGAACCTGGTGATCAGATTCTTGCTGATAAGGGATTCACAATCAAGGACCTCCTAACCCCCATTGGGTGTGAGTTAGCAATACCTGCATTCCTTAGCAGCAAGGGTCAGTTTACAAAGGAAGATCTGACAAAGAGCAAGCGCATCCACAATTTGAGAGTGCATGTCGAGCGAGCCATACGACGTGTCAAAGAATTTCATTTCTTTGATGGCATCATTCCTCTCAGTGTCAATCAATTGTGGACAGTGGCATGTCTCATAACTAATTTTCAGGGGCCACTATTTTATGAAAAATCATAATTAATATTGAATACTAGCTTGTGAGGGCATGGGGTAGGCAAAGCTTAAATTATGCTCCCTACTACGGGAAGTTGGACGTTCCCGCCCTAACCAGAGTCTTAAATAAATCTTTAGGTTCCACTCATAACTACTGATTTTTAGTATAAATATATGCTAAAATTTAATTGAGGGTAATGGGCACTGGGGTAGGGCAAGCTTATGTTTCAGCCCACTGTGGGAATATGGACGCATCTGCCCACCAGAGTCTGGGGTGGCACCTTTGGCAAGTGCCAGCAACCCCTCAGCCACCCTTGTTAGGGTAACAATTATAGCCTAGACTGAAAACACAATTCAGCTTATAATATATAATATCATGTGATATGATGTGATGTGATGTAATATAATGTAATGTATGTAATAGTAAAATAATATTTAATAATACTTATAATAAGGGGAGGGGGTTCAGGGAACCACATCGATTTGAAGCTCAACAACAACAATGAGCAACAATGAGTGGGGATGGTGACCCCATGATACCCCTGCATGCTAAATGGGTAATAAAATAAAATAAACAACAATGACTGCACAGTCAACACAGTGGTCCCCCGCCAAAAATAACATGACATAAAACAATTATTAACATGCGCCCTTATCATGATCAACGGGCTTATTTCATGCGACAAAAACACATTGAAACTATTAACACTAAAGCGCTATTTACAAGAATATTATAACTAAATGTCTATTTACAAGAAATAATACTCCATAAGAATGTATGCAAAGTATGCCTGCACCAGAAGAAACCGGGGGAAGGACTACCAAAAACCTTTTCCCCGGGAAGTAAGCAAATGTGTGTACGGTAACAAAACGGTTTAAAGTGAAACATTGATTTTTCCAGTGTTGTCAACTGAACATAGAATACTGTTCAGTGACCAAAAATTTCGGTGGAGACTGAATGTTCAAGCCAGATACCTAGCACCTTTGAAGAATAATTTTTACATAGTAATTCTAGGGGCGTAGACAGGATTTTTGATTGAGAGAGGGAAGGGGTGCTGGCTGCTGTCTAGGTGCAATGTTGGTCATGCCCCCACCCATCATTGGAAAATTTCAAACATTATGTCCAGAATTCTCTACTCTACTGCCCAAATGGCAACATCTTGGACACTACTACGGTACTTCATGATGGCCAGTGGGTGAGGGGGGAGGAGTATTTGAGGACCATCCCCTAACTACGCCCCTGAATTCAATCTTAATTAATTTCCTGAGGCTACTGATGCTGGTAGAAAATAATTGAAATAAAATTGATGTAAATCGTCACAGATGTTTGAAAACAAGTTGTCATCTTTGTAGATTCGTTCATAATGGTATTCTTTTTGGCATTGCACAAAGAACTCTGACCACCCACTACCAGAAATCCCCAAGCAGCCAATCACTTGATAGTAATATAGGTGGCTTTTCTTAAGAGAGTATTCTCCTGTTGTTAGATCTTGTTGGAGGTATGGCACATCTTTCCGCTCGTCTTTCATAGAGCACTTGATTTCAAAGAGACCCCAGGGAGAACTTTCAGAAGGGTCGTACACCCTCCTATCTGGGCTGCAACCGAGATGGGGCACACTGGGATTGATCACAAAACCAACTTTGAAAACATCGCGATTGAAATGTTCGGCGTAAAATTGGGCCACCTCGTCCTCGTGTTCTATTCCATATTTCATAGCAGCGGTCTGGATTTTTGATCCTCTCAGCAATCGATCAGCAAGGGCTTCAAAGTTTTTTCTCCTAGAGCACACACTTTTGAAATTTGACGCAGTCAGACGGTAGTTTCTTAATCTGTACCAGTCTTTACTGAAAGACTGCTCCCTTGTTTGACGCTCATAGTCCTGGGACTGTTCTTCGGTAACCCGAAGGCTATCGAAGTGGAGTTGTTGTTGTTCATCCAGAACTATGGGTGGATATGTCAAGTGCGGGAAGTTGAAATTTGGTGCTTCAGTCATCCCAGAATGACTCACACGAGAGTTGTCAGAAGCAGAGAGTGGTTGCTGGTACGACAACACACAGCCTCTGGGGACCATCCCAAACCTGCTGTCTACTAGCGGGGTATCCTCGTCACTGTCTGGCCATATTCTTAAAAACCCTGGTTCTGGAGTTGTGTCCTTAATCAGGGGTTTCAAATTTCGAGGCACATCCAAGTCTGCAAGGGGCTGTTTGAAGGGCGTGTACACCTTTGGGGCAACACCGGATATTTTTTGTTTTTTCTTTATACCAGTATCGACTGTAGGGGGCTTACATGGGGGCTTCTCAATTGTCACTTCGGACATTGGCCTTGGTTTGATTCCATCAACTCTTTTTGGAATATGCCATGTCTAAGAAATAAAATCAATCGTTTGTAAACACAATTGTAGGTCGTAAAACTTAAACTTTATTCACCACGTGTCAGTTCTTTACCTAAATCAAAAATTAGTAATTTTTAACACTTCCGCATAAATTTTACGAATTAAACAAAGTTCAATTTTTACGTTTACCCACGTGTGGCTTCTCATACACGCATTGCCTCTCGACTCGTTTTATTTTATACGTATACGTACGCACGTAAATATAAAGCCAGTTAAATTCACGATCGTAAATTAACTTTTACGTTCACGAGTGGCTTTTCATCAGCTTTCATAAATCGTGTCCCGTTTTGTTTATGCATGTAAAGCCAGTTAAATTCACTCCCAGACCCATACACAATTTAATTCCACTTTAAAAATTCTATTTTCCCCAAAAAAGAAAAGAAAAGCTGTTTGACACATACCTGAGGCAATGATGTTTTCGAAATAATCGGCGGAACACTTTTCAAACCAAGAAGTTGGTAATGATTTAACGCATACAGTAAGCCAATTGTATGTTGACACAAGCCTTTCCCAGCGGCACAGCTGCAATTGAAACTGTCTATCCCGATATCGTTTTGATTAGAAAAGACAACAGTGATTAAGTGTGGTTCCTCGTTTTTCTTCTTCCTTTAAAACAACGGCAACGCACGGCACAACCAACTGTCCTTGAGGGGTTTCTCACTGCGTGTGACATGTGAAAGAAAAAACGCTAAAACACGGCTACCAATTATCGATGGAACTAGACGAAGCCGGACTCCACGAAAAATGACAGAAAAACCACTTAAGCTTAAGCTTACTACAATCAAAACACCAACACAACTGCTTATCGAACACATTTTTATTGAGAAACCACAAACCTTGTACATCATGAATAAAACCTTCATGATAAAACTTGTACCCTCTTGACAACGTGGCCTTTATAGGAAGGTTCTCCCTTGCAAATTTTTCTATAAACGAGCCAGTGATAACTGGTATTTGGTCGAGGTTTTTGTGCCAAAACTCAGACACAACAGAAACGGTCGCCATCGCGACCGCCATCACTACAATCCCGACAAGTACACCAGACACGCATCGCCTCGATTTCATGTTGGAAATTCCCAATATGGCCGCGCGTGACATCGGCGAATAGTAACAGGAACGGATAAATCAGTGCTTGTGCTAAAAGTTAGAGTAGTCGCACTCGTAGTAGTTATCTTAATAATTTTTAATTGACGTAGTAATTATTTCCAACCGAGCCGTTGATTTTTTTTATTGCAGATTTAATTGACCTAGTTGTATTTTTTGTTGATGAAGGTGTTGCGTAGTATAGTTAGAGTTGTAGTGCTATTTTAAGTCCATACCAATACAGTTTCAATAGTCTTATTGGTAATTGTTGTAGTTTATAATTACATGGCGTTTCTTCTAGAAGCTGTGATTGCACTTGTAATAGTTCTTATTCTTAGTCCAGTAGTTTTAGTTGTATTCGCTGTACTCTGTGGTGGTACGTTTTGGTCTCTGTAATGGAAATTTTGTTAGTAGCAGTAGAAGCAGAAACAAGAGCAGCAGCAGCAGCAGCAGCAGTAGTAGTAGTAGTAGTAGTAGTAGTAGTAGTAGTAGTAGTAGTAGTAGTAGTAGTAGTAGTAGTAGTAGTAGTAGTAGTAGTAGTAGTAGTAGTAGTAGTAGTAGTAGTAGTCTGTAGTTTTCCTTCCATTGTTAGTCTGAAGGTTTGAAAGTGTTTTGAAGTTTGTAGTATTTTTGGTAGTTGCTGACAGTTTCTAACAGGGCTTGGCAGCAAAGAAGAAAGGACTCGGAAAAGATGATCGTATTTTACAGAACGTGAGTTGCTTGTTTCCATTCATCCCTTGCCATGTTATGTTGAAGCCCTTCAGATTTGGTGTCCATTTTTAACTATCTTGATGCGACACTGAAACAACTTTATCAAAGTTGGCAGTATGTTCCTTACTTCGTCGTGTGAATTTTGTTCTTGGTACACAGAATGGATTGCGTATGCTAAATCTTGATACTACAGTTCTAAGGATATCTTGGCAATGATAACAAAAATTCGCCAAGGAACACAGCAAGACGCCAATATAGGTTATGTTCGCTTCCGGCATTTCAAGGTTTATAAAACTATTTATAAAAATAGTTGTTATTAACGGCATATCCGCAAAAAACTGCAGAGATTAGTAATTCGTTCATACAAGCGGTATCTTTTATCGCTTAAATTGCCTTCGTGTCCGTTAGTTGACAATTGGGACCAAAGAAAGCGAGGCGCAGTTGCAATCCGACTAGGATTTGTGCAATCAGCTTTTCAAGAACCAAGAATACTAGATGTTTACATTACAAGATACACTTATGTTTCGGTCGTTGAAGATTTAATCTGTGTCCATTGTCGGACAGCTTCGAACAGCTCGTGTATCAACCGGAAAGAGAAAAACGAATGCGAAGTTGGTTCATACGCTTAGAATTACGCATGCACTATTCATATCTTTGGAAAAAAATATGGTGCTTTATTAGGTTTCGCATTTTTGATTTAAATGCCAATTACCCTTAACGTTATATGGATGTGTTTTTATTTGTTTCCATTGTACTACTAACACATTTTCTCTTTCCTATAATTAATGGGTAAATTATAATTTGCCTGAGCTTTTTTCGTAAAAAGGGTTATATTACTTACTGAAGATTGTTTACACGGCAGTCCTAGAGTGGCGCGTGACACATTGTTTACGACACCAAGTGTCGTTATAATCCTTTGTAAGAAACCAAAATGATTGTTTAATGTGCCTAACATAGCACATGAGGTTTCATAGAAGGCAAAGCTGTTAATCCGATATTTTTTCCTAAAATAAAACAAAGGAGAGAGATATAATATATACAGTCTGAGTGTTTGTTTTATCTACCTTTCAAAGTAACCGCGATTTAGAGAAGAGAATATCTTTCGTTTATACACTAAGACATCTTCAGTGGTAATCTTAAAACAAGTTCGTAAGTGGTATTTATAGCATAGAGAAGGGTGATAAGTGAAACTGCATCAAAGCGTTACTTCATTGCCATCATGCATTCTTATTGGATTGTCATTTGTTTTTTCTATAAGCAGAACATGTTAATATAATTTATTGTCATTTTAGAAGTGAGTTTGGATCAACCGAGTATATCGAAATATACCTTGTTCTCTTCACTGAATCGTAGTTACTTTGAAGGAGATATTCAGCTTTACTAAGAAAGGATGTTGCGTCAGTTTTGCATTCGACGAACATAACTGTGGCTTTTATATGGGTGTCTTCCAACAACTTCCCTCGCCCCCCCCCCCCCCCCTTCATCCCTCACCCTCACCCTCCGAGCAAACTTAGAGGCATTGTATCCGAATATTGGTGCTTTGTTATGACAAAGTATATCTTGGTCAAACGTGGTTGATCTTAAAGGCACAAATAGAATAATTCCAAGCTATTTCCTGGAAAAATAACCATATATATACCTTATTAGTTTTAGTCATTTTTCTAAGACACATACGGAATTACATGCATATGGATCTTGCAGTTCATTTCCATCGTAGCCATCTGTACTATGAACAAGATGAATTATCATGCATGTAATTTTTGACACAACGCTAAGCCAATATCTTAACATTTCCATTGACGCAAGGGTGATTTTTGGATATCTAAAGCGGTCACTAAAATGGATGGCAATGTCCCTGTCCCTGTATATTTCGCGTATGATTGATCGTCATTTTGTTAAAGAGACTCGGGCTCATTATCTCTTACCAAAAATATGCTATGTAATTTAATTTTTCAGCGTCGTTTTCAGGGCTGGCCTATAGAATCCATACCCGCTTTTAGACTTCGGAACAAAATGGTTAAAACATAAACCCATGTTAAACCTATCGTATACCAAAACGGCTCAATATCGCGAACTATACCCCTTAACTCGAACGGCACAAATCTATACAGATTATATAATGGATTACTCCTCCCCTTCCCTTCCCCCAAGGAAAGAACGATGCGATGGCTAATATATATCTGAGCTGATTTTCCAGAAGGTGGTTACAGAAATTGACGTTTTTGTTAACTTTTCTTAAGATATTTATTTATTTATTTTATTTTTTTTTTAGCGTTTCCTATTGAATTTCACATCAGTAAGTAAATATATTACAATGGTCATTAGCAAATATTTATAAAATCAAAATATTTCTCTCTCTTCCCCCCCCCCCCCCCTCCCTGGTTTGTTAACCTAGCCCCACTCTCTCTCAAACGTCTTTTAACCGCTCAACGATTTGGCTTTGAATTCGGCGCGCGCTCTGAGCTCAGAACTAAGTCATTAGACCCAGCGTTTCGTTTGGCTTCCTGGAGCAAAGTTTTCCTGAGGACATCATTAAGTCTAGTGAGGGAAAAGTCTTACGAGTGCAGTTCCTGTCTCGTCTAATATGCTTGTTACCAGTAGTCCTCGTATCAGCTAAACGGGTAATTTTCAGTTACTCGGGCTTGGACTATTAAAGGCTTGTATATTGTGGGCTTTGCTTGAGGAGGTGACAGTCTTTGGCTTTAAAAAGTAGGTCTTAGGGATGAGTTATTTTCGGGCAACGTGAAATTTTCGCGAATTGTTTACCAGCCAAAGACTTAGTATATTTTTGTGGTGGAAAAGGGCGCTAACCCTTCCCTTTTCAAATGTTGATTTCTACATCCGGGACTTAAGCTGATATGGAAAACACTAGCAAGAATGGGCAAGGATTTTGTCTTCAAGAAGCGTGAGTTTGAAAAGCTATTCTATTATTTTTCGCCTTTATAACTGTAGCGTTGTTAAGCTAGTGATCGATTAGTAAAGAAGTGCGATTTTGGGTCGGATTTCCGGTCTCAATGTCATAAATAATTTCCAGATGTTTGCTTGGCGTGATTCGGATTGTGTCATGGATCTAGACTGAAGACGAAAAATCAATTTAAAACGCTGTCTTGCTCCGATTAAGCCGATTCTGTTTTAGAAAGCTAGACTTGAGCGCTAAAAGACCGGGTTTTGGGTGAGATTAACGATGCGTTGGCGCCGTTAATAATTGCCATGTCACACTTGTTTAGTCGGATCACAGGTCATGTTTCATTTCACTCGGATGTCAATGTCACGTATAATTCCAAAGAAAAGCCCCTCTTTTCTCTTGCATAGTATTTCCTGACCTTACCTTCTTGTGATGAACCGTAACTGGAGTATTGTTAATGACTAGCATATTCCTTCAGCTTAGAAAGTCTCAAAATGTGCTCAATTTCTGTAGCCACCTTTTTGAAAATCAGCTCAGAAAGCTCAATGGTATAAGTCAAATGAGTTCAATGAGCTTGAACAAATGAAAATATGGTGCATATGTTATAGCCCTGCTTGTCTAAATCACATTTTTTTGGTCAAGCAATGTAACTGATGTTAACAGACGGCCTTGGAGCCCGAACGTAGCCTGTCATTTCAGGATATGTTGTATCTTAGAAAACCTGTTAGCCTTTGTATTATGTCACTCATTAAAGACACGATTTCTAGCCCAAAAATACAACTCTTGAAAGCACCGCTTCTTGTTCATTTGATTGCTACGGATCATTCTGAAGTGATTTATGATGCAAAGCAGAATATCAATCCTTTCTGGGAAATTCGAGCCTATACCCTTGTGCTAATAAGCTCAATGGTATAAGTCAAATGAGTTCAATGAGCTTGAACAAATGCAAATATGGTGCATATGTTATAGCCCTGCTTGTCTAAATCACATTTTTTTGGTCAAGCAATGTAACTGATGTTAACGGACGGCCTTGAAGCCCGAACGTAGCCTGTCATTTCAGGATATGTTGTATCTAAGAAAACCTGTTAGCCTTATTTTTGGGCTAGAAATCATGTCCTTAATGAGTGCCATAAAACAAAGGCTAAAAGGTTTCTTAGATACAACATATCCTGAAATGACAGGCTAAGTTCGGGCTTCAAGGCCGTCTGTTAACACCAGTTACATTGCTTGACAAAAAAACTGTGTTTTAGACAAGCAAGGCTATAACATATGCACCATATTTTCATTTGTTCAAGCTCAGTCGACTCATTTGACTTATACCATTGAGCTATCTAAGCTGAATTTCATCTCTGAAAAAACAGAGACAGAGAGAGAGAGAGAGAGAGAGAGAGAGAGAGAGAGAGAGAGAGAGAGAGAGAGAGAGAGAGAGAGAGAGAGAGAGAACAAAGGACGTAGCTGGGGTAGTAGGTAATGTAGAATTTAATTTCAATATATCGAAATTGGCCTGATGCTTCTAAAAGTTGTCCGCGCGATATTATACAGTACCAGCCTTTCAGGCAACAATATTGCGTTAAAAATCATCTCTCGTAAAACCGCCCTAACATTACGTCAGCACATTTAAAAAGGGTGTTTTAAGTTGATCAACAAGAATGGGATCACGGGATGATTTCATTAAAATAGTGCCCCTTGAAACGTAGCTCATTTTTAATGTATTGTGGACCAAATGCAAATTCTCGTCATGAGTAATAACTGACTTAAAACGTGTATTCTTTAAAAAGTGATAGCTATATAAAATTACTTTCTCTATTTCGCAACTTTGAAAGATTGTTCTCACTTTATATTATTCTAACATCAATAATTATTTCATTTTATTGTTTCTTCGCAAGTAACTTAGATTAGACCATTGAATTGTTCTTTGAAATACTCAGATGCTGATAAAATATGGTTTGTTGCCAAATATAATCACACACTAACGAAGGCACATGGCTCGTTTAAGCCGGCGACACACCTAGCGATATCTGGCATGTCAGATATCGGCGATTAAATGCGTCGGCATTCGCAAAGTGTGCCTATTCCCGCGATTTTCTACGCCCATCGCTAAGAATAGTAAAGTCAATTAATCAGGCTGGGCGGTTCTATCATATGAACAATGTTGAAGTGCCACATACCCGCGATTGGTGAAAAAAATCGCCAAGTGTGTCCACTTCAATCGGAGGCGAAAACCGCTTGAAAATTTCGCTGGCGATCAAATTCGCCGCGATTGGCGTATAAAATCGACAGGTGTGTTGCCGGCTTTAGCGATCCGGTCCGATCAATCTAACGTCCTTGGAAGTAAAAAACGGCGAATGACCGCGTGCTCGCAAATTTTCCGAAAGACCTTCAAGATATGTCTATGGGCTGCTGATAATTAAATTCTCACGCAAAGCGAACATTTTTACAGCTTACCTTTCTATCAGTGAATGCGCTTGTGATGTTGCTGTTATTACGGCCGCTTCTTGTCGTGGAGTTTTTCAGCGTTTCGGAGTTTCTTCTTTCTTGAATACCAAAACGGTACAATTTAAAAAGTCCGAAACCAAACCATCAATGACTGTCCTTATGTAGTGCCAATCACAAACAGTTTTCAGTCGCAACACACTGCTGTCCCTTAGTACTCAAACTTAAGATCGTTCTATTCCTATTCAGGTTTGTTTGTATTTTCTGTCTCTGTATTTTTTTTTGTACTTCTACTGGAACTTCGTCACGATAAACTTAGCTAGTTGTAGTAATACTGCCAACATTGGAGGAGTTTTTTTTCCTTGGAGAGGCGGGCAGCTGTGCACAAGCCCAGACTAGCTGCGGGCAGAACTGCAGTGGCTAATTTTGAGAAGAAAATTCAAATAATCCTCAAAGATGATGATTTTAGCATTATAACATTACATCAAATAAGTCCAACCGAAACGTGTAGGAAAGCGCACTCCTATAATCTTTCAGTGATTAGTGTTAGCAGAGCTCTCGCGCGCGCCGCAGGCGCGCGCAGCGGAGCCCCATAGCTAAGAGAATTTGGTAACCCGTGAACGCGAGAAATTTTGGTTTGGTTATGACGTCACTGTCCGTCCGGCGTCCGTACGTCCTTCCGCCCCTCTATGTAAGCCATTGTGAAATGCCACAGTCAACCTGAGTGGCAAACCGCGTTTTTCTTGTTTTTCGGCGGGAAGTTGCATCGCCAACTGCGGTTTAGAAAAAAGAAAAGCAAAACATAATTTTAAAGACGACAAAATACAAAGTCAATTTATGTGTCCGACAGCGGGAGGAACAGCAAGACGTCTAGCGGTGGAGGAAACAAATTGACTGGCACGTCATCAGAATCTTGAAGTGAAACCATTTTACTCCGATCCGGCGCTACGAAACGTTGGACTTTTCCTCTAGAAGTGAAACGTTTCGTCCACTTGACGTTGTAAAACAAACGACAAAAATCAACAATGGAATAAAAAGACTGATTATTCTGAGAAGAGGCGAGTATATTCATGTGATTTTGTTGACAAAACTTTGCTGGATTGCTATCCGTATCGTGCAAGATCTTGTGTTCTTGCAGTGTTGACACGCCGTGTAATTTAAACTTGAGCTTAATATTGCTAACTTCAGAGCAGTCTTTTGAGCTCATTTTTTTTGGTCCATGTTTAAAATTTCCCTTGGAGTTTTATTTTTTAATCTCCTCCGATCTCCTCCAAATTTTGCCTTTCAACAGCGGGAGAAAGAGTAAGACTACGCGCGGTGGGAATTTACATGAAGGGGGCATTGATCATAAACAGCAGGCGCCGTGAGTCTTGAAGGGGCAACCCTAAAAACCGGAACGGTGGAAAGGCAGAAAATCACCCCAAATCCAAGAACACGGAACGGGTAAGGGTTAGGGTCAAGGTTACAATTTTTTTGGGGTGATTTCCGCCGTTCCATGCTTTAGGATTTGTAGTGATTTTCCACCATTCCGCCGTTCCGCCGTTCCACCGTTCCTGCTTTTAGCGTCGCTGATCGTGAAGTGAATCATTTTACTCCGATCCGGCGCGACGAGAAGTTGGATTTTTCCTCTTCATTCTTGAAGTGAAACGTTTCGCTCACTTAACGCTGTAAAACGAACGAAAAAATCAGCAATGGAATAAAAGGACTGGCTATTCTCAGAAGAGGCAAGTACATGTATATTCATGTGATTTTGTCGACAAAACTTTGCTCATTTGCGGCTGTTTTGCAATAAATTGATTTCTTGCTGTGTTGACACGCAGTTAATACTGCTAACTTCAGAGTTTTCCTTTTAGCTCATTTTTTTTTCGGTTCATGTTCATTATTTCGATCCCTTGGCGTTTTATTTGCTAATCTGGTCCAATTTTGCTTTCCAACAGCGGGAAAAAGAGCAAGGCGAATAGCGGCGAAAAAGGACTGTTCTAGAGGCGGCACATTATAAACAGCGGATCTGATCCTCGAAGAAACGTTGGATTTTTCCTCTTAAAGTGAAACTTTTTGCTCATTTAACGTTGTAAAACGAACGAAAAAATCAGCAATGGAATAAAAGGACTGGTAATTTCCAAAGAGGTGAGTATATTTAAGCTTAAGTCCTATATGTGATTTTGTTGACAAAACTTTGCTGTCGACTTTTGCAAGTTATTTTTTTTTGCAGTGTTTACACTGCAACATGTTTAACTTAAGCTACTGCTAACTTCAGAAAAGCCTCTTGAGCTCATTTCTCGGTCCATGTTCATTATTTCCCCTGGAGTTTTATTTTCTAATCTCATTCCTTTTTGCTTCATGTAAGAAAATTCGATTCTCAGGTAAAATAGTCAGTGAAACAAACGTCTCGTAACACTTTGTTGTCGTTATATAGCTAGCACAAACTACTGACAAGTTTTTCTGGCAAATATTTCTAATTTTTGCATTTATTTCTGACAATCTTCACAGAGAACAAACACAAATACTTTAAAAAATAGGATATGTCTTTTCAAAGAACGTTAAAAGCGAATGTAAAATTAGTCATTGGTGTGACCTCATTTTCATCATAACATCAAGCGTACGCAAAATTTGTTCGCTTGTTTGTGCAAATTTTTGAAGATCCTCGGTTAGTTTATCTCTGTTCTGATTGTTGTGAATTATCACAGTTTTTTTTTCTTTTACTACTCCAGGATACATGTATATTTTAAGTCTGTTTCATGGTTAGTGTAGCCTTTCTCTCTGAGGTTTATGGTTGATCAACAAAATTTGCCTAAGACAGTGACAGTTCGCCTCAATTATCTTTAAAACTAAAAAGAGTAATAACAACAAAATGATACTTTGAGCGTGAAGAAAACTATCAAAACTCGATAAATAGCCAATCCCGTCCTGAATATTTTCCTGTACAGTGTACATAATATTTTGATATTTTTTTGTACCGCCCACTCACATCCATGTAGCTTTAAGAATGTCAGTTCTGCTGAAATGGGTTTGTGGGTTTCAAGAGGACACCTTACTTACTACATGTACACCTTAATGTACCTTATTGTATAGCCGATAGTATTTTTATTTGCATGAGGCCGAGTAGAATTAAGGTTTAATTTTCAAGCGGCAGGGGTATTTTGCAGAACACCGAATGTTGAATCTATAGAAGTCCTTTAATGCAATGGCTGCCATAACAACAAATTAAAGCTAACCGTCTGTATAATCAGTGTTAGCCCTAAACAGAAAAGAAATGTGCTTAGACCTTCATAACTTTGTTCGTTGCTTAATAGGTGTCTTGCGTCCAAGCGATGTAGAGCGTCCGGTTTAAACTGTGGATACCTAACCCCCACATCAAATTAATTAAAGCTTATATAGAGCCAGCTTATTAAACTATACCAAGAATTTTGAAATAAAATGAATTGTCGAATTTTTAGCGCTGTTTTCTTGAATCAATTTTTTCACTTGAAGGGGGCACTTGCTAAAACTCAAATGGAATTTGTTTGTTTACCTTCAATTTTGGACAGTAGCTAGTTTAACATATAAGGAACAAAGACGTGTCGCAAATTTTTTTCTTTTGAAATATTTTTTCTCCGAGTGATTTTTATACGATCACTTCACATTTCTTTAATGGTATTTCGAAAATGTTCTGTAACTTTTCACTGCAATTTAATATCACAGAACGCAGACATGTTTTTTTTTTTTTGTGCTTTGGGTGTACCGGAAACTGAGGAGCAAATTAAATTAGCGAAAAACAAAATTCACTTGACTTGTAGCCGTTTCAAAGGTGATTCGGATGCTCACATTTAGAGGTGGTAAAAAATTCGACAA
Organism: Pavona decussata; assembly: GCF_977016875.1. NCBI lineage: Eukaryota > Metazoa > Cnidaria > Anthozoa > Scleractinia > Agariciidae > Pavona > Pavona decussata. Next base: position 435,580 of record NW_028145545.1, read on the forward strand.
TTCATTTAATTTCAAAATTCTTGATATAGTTTGATTAAGCCAGCTCTATAAGCTTTAATTCGATATAGGGGTTTACATATCTACAGTTTAAACCGGACATGCTACATTGCTTCGACGCGAAAGACCCCTAAAGGTATACGGTAACCTTACTGCCAAACTGTTATAGGTGGCGTAAAATGCAACATTCGGCGTTCAGTATTCTGCAAAATACCCCTTCAGTTAACAGCTAACAATATTCTAAGCACTTTTCTATACTATTTAGGGTTAAGCGATTTACCAATAATTATTGACTACAGTGTGTCCACTTCTAGTGTTGCACTTTTTATTTGCCGGCAATGGTATTCACACTCACTATCATCATTCGCACTCAGCATCCCCTCAGTTTCACTGTACCATGTTTCACCCACAACAACTGTGTCGCCTCCACCTTTTTTATCATTATCATCAGATGTGGGTTTGTTAGCTTTTAAAAGACGCTGGCCTGGGACTTTCATTGTCGCTAATGTCTGTCCCCTTTGCTTCTTGTAGATGACTGGTTATTAGCACAATCCTTTTCATTTTTCAATTTTTTCTTGTATGGAAGGGAGTGTTTTTTCAAGAGAGTGTTAAGTTAAAAAAAAAAAAAAAAGAGATTTTAACTCTCCAGATAGTAGTAACTCTTCCCAATTGTTATCCTCATTCTCTGTTTCATCGCTTCTCAATGGTTGCTTGACTTCGCAAATCTTTGGAAAAAAGGAGATGTTTTGAATGCACTATAGGTATATTTTCACTAGCTCCTCAGAAACCACAAAAACCACAAACTATAGTAGAAGAAAAGTCTGCAATTTCTGTCGCTCTGTTCAGCTTTCCTTCATTGAAGGAATTAGGCATAAAGTCATCACCAGTACTGGTCATGTTGTTCCATCTAAAGAAGTAGCCGGAGATTCAAAGACATTTTAATTTGTACCTTAACTTCTCTTTATCCAGGAAAGGGCATGGAATTCTGCCCATTATGGAGCCAGCCAACCATTTTCACATGAAGCACACTGCTGCTCTTTCTTAACCTTGCAGGTGTCTTTGACAAATTCCATGTATAACTCTAGCCACAAATTGTTGCAAAATAATAATTATAGCCAGGTACATGTTTTTTTGAACTTTCAGATGCCTTCAAGTAATCTTGACTAGCTGGGTCCTGTTGAAAAAAAAAACCTGCCTTCTCCTCCCTCTCTGTTACAAATTTCCTTATGTAATCTGACAACGGGTGCATCGTCAATGTGCAACGCTATGTCATGAGCAACCCTCCATGCATTTCTTTTTATTCTTTATCTTCGTAATTTCATAGAGAGCTAGTCACAGTCGTCTTCTAAATTTCTTGGTCTGATTTGTCATGAAATCTTTGAAAATATTCCATTTTATAGAACCGCCATCGGTAATGGCATCTCAGCCACCTGCAGGATTAGTCCTTTCCAGCCAGCTTTCCCCCAGTCACTGCTTTCGTGTGCTCGATGAATCCTGATGTGGTAATCAGACTTGCAAATTCTGGACAATTCGGCATCTCGTAAACCTGACCTCATCAAACAGTAGCATTATCCAAAACGTGAACTTAAGGAAAAATTTAAAAATCATCATAGGCCCCCATCTGCTTAAATTATGAACCCTCACTTACGAGTGTTTTACGATTTGCCACTGCCTGGGCACAAAAGCCATACACAGAGGGTGTAACCTTTACTGGTAGGTTTAGATCTTGTGTTTTAGCTGTAGCAAAAAGTAAATTGGTGTAAGCTTTTTATTTACCATCACAGATCATGACAGATGTGATGAAAACACAGTTTGGCTCATGAATCACTTTGTTAATGGACGTTCTTGTTGAGGCAGTTCATAAACTTGTAAATCATCCATTCTTGTGTGAAAGTTTTTGTGCACTTTTCCCATCAAGTGATAGATCCAGTTGTGTATTAAATTGTTTAACTTTTGATAAATGTTGATGTGAAAGCAGGAACCAAATTGAATGGGCACTCGCTGAGCATATAAAATTTTTCTTCAGCAGTTAAGATTTTAATTAGCTGGCCAGGCAGGGCTATTGCTCTAGCATGTTGTGTACAACAGAGATTGGCCACTGGATGTCTGGGCCTACAATAGCTGCACGTTAAGCAACAGTTAGCACTGTCACTCAATCATTCTTTTAACTATTCAATTGATGGAGGCTACAGAAATATGCTGAACAAAGGGCATTCCCTGTAACACATTTCCATATAAAAATGTACTTTACCATTTAAAAATGTACTTGATAAATAGGAAACATTAGTTTCTGAATCAACCAATAAGAATCCAAATATACTCAATATGATATCTTAAGAAACTAAGTTGCTGTACTAACCAATCAGATTATGTGTGTAATCTAAGTCTTACTTTGCAGCTACTAAGTTTACGAACAAACCAATCAGACTAAAGAATTTTTACGACCGTTAGAACAGTATCTATGTCGCGCGCCAAAATGTAATTGCCAAATTTAGCATCACCCGTGCTTTGTCTGTCAGCAAACAACTATGCAGACAATTAAAACCTTGTTACAAGCGCTTTTGTTTTATCTCCGATCCGGTGCATTTATTGTCCATTGATAAAAATCAGCTTAATTAAACCCCGACAATCTTACAAGAAGTTGAATATATTTTGCAACACCAGCGGCATTTGTTTATCCTCATAAGTCGAAATCCACCGTTTATCAGGTTGTCAATTGCAAATTAATGCAACTATGTTACATTTCGCACTAGTCATTCCATTCGAAAATAAATGAGCGAAGGTATTTCTCTCGGAAATGGATTCCTCGTTGCTGCTTCGTTTGTTACCTCAGCTCAGGAATTATTTCGCAACTGGAGTTATTTTCTAACACGATTTTTTTTGCAGTACGGGATTATGTTCGTCACAAAAACATGTTGACAGGTATTGTAAATATTCACACGCGGCCGACACGCGAAGAACATTCCACCGAAGCCCGTAGGAAATTCTTCGCTCTACGCTACCTTCAACCGAAACAAAAGGAACAATCGTGAGACGTTTTCGATTATCGTTATTACGATCGGACTGACAGGTCAAAGTCGATAATTCGACAGGGAGTACCTTTTCAGTCAGCAGTTTCGTAAGAAAAGTGCAATTTGATATTTACAGGATTACATACACTCTGTTGTCAATCGTCAAATCCCATTGTTATGGGAATTCCCGATCTCGCATTTGAATAGCACGGAAAATGTTTTTATTTATTAACCAAATACGTAATCGTCAAACGCTGGAAAATAATGTACTGGCCATTCCTTCGATTACGTGAAACCTTGTTACATAATAAGGCTACTTTTTAGCATAACCAAATGATACAGAAATTACCGTCACCAAGCTTCGTTGATTTGGCGCCATTTTATCGTTTTTGGCGGGTAATCAGCGATAGCCTCAAAGCCAGGTCTGATCACATTTAGTTTATCATTTATTTAACAAATAGCAATTAATTGCGGTACTTACCTATTACTTGTGCTTTAGAATTGATGAGCTTGATCTGCAACTAGGCAATCAGTTTCTTCCAGAACTGAATTTGCGGTAAACACACTGGTCCCTTGAGAATGCTGAACCCATTTATTATTTGGCGGGTAATCCTCTTCCAAACTTCCTCGCAAGCGAGCCGTGTATCGGGTATAGTTTATCGACCGATTTCCAACTTCTCTGAATTCTTTTCTCGCTCATTCTTTGAACGTATAGCGCCCAAAAGAGCAAGGGAAATATATCTTACCCGGTTTCAGTGTACCAAATAAAAAAGGGTCTAACGTGCGAGGTGCTTCGCGGGAAAGTTTCATTACATGATCAGATTACTATCTTATTTGTGTGGATGTCGTAATCTATTTCAGTTCCGTGATCTCATAGGCTAAGACCGATACTAATTCTACAACATAACGAACCATTGCCTTCCACGTGTTAACATGGAAACACATCCCAAGTTGAAAAAGCCAATCAATCTCGTCCACGTGTAAAGACCCTGATATATTACATAGAGCTAACCAATGCCGTCCAGTCCACGTGTACCAAAAGATTGCGTGACAGCCGAAAACGCGCCACTTCTGCACATGTAGCCCAGTACGCAGTACAGCTCTCTGTACTATCTTTGTGCTTTGTCGTATATTTCTAAAATAGTACAGAAAGATCCATTGTGTATAAGAAAAAAAAATGGATTTTTCTGAAGTTTCTCCTACGAAAACGTCAAATCTTTCAAATGACCTTGAAGTCGCTTTTGAAAGTGATGATGACGAATGCAATTTCGAGGTTGATTTGTTATTGGAGAGCGATGGTGATGACGTGGAAGAAGATACCGCCTTATCCATTTTAAAGACAACACTTGCTATTAGGGATGGAGGAATTACAGTTGTCGAAGAAGAGCCGAAGTCTGTTAATAATATTTCAGTGTCGCTTGCTTTTGATTGCAACGAAATCGTGTTTGAAAGCGATGATGACGAATTTGACCACGATCAGACGATATTGCCACACCTGAGGGTCGTCGTTAATGAGGACTTCTCGTATTGCAAGGACTTAACAGGTTTAGATTTTGGTCTTAATTCCAAGTCCATCAATTTGGATACTACGGTACCACCAGCTACTCCAGAAAATATAAGACACTCGATAACTCTCGCCGCAACGATAGCGCGTGGCGGAAAGCAAAATGCTCTTGTCAAATTTTATGTAAGTTCCGAAGGTTCATTTTGCAAACTGAATACCATCATAACTTCTCCTGACCCTCATGGAATTTACTGGTGCCCGTATCCCAACTGCAAGGCAAAATCAAGGAAAAGAGCGCTCTTGAAAGTACATTTAAAAAAGACACACCACGGCCCGTTTTATTGTGCTCAATGTGGAAAAAATTTCCTCCATTTGCCTTCATTAAACCGTCATACTAGGAAGAGTGGGCATTCAAGATGGAATGACGATGGGGATTCTGAAGATAATCGACGTCATACTGTTGCGGCCATAGCAAGGTTTTCCCTCCATATGTATGAAAGATTTGCGTCAGCTCCAGGATATATTCTCATTAACTGAAAATGCTTTACTGATGATTATACTATCCAATTTTATTCTGACTGAATTAGTGTATTTATACCTCATTACACGTATTATCGTATATTGAAAAACCTTATTAGTCCTTGCACGAATATCATCAATAGCAAGTCTGACAATAGTGAATACCGTGTAAGTAATTTCTTCATGTATAACCTTACTGTGTATCAAGTAAACACTTACTTGTTAAAAGCAATAAACTTATCTGTTTGGTACAGAAGCCTGAGACTTATGGTAGTTCGCTTCATCTACAAACTAACAATCACCTTGAAAAATGTGCACGTTTGTAACGAATGTCTAAAACGGTGACACCGAGTTTCTCGAGTAATGTCAACTTGAATAGTCTAAAAGCGTAATTAGATGCTTCCTATCACTTTTTTGCTGTTTTCCAACACGGCAAAGGCAATCTCATAACGCAGATCATTTACATCTTCCTGCACAAAATAGCATAAATAGATTATAATTAAAAGGAAGAAAGAATCATCAAATAAAGTAGCAAATTTAACAGCAAATTTCTTAAACTTTTCAAAATTAAGACAATATGGCGGGATTTTTTTTTTGGGGGGGGGGTGGGGAGGTGGCGCACTACTTCCTTTATGTATGCCACTCGAGAAAAGCAATTCTAAGTCCTGAAACGACTTGAAAACTATACGGTAATTTTTATTACACTTTACAGCATTCTAACTTCAGTTGACGATCAAATTCTTAAAATTTCATACCTGTCGAAAATCCAGTGGCCTTCCTTCAACCAAACGTTTTGCATTCTGATAATTAAAAAAAAAAACAACGGTGAAATTACATTTACTTCTCGTTATGCTGAGTTGTGAAATAAAGGTTTAAGGTACATACAATGCCGAGCTCATACCTGTAACAGCAATTCACTCACCTCAAGCATGAACACTCCACAACTATTGTAGTCTTCTTGCTTGGGGCTTCTTTTAATAATTGTTTTCCATTCCTTGCGAATCCCGTGCGCGGAAAAAAAATTTCTGGGGAGCATAATTTATATGATTGTTTTAAACCATCTAGATGGCTATTTTTCCCTTGCCCCAGTTGGAGTTAAGTGTACGATTCATTATTAATGGCCTATCCTTTGCCAGTTAGTTTATTGGTTTAATTCTGTTCAACTGAGTACGACAGCAAGCTCTTAAGCAAGTCTATAAAGCCAATTGTTGCCCTTTCAAATGCTTAATTCTTAATAACTAAGTAGAGCGTTTATACCGTCTTACAGTAACTTTCATCCATTAGCGCTAATTTCTTATTCACTATAATTATAATTCTTCATTCCAAAAACATACCTGATGTTGCTAAAGAATGAGGGCAAAGGAGCCTCCCTAAAACTGTCGTAGTATTCCACTACTCCTTCTTTGTTCTTTACTACCTGAAAAGGTATCAAAGTGAGTTCCCATAAAATGATATATATTTAATTAATGCTTTACTTAATTTAAAATGCAGCTTAACAATGCCAGACAAACGCGTGAAACTTGACTGGCATGCCCCATGACGGGTATGTAAAAGTCAACCCAATTCCGAAAATATCTCACTTCTTTGAAAGGCATATATAAGTACGACGGGCAGGGCACATGGTACTTGCATTATAACATCTTCTTAGTTCTATCCATTTTAAATTTCATTGTTATTTATTGTTGGCCTGCACGTTCTTGCACCTAAAGAAACAAACCTTTCATAACTCCACTCGAAATACATGTAGTTACATTTCAGTGTCTTTTCTTGTGTTTGAAAGTGGCTTGTTTCCGACATAGAAAGTGCATCAAATGTTTCTGCAATACTGGCGATGGTCAGTGGTATGTTAAGAGGCCAACGCCCAGCAAAACGGCAATGGTTGAGGCACGTGGTGAATTTAACTACGCTTAGCTAAACGGCTAGCCTAGCATTCTTTTTTTTTTTCAAGTCCCCGACTTTCTCCCGGCTTTTTTTTTTCTTTACAATATATACATGTAATTTATAAATCCATTACTAAACAAACAATACTTACCCCTAAAACCCAATGAATTTCATTCTTGTGCACGGGAATAATGACCAAGTCTGCACTTTCTAGTTCTCTCTGTCGGTGAATATAGTATTTTGTCAGTTTGCTGTAGGCTTCAAACAGGCACTAAATCGCGAATGGATATTCAGTATTTGGAAATAAAGTAACAAAGAAAAGTATTACCTTGTCAATCCATCCTTTGAAGTTTTCTTCGCTCGGTCCCCTTTTTGCCAATTTTGTGTACAAATAAGTAGTTGTACACAAAACCTTTTTACCCTGTTTTAAAATCCAATGAGATCGTTTACACATCATACTCGGTTCATAAGAAAAGGCCCTACTTTGCTGTACGTTAGGCAGTATTTCTGTTTGCCTTAAGAAAATTTTTAAAATCAATTTACCACAAATCTACATAAATTGACGATGCATTGTACCTGCTTCTTCCCTGCAGTTTCTATGATTTTGAGGACAGCGTTTATGACCTAAAGAAAAATTAAAAAAAAAAAACGTGTTATTATAACTGCCGAAAAACCCACTGAACGTTCCCCTCCTTTGACCAAGATTTGGCATGAAATGCACATACCTCGTCGTTTAACCAGCCAGCAGTAAAACGGGACTTGAAACGTTTCAGGACTGCCTCATCTTCCTCTGAGACGGTGCACTGCAGGGTTTTAAAGTCGCCTGTTGTGATGCCGACGTCTCCAATTTCCTCCTCGAGGTCGGCGTGTCTCTTTAAATCCCACATTGAATCCACCTGGAGGGATATAAGAGTTTATGCAATCAATGCAATGTAATTGCAATCGCATGAAGTGCTTAGTAAAGCAGCATTTACGGAACATGATCTTTCTTTGCAATGTATGTATGCTGTACTCTAACGCTGTCAGTCACTTGGGATTAACATAACGTCACTCGTTAAAATTAACGTTTATTAAAATGTAAAGTGTTAAAGCTTTGGGGCACTGGAACAACTTAGAAATGTAAGACCTAGATGAACTTTTCAGATGAAGTACACATCAGTCTCTCAGGGTCGAACGCAAGTTACTGGTCATGAAGATTTCCCATAAGGAAAGCCGCTATTTGCAAAGATTGCGTTTGCTGAAACTAGCAACGCAACGCAATTCTTCTTCGTGGGAAAAAGTTGCGGACAAAGAGGGGATATTTCAGGCCCATTTTTTTACTGATATAACTTGGATTGCAACGGCTTTACGTAGCTATTTATACTGATAGGAGAACTAACTTAAATAAGGGTGTCTTCACTTTGAGTGCATAATAAGCGTTTGTTGAAAGCCAAAACTATTACGCCACCTTTACACCTTACCTTTGCTCTACAGAGGCAGTTCTTCCGGAACTCTGCATATTTTTTGCGGAGAATCTCCATCTCTTTTATCACGAAGGACTTTTTACCTTCCAAAACGACCTTCACATCACGATAGAATATCCAATTTTTATCCACTTCTTCGACGTCCTTTCTGTATTCGAACTTGTCGTTCGGACGCTGGTCAAGAAATCTAATAATTACATTCCCATCCTTGTTGAACTTGGTTATTCTACCAACGTAGAACTTATTTGGAAAATAAACTGCCACCCACTGCTCGAGCGTCATTTCACAGTCCTATAAAAATCAAACATTCAAGCGATTCATGAAACTCAAGGAATATGATCAACTTGAAAGTTGTTTTCAATAGTTTATTTTGGAGAATAGCAGAGGTTTCCTCAAACTAAGAGTTTTTGTCCACAGTCACAGGTGGTACATTTACGGCAAATGATACACTTCTAATAATGGTACAAAAAAAAAGCTTACTAAATTATGTCCCATTACAGGTGCGACTATCATAGGTGCCTAGTGTGAAAGGAAAAAGAAGAAGCCACTGATGGCCATCCAATCACAAAGGTTCATTTGAATCATATACCAATCGATTCTGGGATCTTTTCAAGTTACCTTTCTCACTCGTTTTGTAGAGGCTCCATCTTCGTTTCCTGGAATTTATGGGGGAAAAAACTGAGTTTCACAATTCAATTTGTTGCTTCAATTGAAATGAACCTTACCCGGCAAAACATTAAAAAGACACCGTCAGTAGGCAAGTAAAAGAGATTCTGACATTTAAATTAAAATGGAAAACAATTCTACTACAAATTTTATTAGAATAATTGGCCCTTCTTACGTGCTTTGGTGTGCAGTCGTCGTGCACTAAACTTTGAAGTTCATCAGCATCAACTCCACAATCGATATTTTCCGCCAATTCCTTTGGGAAAAAAGGGCGAGTTTCAAAAAGGAAAATTCCATTTGTTGCAATTTTTTATCACATTAAGCGTAGTACAAAGTATTAAGAAAACCCTTACAACTAGGACATTTACACTGCAAAACTAGCCAACGGGGAAGTTGTTTACAACAATTGGCCTTTCTTACATGTTCGCTTTGGGTATCCTCTTGCACGTAAACAGGGCTTTCACCGTCATCTTCTTCCTTTTTCTTATAATCAGGAGATTCCTTTGATAAAAAAGTTAAGGCTTAAAAAAGTTATTTGCTGTATCCTTGTTGTTATCATAAAACCTTATAATGTCAAACGCGTCGTCTTGCCAAGAAAGTGACTAAAACAAAAAGATAACAAATTGCTGTAAACTCCGAAAAAGGACAGCTCCCATTTGCTGTACTACAGGGATTTCACCTTCTTACGTGATCACCATCAAAAGTAGGTGTTTTCTTAGAAAAGGAACGGCGATTTGAAAGTGAAAAAAAAAAAAAAACCCATCCCATATTCATTGAATGGATTCGTAAAGAAACGAAAACCTTAAAGAACTTTTCAGAAACATGAAAGAGTACTTGTTAAATTAAGAAAATTTGTTCAGCTTTAGTTCAGTCACGATATTTTAGGTTCTTCTACATATGGTCTGTAAGTAGTCAAAATAGATAGGGAATACTCAAATACCCCTGTACAGGAATTTACCTTGGTGGAACCTCCTGGGACACAACTTACGTCCTCAAGCAAGAGGTTAAACTCTTTGGACTTCACCTTCGTGACAAAGAAAACAGAATGAGAAGTATGAACGGGCAGGGACACTAATGCTAACAATGCCCAAACCAGTAACTCATTCACCTCAACCGTTCTGGTTATGCTTTCATGCTTTCGTTTTTCTAACAAGCGAGAGCCCTTCTTTTCAGCCTATAAAAGAAATAAAATATAATAAGCAAATGAAAAACAAAAAAATCAGGGCGTCGAGAAAAAAACGTTTTTTGGTCTCATGTCTCTACCTTCACATTTTGTTCACGTGGTTCAGTGAATCTCACTTTTTTCACTTCCCTGGCCGGCTCCTCCTCCTGTAGGTGAACACATTTTTGCCTTATTAGTGCTATCTGTTAATTTGATCTAGTGCATCTCTTGATCCAACAGCAAAACAGTTATCCCATTATTACGCAAACTTACGTAATAGAGAAAGAAACGTTTTTACTCACACTATCAACTCCCAAGGTTGCCATTAGCATGGGTCCTTCTATTTGAGTTATTTTTTCCTTAAGCATGTCTATGTTCTACAACAGAAGAGCAGAAAACAACAGTTAATTGTGGACCGTGAAGTTTTCAGCCGCAGGGTATGATTGTAAAGAAGTACACCCAATTTGACATGTTTACCTTTTCATAATATTTCCGTTGCTCTTCCTTCCTATCCACTATCCCCGATATTTCTTCCTCTAAACGTCGTTTATCCTGCAAGGCCTTGATAAAACATTAACAGCAATGACAGGTTCGCATACAATCGGATCTCCTCGTCCGTATTACATTGCTTAGGAAATAGGTGATATCAGTTCCTCATTGGATGCCGATCCCATTAGCTTAGAGGCTAAGGTTTAGTTCTCAAAAGACCTTGCTACAAATCAAGCGGACAAGATATCGTCTTTTGGTAATTGCAAAATGAGATCAGCTTCAAGCAGAACATTTCTTGGTTGTTTCAAATAAAACAATTATTTCACTCGCGTTTGTTGGATTTCAGACGATTATGTACGCGCCGACGCGCGCCACGTACTTTGTTGGTTATCTATCATGCCATTAGTTCAGCGCGTTCGTGGTTATAAAGGCGGTACGTGTAGCAGAGCGAGTTCCTCCATGTTGTGCCACTTCATGGGATTTCGGTGTTAACAGTAAAGCCCACATAGAACTACTCTGTTCTACGTTATCCAAAGGTTCTTAGCTAATGAATGTGATATCTTTTTTCCCGCCTCGACTAGCTTCAGCTATTTGCGGGTAGGTATATAAACACCTTGTAACTGTCTATTTTTAATAAAGTGTTGTTGTCTTTTGGAAAGATATTCACAACTTGTTTACTTACCATCTGAAGAGATTTCCGTAGTCCGTTATTGGTCTCAATCTCTGACTGGAGATTTTTTCGCAGTGTTTCACTGCTCTTCCGCTCCTCTACCAATTCTTGCTGAAGTCTTTCGATTTCCCGTTGCTACAAACGGAAAGACAAAGGACACTTGCATTGTTTTTATTTTGAAAGAAAAAAAGCTCTTAAAGACCCACAGTCCCCCCCCCCCCCCCCCATTTTATTTGAGCGGGGGTCGAGTGAGTTTGCAATAAGCGATCACGAATATTCTTTCCCTCCAGCACGAGTCGAAAAGGAAACCCGCATGAACCGCTTGAGTTCATATAGCCAATAACATCACGCGTTTGGACAATACAGCATTTCGAAACAAAAACAAACTACCGCAACGACTCTTGAGTGAAGGTGGGCCTTTAAAAAAACATATAATTGATTCTCCTCAGAAAAAGTGAAGCACTGCTGTTAATGCTAATTTGAATTAGAAAAAAAAACAACCAAAAAAAAAAAAATCTAAATTACTAACCAAATCTACAGCATCTTGATCTGTTGAAGCAGCTCTGGCGTCTTTCTCTTTAACACTTTTTCTTGCAGCGGCCTCATCCTTTAAAATGAAATATTGATATTTTTCACAATCTTTCGACCACTACTATACAATGATAGCATTACTTTATATAGTGAGTTCTTACAACGGATTTACGGGAGTTATTATGGGGGGGGGGGGGGGGGGTATGGTTAAAAAACCCGAGCCACTATTTGAAATGTATTAGATATTAAATGGCCGATGTTTGAACTCTGCCCATTATCAACGGCTTGTAGGGTATGTGCACTTTCAGTGAGTCCCTTTGCGAGCTTTTCCCATTAGGCCTTTCCCAGTAATTCTGGCAAAGCCATTAACAAATGCATATTAAAGCAAATCACGTTCATGTAATTTGTACTTCCAAAGCTTTAAACAAAATCCAGAAGGGTACTAGTTGATGAAGTCGCCCCAATACCCTGAGCAATCGTTTGTATGCCGGAAAGGTTTTCGCTCTCCACAAATTTGGTTTGAAAAAACGCGCTCTTAGCAAGCCTCCAGATATCAGGTCGTCAGAGGATTCCTTGGCTTTTGTTATTTAATGGTAAATTAAGGTTACTTTTAATCTTGAAGCTCCGTGGGTTTTCCTCAGGAAAAAACAAACCACATCAACTGTATGCACTGTTTTGTAGAAGGTCGAAACCTGAGAAAACTACGTAGCGTCCTACTGCTACTGAATTACCTGTGGCATCTGGAAACAAGAAAATGGTGTTTTCTTCCACTGGATTATCAGCCCTTGTTGTAATAAAGAAATCCCCCAAAAATTAAACCCCCTCTGCCACTTTTTTTTCTCACTTTTTCACGCATTCCCTCTTAATCTCCCTCCTGGTCGCAGGCTACATGATACTTCAGAAATAAACAAAACATGCCAATGACATGTAGTAAAAGCTCCAGCGTAAACCTGTCTGTCGTGAAAAAGGGTGTCAGGGGTAGTTCACACAATCAGAAGATTACGACACTTCTGTGATAATTACATTTTATTTCAAAAAAAAATTAAAAAAAAAAATCAACAAATCCACTTAGACTGAAAAGTAAAGCTTTAACAACACTCACCCTCTTCTGTTTGTTGAGGTCCGCAATTGATTTAGCGCCAGAAAGCACCTCCCTTAGAATGTCTTCTTTTTCGCTATCTGATAGCGAAGGTGACAAGAAATCAAAGGAGTAGCTGGTAATCCTTTGGGATGTGGTGTATTTCGCTGGATCGGCAGCTATTTGCGCGACAAGAGCGAAACAGCTCGGGTTCAGTCTAGCAATCTGCTGAACCTTGTAGAAGTTCTGTAAAAGGAGAGGAACGGAAAATACACGTGTTACCTACAGAAAACGCAAAACGCCCAAAAAGACAATAATAAAAAAAACTTGGATGATACTTACGTTTCTTGAGTGGTTTGTCCAATATCTTTTTATCAGATATAAGACATCCTGGTCAAATCTTCTATTCTGTCCTAATTTCGGTATCCATTGCGCATCTTTTGGTTTCATTTGGTTCATCTTTTCTCGGAGAATGGTCACTGTCGACCAGAAATCAGGCGTGTTGTAGGGTGCACTTGCACTTGAAGTGTCCTCCGTTTTGTCAGCATTGGAGGTAGACGGAAGGATTGGAACGTAATATGGGTAATTACTCATTTTAAAAAAGTAAAGAAATCTTGCTCCTTACCTAATGGAATGTTGTGTTGGCAGTGGCAGATGCAAATAGATTAGCTGAAGCCGGAGCATTCTGCTCTTTTATAATTGATGAAAACTGAAGGACGTGTACGTGGGAGGGTGCTTAGTATGTTCTGGTCCAAGACGTAGACGTACACACCATGATTTTCTTGAGTTGCAAAACCATAATATCTGGGGGTTTCAAAATCATCTGATATTTCCGTTTTTTAATTTATGGTATTTCCGTGTTTTAAAATCACAACTGCTTTCACAATTAATTTCGTAAACTTGCGTATCTCGTGATCAGTCTAATGCGTCACTGTTAGTGATTTCCATCACATACCAGTCATGATGTTCTCGAATTGTGATAATCAAGTTTGGAAAAATAAAAATCATCACAACAAAGGTGATCATTGCAGAAAGTGCTCTACAGCTTCATCATTGGCACCTCTACGTACGTTTCCTTACAGTTACGCTTCCTTCATCAGGGAACTACATCACGTTCACCGATTTACGTAAAGGAAGCAAGTTACATGCTTTAGCAAGGAGTGATTGGGGCGTGAAGCACATGCGTGATATGTCTTTAACTTTACACCTGCGTGACGTATTAATTTTAGGGCCACAAATTTAGTACAAACTTAACAGAAACATTACCGATAATCGTTGACAATTTTGTTAGGTTAATGCACAAAGTTACACAATGGCGATGTGTACGAAAATTATTTTCCCCGCGCCGACTCTATACCAGTGTTTTCTGCAGCTGACATCATCGACCGACAGGGTCTCTCGCAAGTACCACATCCGGCACTCCTTATCGTAGACTCACACAATAGACGTAGGCTGAGAAGCTCCTTATTGTTTAGAAGAGGTTTTGCACGTGGAAAATGGATTGAATTGCGCTGACATTATTGGATATCGACGAAGATCCGGCGTTCGTGCAGAGAAGAAGAAAAATTTGTTTCTGTGGGTAAAAATTTAAAACAGAAATTTGAACAGCAGATTGTCAGCTCAAGAATGCAGCCAGTCGCTCTCGAACCCCACCAGACCCTCAACCCCCAGGGTTAGCATGCAGTACGTGACAGATTGCATTTCCAATGGGACTTAGCCATGAATTTATAATGTCCATCTTTGAAACTGAGAGGGTTTAACTATTAACCAGACAAACAACAAAAAGCTCCGAATTGTATAAGAGCAATTTCGACAGTATAAAATCGTTTTCTTTTCATTAAGATGATCGGAGAACAACGAAGTTTGGACGACCAAACACTAAATTTGGAAAAAGTGCTTCTACGGAATACAAGAAAGGTAAAATATGATAAAACAACTATTTAAAGTTATAATAGAGGAGCACAATTGATTTGAAAAGTAGAAGAGATGCTGGGAATGACGTAAAGCTATGCGGCAGAGAAGAGACGTGTTACCTCACTCTCCTTGAGTAACTCGCTCCTAACGTTGATTTAAAACCCAAGCCATCTTGTTATCTTTTTAGGTTCGACTTTCTTATCTGATGGTGGGACATACACATGAGGACATCGACCAGGTTGATATTATTTTCAAGTTATTTAGCAGAACCTTTCCTACTCCAGTATGTTTTATTGTTGCTAGAAGGTTAAGCTTTATTTCAGAGAATTCAGTTTCCAATCACTAGCTCACTTTCTTTCATTTACTGAGTTTTCATGTACCAGGTTTCCGTTGAAAACTAGCATGAAACATAGTAATATGCAAAACTTTGCCTTTGTAGATGTTTAGCAGAATCGCCGAAGCCCTGAAGAAAATGAATGCAGTAACTTTGGACCAACTCCGTGAGATTATACACAATGCCTACACGCCCTCTCCCATTACTATATACAGAGAAAATATTTTCGACATTAAATCTTGGCTTCGTGACTCAACATGCACACTTAAAAATCACAGTAATCCACACGCATTTCGCTTTAAATTAAATGAACAAGGAGAGGTGGAGATGTCATATCGAAATTGGGCTGTCGCAAAGAAAAAGGAATGGGAAGGACCATACGTGGTACTCAGACAGCTCCCACAAGACACCCCGTACGTGCAGAGACCTGATAATTTGCGCTGTCCTTCTATCGAGGCTATGGAGGCAGCGTTGAAGCATGTTTCGGTGCGTATGACCCCAGAAGAGGTAGTATGGTGGCAACGGTTTGTGGAGGAAGAGAAGGAAAGAAGGAGGCAATGGGAGGAGATGGCAGATGAGGACTACCAGGAAGCTGGCAGCATCTTTGATTTGCTGCGAATGAGATACAAACCACCTGAGACCGATGCAACGGAAAATGACGAAGCATACAACAAGAGAGAGGAGGAACTCTTTAGGCTGTTTGAGAAGAACAACAAGTTTCCGAAGGTAAGTTACTCAAACCTTCGATCGTGGTAGCTTTTCCGTCTCGCAGAACACCCTTTTGAATCGTAAACAAGATATATAGGAAAACCCGTTAGGAATAAAAAGGAATGAAAACACAGTAACAATGGATGCAATTCCTACCATGTTGGCACCTTATGACAACTATTTTGATCGTCGGTGTGAGACAAGGTTTTACGACAGACATTTCAGTTCATGGAACCAAATAATAAACTCCGCAACCAAAAAAGATTATTTAGCATTTAAGATAACCGTCTATTACAGCCTGTGTTATTGTTTTACTGTCAAACAGGTGCAAATAACAAAGGAAGCTCCCGCGAGAGGCAAGGAAAGAAAGAAACTAGGAAGTGAACCACCACACAAAAAGAAGAAATCTCCTTAAAAAGCTGGCTATTTTAGGTAGCTTAGAAGCATTGCTTCATTGTTTTTGCATTTGTTTCAAGAGTATAAATGCGAAATATTCAAGGCAACAATTTTCCGCGTTCTCTAAACTTTACTCAATGCTTTCTGTTTGCGTATGTTCAAGTGGTGATAACAAGTGTGTTATAGAAATTTTGGGGTCCGAATTAAGACTTTCTTCTCAATGTAAAGACTTTTAAATTTAACGTTTGAGAGGTCGTTCTTTAACACGGTATTTTTGACCGATAAATAAAATCTTTTCTCCTTGGGGGTTATACCATTGCTTCTTGTGGTACTTTTTGAAAATGATTAGCAACTATAGGACCATTTCTGATTTTTCCATGTATGTCTTTTTATGCGCGTGGTTATCAGTTACCAAATAAATGACAATTGTTCCTTTGGAGTGGTGTTTAATTGACAGGGCGAGAAGTGGTTTCTCCTCGTAACAACGCAAACATAAAACTGCCTTGCACATCTTACACTGTAACATTCACATACATTTCATAACATCAGTATCGTATTTCCCACCGGCCATTGAACGAAGATTGTCATATTGTCATATTGTCATATTCTGAAGACCGCAAGTACTCAGGTCTCTAAAATCGAAAGATTGTGAGCAAACAAAATAAGGTGAACGATAAACTAATTAAAATTCGTAATGAACAATTTCCATTTAAGGGTAAAAGCAAACTATTCAATAACAGCCCCAACTTGCAGTTTGCCTCTGTTACGAAAAAATTAAAATGTATAAAGAGCTGTACTGCGTACTGGGCTACATGTGCAGAAGTGGCGCGCTTTCGGCTGTCACGCAATCTTTTGGTACACGTGGACTGGACGGCATTGGTTAGCTCTGTGTAATGTATCAGGGTCTTTATACGTGGACGAGATTGATTGGCTTTTTCAACTTGGGATGTGTTTCCATGTTAACACGTGGAAGGCAATGGTTCGTTATGTTGTAGAATTAGTATCGGTCTTAGCCTATGAGATCACGGAACTGAAATAGATTACGACATCCACACAAATAAGATAGTAATCTGATCATGTAATGAAACTTTCCCGCGAAGCACCTCGCACGTTAGACCCTTTTTTATTTGGTACACTGAAACCGGGTAAGATATATTTCCCTTGCTCTTTTGGGCGCTATACGTTCAAAGAATGAGCGAGAAAAGAATTCAGAGAAGTTGGAAATCGGTCGATAAACTATACCCGATACACGGCTCGCTTGCGAGGAAGTTTGGAAGAGGATTACCCGCCAAATAATAAATGGGTTCAGCATTCTCAAGGGACCAGTGTGTTTACCGCAAATTCAGTTCTGGAAGAAACTGATTGCCTAGTTGCAGATCAAGCTCATCAATTCTAAAGCACAAGTAATAGGTAAGTACCGCAATTAATTGCTATTTGTTAAATAAATGATAAACTAAATGTGATCAGACCTGGCTTTGAGGCTATCGCTGAAACGATAAAATGGCGCCAAATCAACGAAGCTTGGTGACGGTAATTTCTGTATCATTTGGTTATGCTAAAAAGTAGCCTTATTATGTCACAAGGTTTCACGTAATCGAAGGAATGGCCAGTACATTATTTTCCAGCGTTTGACGATTACGTATTTGGTTAATATATAAAAACATTTTCCGTGCTATTCAAATGCGAGATCGAGAATTCCCATAACAATGGGATTTGACGATTGACAACAGAGTGTATGTAATCCTGTAAATATCAAATTGCACTTTTCTTACGAAACTGCTGACTGAAAAGGTACTCCCTGTCGAATTATCGACTTTGACCTGACAGTCCGATCGTAATAACGATAATCGAAAGCGTCTCACGATTGTTCCTTTTGTTTCGGTTGAAGGTAGCGTAGAGCGAAGAATTTCCTACGGGCTTCGGTGGAATGTTCTTCGCGTGTCGGCCGCGTGTGAATATTTACAATACCTGTCAACATGTTTTTGTGACGAACATAATCCCGTACTGCAAAAAAAATCGTGTTAGAAAATAACTCCAGTTGCGAAATAATTCCTGAGCTGAGGTAACAAACGAAGCAGCAACGAGGAATCCATTTCCGAGAGAAATACCTTCGCTCATTTATTTTCGAATGGAATAACTAGTGCGAAATGTAACATAGTTGCATTAATTTGCAATTGACAACCTGATAAACGGTGGATTTCGACTTATGAGGATAAACAAATGCCGCTGGTGTTGTAAAATATATTCATCTTCTTGTATGATTGTCGGGGTTTAATTAAGCTGATTTTTATCAATGGACAATAAATGCACCGGATCGAAGATAAAACAAAAGCGCTGGTAACAAGGTTTTAATTGTCTGCATAGTTGTTTGCTGACAGACAAAGCACGGGTGATGCTAAATTTGGCAATTACATTTTGGCGCGCGACATAGATACTGTTCTAACGGTCGTAAAAATTCTTTAGTCTGATTGGTTTGTTCGTAAACTTAGTAGCTGCAAAGTAAGACTTAGATTACACACATAATCTGATTGGTTAGTACAGCAACTTAGTTTCTTAAGATATCATATTGAGTATATTTGGATTCTTATTGGTTGATTCAGAAACTAATGTTTCCTATTTATCAAGTACATTTTTAAATGGTAAAGTACATTTTTATATGGAAATGTGTTCTGTATACTTTACAGTGCAACGAACTCAACTGGGGCCACCCAACATTGATCAGCCAATCATAGGTCACGTTTACAACAAAGGAGTCTGGCTTTGGTAGTTGGTAAACCAATCAAAAATGAGAACATGTCTTTAAATTTCAAAGTGTCGGTTTTATCGGTGGCCCCGGTTGAGTTTGTTGCACTGTCTGTAAGACAAAACCTCACCTTACCTTTGGTTAAATATATATATTTTTTACAAAGCCTGAATATCAGCTGTTTCCCATCTCTCACCAATCATCTAGAGAGGAGATGACTGATCGATATTCAGGCCATGTTTAATGCAACCAGACCCTGGCTTCTTTTGGAGACTGTGATTTAACAGATACAAGGTCAAACTTCTTATCAGCCATCTCTTTTAATTGAAAGAAATATTTAAAACTTGGTAGTGGGTAATGAATTATGAAATATGTACAGTTATTTATTTTTACAGTGCAATCTTAGTTATTTGAACTCTCAATGTTTTTCAGCACTCCCAATTCTTCAAGAACAAATAGTTGTTTAAATTCTCTTGGATTTGCTTCAGTCACTTTTTTGCCTCCTATTTTTTGAACAAAATTCATTTTCACTAGGAAGTTAAAAAAAATTAGTAGAGTACTTCCACTGAAGTGATTGTCACATAACATTATTATAAAAATGTTAATATACCAAGTAAATTGTTTTCTTTTACTTACTTTTGATTATCCAATAATAACTGTTAATTTTCATGGGTTTTGTGACATGCAGTAACCAGTGCTACAGTTTTCTACACCTTATCACATAGTCTGGTATAACTGTCTTTTTCAGTAACATTTAAGGAAAAACACTAGGTAAATATTACTTTTCCTTTTCCATTCTGTCCAGGGTTTATGTAAAATCTTTATTTATATGAAAATTGTTTAATCCACTGATTGTTTTGGAGAATAAAGTGATATAATGCTTTTAATTTGCAAATTATACTTCAAGCAAAGTATATGTCGTACATCATTTTGTGAATTCAGAAGAGTACTATTGCTGTACATGCACTCAACTCTCTTTAGGCACTCTTGTTCCTTCTATTTTTTTCTCTCGGAAAAACAGGATGATGAAAATTAAAGTAAGGAATATTTTTTAGAGAATGCTTATTAAAATTAATGATATGATACATGGTAGGTATTTTGCTGTGTAAATGGGACATCGCAGATGAGGTGCTATCCATGAACTGGAGTGATGAGTCTGCAGGAGTGAAGTGTTTAGCGGTCTAATGACTTCTTAAATTGGGATTTTGCTTGTACGGACAAAAGGTTAATGGGTTGGAGCAAGGCCTGCTCCTTAATTGAGAAACCAGAGAATAAAATCTGCAGTGTAAATTTTTGTGGTGGAACGAAACTGCTTAGTTTTCTGTTCAGTGTTACCTCAGTAAGGAATTGTGGTTCATGAAAAGTAAAGAAAAACTCTTTGATGGATTAAAACCTATGACCCCAGGATTTTTTTTATCACTGATGGACCAAAATTAAAGACGGTGCCTACTAATACCGAAGTATTTTTGTTTGGTTTATAACTATGCGGGAAAAGCAGATGTTAGCAAGGGCTATTGGAATCTAAAAAGAAAATTGGGGGTAACCATGCATTTTTCAGAGATAACTAAGCAATAATATCTTTAAAAAGCGCCAAAATATAAAGCAATGTATGGGATTTTTCCTAAATTGACGCTTAATCATTTCTGAAAAATGAATGGTTACCCCCAATTTTCTTATGAGATACCAAAAGCATTTGCTAAGTTCTGCTTTCTCCGTATCATGGGTTTTAAACCGCGCAAAAATATTCCTGTATTAGTAGGCACCACTCATAGGAAACTCGAGTATCTCGAGATGCGCAAAACGTATGCCCAGTAACCATAATAGGCACCGTCCTTAATCTCCTCACTAGGGTAATGCAAAATTTAAGTGGTTTCCTTCCCACACAGAAATTTACCATCCAAGGATAATTCCCTGCTTTCTCAGTTGTATAGTCAGTACTGCACAACACAAAATTGCATTATCCCTTAATTGTTGTGTTATTTCCAACTTTACTCCAAGTTAACTCTCATGTAGCAAAGTGTAGAAAAACTGCTGGGGATAACCGGCTCCCATAACTGCCTGATGGATTTTTTTTGGTAAAGATTTTGACAGCGACAGTTGAGGATTTATACACAATTGTTATTTGATTCTATGTCAAGCAATTTACTAACTTAATTTAAAACCAGGTACAAATGACTAGGGACTGAAAAAAAAAAAAAATTGCGTTGAATAATTAGACTTACGACATTTATTGCATTCGACATAGAAAGAACACACTCCTTACACAGATTGCAGTTGAGATTGTATGGGAGAACTAAAGTTGATTGCCATGAATGAAAGGATATTGGGACATACATGTGTATATCTGGCAACCCCTGTAGATTTTGCAGGGGCAGATGACATCATCACCAAAAATTGGCAAAGGAGAGAACCTACGCTAGGATCAAGGTTATCAAACGGACTCTCTGATCCAGTTTTGATTATTACTAGTTTCCATATATACAAAGTAGCAAAAGGCATTCACAAGTGATTGTTGTTTTGACTTTACAATATCAAGAATAACAGGCAGCCAATTACTGCTGTGGTTTCTCTGAACAAAATGGTATCACTTTGCACTCTCAAAACAATGGAACTAATGTGATTGACAGGAAGTTATGAAAGGTTAATGTTTTCCTATCCCTACCGAAACAAATGGGAAAAATTATACTGCTTTCTTAGATTAAGTTAAGAGCAAGAAAGACATCTTGACTCTCTTGTAAATCAATATCAGTTGCATGGAACTGACCATTTAGTTTGAGTTTATACAAAAACCAAAATAAGCACACAAGAATAGCTATCAACCTGGGAATAACAGAAATTTTTAAAAATGAGCTTTTCAATCTAATTTATTGAATTAATGAGCTACAACTGTGCAATAAGAAAATAAAAAAATGGCACAAAGCTAATTTGACTTGAAATATTTCTCCTGTATTCAAACATCTCCAATGCGCATCTCCCTCAAACAGAACCTAAACAAAAAAAAAAAAAAAATCATTCAATTTGACTAGAAAAAGATGAAATTTTAAATATTTTGTAAATCCCTATAACTTATAATGACTCGTTTTTCAATTGCTCCACGGTGTACCAGTTTGGAACGATCTCCTAGTATTAGTAGACCACATGAATTCATATAACAACACTGGCCTACTATTGTCCGTATTAGCTTGCAATTTTAATATTATCTTGATTAAAGATGTCTTTTAGAAAATTGCTCCCTCGTCAGAAAAAAAACAATACTACAAACAGTTTAAAGGTGTGTATGCATACATAAAGATTTGAAGTTATCTTACCTCCTTGATTGACGGAGCTGTCGGACCTTTCGCCTTCCACCGACACAGCAAAACCCCTTCTACTTTTGACATTTAAGCTTATCACACTAAAAGTTTTCCTTCAAATCTGCTGTCAAAACGGAACATTTCCACACAGTCGTGCAGGAAAAATAAGACGAGGCGTAGGAAAAATTCGATGCTTCCAAACCTGAAAACTTATGCAGAAATTAATCCTTTCTTTTTTATCCACCATCCTAATACAGGAAGATGTCTGAACACTGCTACTTTTATCCTGTTTTATCCAAATCTCTAGAAGCAAAGACCAGCAAAGACAACTAAATCGCCTCTTCGCTCGTACTCAGAGCCCGCGTTACCCTTATCCAGCGCCCGTTCCGCTGGATAAGGGTAATGCGGGCTCTGCTCTGAGAACATGATTGCCGCCATTTTTTAAATGAAGAATCTGGGTACAAGGAGTCCAGGATCAGGAATCGGAAGACCTTAGATAACATAGTCTCCTTCGCAGCCGTTATTAGTGTCGTCACGCTACGCTCTGTGGGGAGGAGCGTTGCGTGACGACCCTTATAATGGTAAATCGTGTCCTTAGTTCCATCTTAATGTAGGGTATTTGCAGATTTTTCCGCTCGGCCCAGCCACTTAGCTCGATTAGCTTGCTATTTCTAAGTGGCTGTGCCCTCTTCTTTAGTAATTTTTCTTTCTTGTTTTAATGTAAATCTGTATAATTTTTGGGCACAAATAAAGATTGTTGTTGTTGTTGTTGTTGTATAACTGCTGCGAAGGAGACTTTAGATAACAAGGACTACAAACCAGATTTCAGAGCCCAACGCTTTTCGCGAAAACATGGTTGTGTGGGGGTGCCAATTCTCGCGAGCCCACAAACCTGGTTCCAATCCTTGTTATTTAAGGATTATGGATTTTCCTAGGAATTTCATTCCCATTCAAAAACGCGCGTGGGCTCTGTGGACGAGACTGGGGTACAAGCGCAAAGATCAACCAATCACCAACCCTTGCTAGGTGAAAGGAAAATAAAGAAAAAATGCCCTCTGTTACAACAAATCAGCCTTAAATAATTTTGCTCTCTGTATTACCAGGAGCCGATGATCATGGGCTCCTGGTATTACATTGTTGATGGGGAGTTTGCTGCATATGCATTAAAAATATATATAACTTTAGAAAGGATGAGGAACTACGTCCATACGATAAGCAGATTTCTATAAATGCTATCAAAAAAAATTGGAGCTCCGCTTTTAGGCTTGGCTAAATATATATATTACTTATAAAACGAAATAAGTGAAATCCACCCTAGCTGAATTTCTACACTTAGGGTTTCAACCGAACTGATATATTATTTGATTACTGCTAGTTGTTACTATTGTTATCATTATAATTATTATGTCTCTTTAGAGAAAGCAGTGTGAGACAAAGTCGTACTATGTTAGTGTCTCCATCAAAATTAATTGTGCGTCACAAGTCCCTGAAAAAGGCTGGCACCTCGCCGGTTGTAAAATAAAATTAAACATAGAGAGATAAACCCTATGGAATTGTACTGAATTTGTTTGTGATATAGTCAACATTAGTTATTCCTTATACTGACCTTTAAAGACGAATTCTCTTATCGTAATGTTACTGGATCAATATCCTGAGCAAAGTATTATGCTCTGTGTCTTAGCCAGATATATTACGTCTATACTGTTTTAATTGTATAAATTAATCAAGCTGCGTAATTGGATCATGCCTTCCGCTACTGTCAATCTCTCAGGAAATCTCAAGTTTTGGAATAGAGAAAAACTTTATTACGAAAAATAAATAAGTTCCATTTGATCTTAGTTGTAAGTACATGTAGTCAACTGTCATTTCCAGAAATGTTACATTTATCTCCTAATGTACCGATCGTTAGTCCAAACCGATATATCTTTGCTGCTGATTAAAATTTATTAAAGCTGTTTTAGATACAAACTTATATATTAATCTACCTCATTCTTATTGTGAATTTGACAAGCGCAAAAGGACCGCATATGACGGAGTCAACCTTAAATGTAGTCTGAAATGTCAGCCGTCTCCTCCCCCTAACCCACAGGGGGCTCTCCCGCGCCCCCTGTGGGTTAGGGAGAGGAGACGGCTGACATTTCAGACTACCTTAAATGTTCCTCAGGACTAATTTTCTCAATGTAAGTTAGGCCCGGTTAGGTAAGTTAGGTCTGAATCAGTTGAGAACGGCTGTTTCCATTTGGAACGGCTCAGCCGTTCTTCCCGCCCGGCTCAGCCGGGAATTACGGCTTTGGAACGGCTTTGATTCAGACGCCGAACTTTTCATGAGCCGAACCTAATGCATAAATTATTATAATGTATTTTAAATACAGTCTCTCGTAGAGAGCATGCGTCGTAGAGCGTGTTTACAATCATGGCGGCTTGGAGAGCAACACTTGCGGATAAAGGCGTAGACATGTGTAGTTCCTGCTTCGCTGACACGAAGTATGTTTGTATTGATTGTCGCATGCCGATTTGCAACAAGTGTTCTATTTTCGAAAACGATGAGGAAACTGATGGTTGGACGGCAGGAAGATCTGTTGGGCATTCTCAACCGTGCTTCAATGCCAAGAAGTTGCTGGAAGATTCTCAAACCGAGAACGATAATGGCGGGAAACGAAAACAGAGAAATAATGGGCGAGACATTACCAACAACCCAGAAAGGTACGTGATGAAAGGACTCTTTCGTAGGTTACGTGTTTATTCCAAGTACTGTTTTGTTGCAGCTAGGCCTTCACAAGGCATTCTACATTAAAATTATATAATTATTTCGGTACTTTTTAACATTTCTCAGTGACGCAGTGTGGTGGTTTGCTAGGAAACAGGTTACTTCTCGACATTGTCAAGTCGCCCTGTTGTAAGATAAGATACAATCATCATCATCACCATTTATTTAGTAATGCAGGTTACAAAATAGGCAGCCAAAAGGCTGATGTGGACCTACAATTCACTGAAAAAATGTTAAGAATATCCTAGCTACAGCCACATATCTTATAAACCTAAAACATAAATTCAAACTTAAATTAAGTAAAATTCAAATCACTAAAAATATCAGACAATGTGATTATTCTACTACCCAATTAAAAGCAAATGCAAAATGGAACAAACAACAGCAAAAATATGCATTCTTCGTAATAGCTTTACGTTCTTTTGTTGCCGAATATTTAGAATATTCCCACTACAATGTGCAGGTTGTAAAAGTATTATTTTTTTTTTTGGCATGTTCCTATAGCTTTGAAGAACCTCAAAGTCCCTCTGATTCAGAGGAGGAAGAACAAGGAGAAGAGAAGAACAAAAACAAGAACAAAGAGGATGGTAGTAAGTTAAAAGAAAAGGCAAAAAAAGCAGGAAGAAAGTCCAGGTGGTCACAAGAGCTACTGAGTGATTTCATTGACATAATTGTGAGCAGTGACCACTACAAGACAAAGCTGATATTTAGGAACACTAAATTTCAACAGAACGGGGAAATCTATGGGAAAATTCGTGAAGAACTGAAGCAGAGATGTGTTGCAAGGGGTGAGAGTTTCAGCTTTACCGTTGAGCAACTCAGATCGATCAAAGTTTAAGAAGTGTGTGTCTGAATGTAAGAGAGCCGCTCTCACTATAAAAACTGGAACTGGCATTAAGAAATTCCAAGAAGGCAAAAATTTTGGGGCATGGCTTAACAAGCTTTATGACATAGTAAAAACAAGATACTCTTGTTAGCCAGAGCAAGCAAGGGAACCATCAGCAAATCAGTCTTGCCGAAGTGCTACTAGCACATCAACCATAGATACCTCTGAAGGTGAAATATCATCAGCTGACCAAAAGGAGAATATGTTTGTTCCTGTAAAACAACCAAAACGAAAAAGCAATCGCGATGACCCAATCTGTGAAGCCATTAAATTGATGAAAACAATTGTAGAAAAAGATCCATCCAAGGAACTTATCAGTTTTATGAAAGATGATATGGAGAAAGCACGGGAGCATGAGTTAAAATTGATCCAAATGATGCTTTCATTTGGAAACCAACAACCAATACAGGGTCAGTGCCCTCCATTTGCAGCAGGACATGTAGGTTTTGCCTCACCTACCTGTAATAGTGATGGCTTCTACATGCCTTATCCACCAGCTCCCAATCAAAGTATTCATGGTGCTTATGCTCCAGAAGGTTCCATTTTATCAGGGCCCTTCAAATTACCAGTTTCAACCCCTTTCTCCTGCAAATTCTCGGCCAGCGTCTGTTAATTCTAATTCTACTCCAAGCCCTGCATCTGTTGGTGAGGCATCCTCTCTTATCAGGGCCAATAGTCCTGTTTACCACCCCATGTGATTGTATTGTTATAAAAGTGGAGGATATTACACAGTGGTGAAGCTATGAATTTTATTTTTTAATGGAAAATATTGTTTTCAACTTGAGAAAATAAAATTCATATCTTCAAGCCACCATGTAATTTTCTTTTTTTTATAGATATGAGTGTTTTATGTGAAAAAGCCTATAACCTTCACTAGTGAGAACAAGGAAAATATGCCACTCGGGTCCCAGATGTAGTTTTTATTTTCCAATACAACACTCACAATTATCTTTATAATCAAGAATACATGCAGGAATTTGGAATAAATTCCTTATTTTTGGGAATAGAGTGGTTAAAGTATGGTGACCTTAATTGTTTCTTGCCTTATTTTGGCCTAAAAATCCTAATACTTATTAAGGACAATACTGTCTCATCCTCACAAACCCAGATAGTTGGGGCAGGAGAATGTTAAATTGAGCAAAATTAATTTCAGAGAAAGTTTACAAATAAGTATAACAAGCAGTGGAACCCCTTGATTCTTTCTGATTTCACTTTCTAGTCTCTGATTGGTTGCAAAATTGACTGTAAACAATACAATTATTTGTGATTTGTTACACACAAATTTTGTGCGCAACAGGTACAAAAGTTGTTCCTACTTACATGTAATCACTCGATGGAAGGGGAAGGAATTTTGCAGTTCATGGTTACATGTATGTTGAGTCAATAAGCTGCTACACAACAAAGCATGACAACTCTTTATGTCTGTTGAGATTACATGGTTACGGTGAGAGTTGTACAGTGGGTAACTGGTAGTATAAATCAGTATAGCGAACCTAAGGAGAAAACAATATAGGCAACAATGAGCCCATTTTCTCTTAAACAGAAATATTTGTTTCTAAAGCTCCATTCACACCAACAAAACATGTTTAATTAAACCAGGTTTAACAAACTGAAAATCGGAAACAGAAAGCTGAACCATTGGATTTGACATATGATTTAAGTAAACTTTACTTAGGGGCCGACCATTTAACTTTGAGGGGGAGGGGGGGGGATGGGTGATTTTGAAAAAAAATTTTCTGCAATTGCTTGTCGGAAGAAAAAAATTGCATGCAGCACAAATGTAATAGAAAAAAATTCTTGCACTGCAGTAAGAAAAAAAAAATGTTGCAAAGCTATTTTATCATTCTCGGGGGACTTTACATAATCCCAGCAAAACTGCAACCATTCTCTTCCCTTGCTCCCTTTACACTTTGGTGATGCTGCAGAATTATTGCTTCATATGTGCAATGCATTATTAGCTTATCACCAACAGCAATGGAGGTATTTTTTTTTATTAAAGAATCAAGTTTCAAAGAAAATTATAATTTTTGTCATTTTAATTTTTAACTGAAACATTTTCATGTAATTATTTATATAATATGTTTGCAATGCCTTATTTTCTATTTAAATATAATATTTTTGGTGATGTATCATGTTTTTGTAACGCACCTATCAATGTCTAGCCCCAATGGGGGGAGTGCAAGCATACCCAAGGTCTATTGACGAATGACATTTTCAAATATTTTTGGTCGATAAATTTCGAATTCCACACCCTCTGCCATTTCAAACCTTACTTCTTGTTCAAAACGTCCCCTCCCATGGACAAAGTTCACAGGTCAAATGCCCCACTTATGCCCGTACTCCCCCTGTTGGGGCAAGACATTGATAGGTGCATAAAAAGTAGCTGTATATTTCATGAGTAAAACTTGTGCTGCAAGATAAAAATTAACAGCAGCAATGAACATGGCTGAAAACTGCAACTGTGTCCAATCAGTAAATGAAGCTATTCTATGATTGTCACATGCAAGGCAACTGTGACATTAGAAATTTATTTTTGTTTAATATATATATTAAGTATAAAAAGAAACAGATCAAAACCTTTCCCTGTTGTCAACCATAAATAAACAAATAACAGTAACATGTATCTATTTTTCTGTTTTTATATTTCCAAATAAGATATATCTTTAATTAATTTTAATAATTGATAGATAATATTATAATAGCTTACAACATTTTAACGCTTTGCAGCTCCATATTAGGACTTAATTACTGCAATGACCACAATGTAAATGTAAATACATTTTGTATATGTAAACACATGACCCTTTTTCGAGGAAAAAATTCCTGCAGAGAAATGAGGAGGGGAAAAAAATATCCTGCAGAGCATCTAGAAGGGAAAAAAATATCCTGCCCACCAGGTTGCTCAGAAAAAAATTCTTGCTGACCAGAAATCACCCACCTCCCCCCTCAAAGTTAAATGGTAGGCCCCTTATTCTTTCATTTGTGCTAGATCTGTAGTCGACAAAATCCAAAAGCAGCTGTTATGAAGGAAAAAATTTTTAACTGTGTTTAACTAAACAGCTTTTAAACGTGTTTAAGCCTTGGTGTGAATGGGGCATTAGAAACACTCTAATAGTAACATGTTAAACAACATTGGCACATATATGCTAATATCTATGTTAATAAAAAGTTCAGGTTACCAGCAAATGTTCATCTTTCATTTCTAACACCACAGAGTCCATCTTTTGAGACATCTGAAACATTGACAGTGTCCAAGTCTTCAACAAAGAGACCCCTTAAAGGGGAAGTATCATGGGGTTTTTGATATCTTTTCTTAAAAATGATGAAATAAGACCTTCAATCACCTGCCAAATAATTCTAAAATGACGAGAGGAACGAAATCAACTCAATTCTTGAAAGAAACAACTTGTGATCTGTTCTAGCGCATTTTGGAAATAAAAATGCGAGAACTTGAAAAACATTAGCCTAATATTTTTCAAGTTTCAATCCAAACCGGCCTACTCTGTCTCTGGCCAGAGGCAACTAATCAACAGTTTTATTGCACTGGGGTGATAATTTTTAACAAACTTGACAATTATTTCGTTGTTTCTGCAGACAGACAAAACATTTTTGGGTTTTGAAATGACAGCAAATTTTCGTGATACTTCCCCTTTACAGAACGAATTTGGTCATGGCAAATGATGATTTAG
The DNA here is from genome assembly GCF_977016875.1 of Pavona decussata. NCBI lineage: Eukaryota > Metazoa > Cnidaria > Anthozoa > Scleractinia > Agariciidae > Pavona > Pavona decussata. Next base: position 465,281 of record NW_028145545.1, read on the forward strand.
TATTTATGAAGTATTACTGTCTGTGTGGTTATCACAGGGATTAAAAGAGTACTCTAAAGTGGTCTCGCAACGATGCCACTTTGTTTTTCAAAAAAAATTTGTCAGCAAGGGCATTTCGTATGTTATTTGCCTGCTGACATGAATCTCTGACTTTCTCACAAGGCAGCATTTGCAGTAATTCCCTTACCCGGTTCCTATCACGTCTCTGGTTTGTTGCTGGATCAAGTGTTAAGTCTAACTTTTTGCTGAGGGTTTCTCCCCTGTCAATGCACACATTGTGAAGAACGATACAGGTCAGAGTTGCCTTTTTAACCTCTTCTTTACTACTTTCACATTTCCTTAGAAGGACTCTCCATCGTCCTTTCAATTGACCATAACAACCTTCGGTCACCATCCTTGCTCTACCTAACCGATAATTAAAATATCTCTGTTTTTCTGTGAGGACAGCGTTGCCATAGGGTTTCATGAGCCATGTTTTAAATGGAAATGCAGAGTCTCCAAGCACAAGGGGTGGTATAAGCACTCTGCCAACGTCCTTCCCAATGTCAGGAATCAGCCCATTTTCTTCTATGTCAGTCCACAGTTGAGTTGACTGGAAGATAATTGCATCATGTGAATTTCCAGGAAACCCACAAGTTGCCCACATGAACCGATAGTTTGAGTCAACCATCCCCATCATAACAATTGAGTTGAAGTTTTTAAAATTATATTACTCTTTACACGATGAAAGACCTCCGGGTGGGCACTTGATGGGGATGTGACAGCCATCTAATGCAGACCAACAACATGGAAATTGCCAAAGTACCTCCATGTCCGTCATTTTGCTCTTAAACTCTTCCTCTGACTTGGGCATATGTTTGGTCACACACTCTTCCCACAAGTTTTCCACTATTGCATTTGTTACCTCGTTGACAATTGAACAGGCTGTAGAAACCCCTAGTCCAGTCATCTCTGCGATTGTGTAATAATAATCGCCTCTCGCCAGACGATAGAGGCAAATAGCTAACCGGCATTCGGGTGAGATGGGCTCTTCGTTCACTGTATCTCTTTGGAGGACATGCCTGATCCGATTTAGGATAAAATGGAAAGTTCCACGCGAAACTCGAAATGTTTTCTTAAAACGTTCTTCAGAGTAAGTATTCCAAACACAGTTAAACTATCCCATGTTTCTCCCAAGGCGACGGCAGGAACGACTATATTTGGGTGCTGCATTTTCTCGAGACAATAACAAGAGCAGAGTGACTAAGCAGACGGTTACTAGCTGTTGTCTTCTTCTCACCACGTATTGAAATAGGGTCTGCATCCTTTTCCGTCTAATTCTCGCTCTCTCCATCATTGATCTCAAGAGAAAAACCCTCGATAGGTGGCGACCGGTGTATGTTCTGGCGTCGTCCGCCATGTTTACACTTTACCTGAAAACCGCTGACCTTTCGATTGGTTTTGCTTCAAGTATATTAAGTTCGGCTAATTAAGTTCGGCGTCTGAATCAAAAGGCGGGATTTTCGCGATTTGGGCCGACCTTAATTTGAATTAAGTTCGGCTCATGAAAAGTTCGGCGTCTGAACTGGGCCTTACTGGCTCAATATCCTCAGCGTAATTTTATATCCCAACGAGTGTACGTTAACCAAGCACGCTACATTTATATAACAGCTATATAATTTTAATTAATTCCATACACGAAAATGTGATTACAGTATGACTGAGATTAAAATTTGTAGACAGACCGCAAATTTTCAATCAATCAAGTTGTGTGATTGAATCATACCTTTCGGACGCTTGTGTCGCTTGGAAAAGCAGGTGAATCGAAATTTGTCATAGCATTTAATAACAAAAAACATCTCTCCAAATTTACACCCTTCATAGTTTTATTAATCCTCTTATATAGGACAATCGTTTTATCCTTAATGCTAAAAGTTATAGAGTTGCCGGTACAGAGTTGTGACAGAAATAAAGTTTATTATTATTATTATTATTATTATTATTATTATTATTATTATTATTATTATTATTATTGCTTGGAATATTATAATAAAGAAAGATTTAATTATTATTTTATTATTATTATTATTATTATTATTATTATTATTATTATCTTATTTTTTTTACAGTCATGTTCTCGTGCTATTGGTGAGTATTCTATTCTCAGTAATCCAAGTTAGTTCATCACATCTTCCGCCTTTACTTTGAAATGTAGCGTTTTTACTTAGCTGGTGGTATTGCCTGTGCGTAAATCTAAAATTGTGGCGGCAGAGTCGTCATGAGAGGCGTAAGCCGTGAGAAAATAGCTCGTCTCTTCCCCATTTCCGTTGCTGCTTTCCTGCTCTCTCTCGTGACTTCCTATCCCCCTTCCCCCCTCCTCCCTACTCCCACTCAATCTTTGCCTTCAAAGTTTCAAACATTTCTCCCTTAAAGTTAACTAGCCATGCGCGCTTCTTGACTGATATAGAATCTAAATGTTCCATGTCAACTTTAAAAGCCAAATTTTTGGTTTTCGAGGTTCATCCTGAGGATGGATTTGTCTTGTGCAACACCACTAGCGTACGTTTGAAAATGCAGGCTTCCAAATGAGGTAGATTCTTCATAAATCAATTAAGTAATGTTCCTTGAGCGGGACACGAATCGGATCTCTTAAAACTGCATTTTCCTCTGGTGAGTTAACCATAAAGTAAACTATGGCGAACTCGAGCCTCTCACTTGCAGGTTGCCGTTCCATGAAGGCATTCTAGGAGGCTAAAGTGTTTGTGAGGTAGAAGATTTGTTTCAAAGACTTCTCTAAAACCTGGAGTCTGACCACTAGAGCGTATCACAGCACGAGACCGAGCGGAATCCATTGGGTGCTGGAACTTTCTTGTTTCTGAAGGTGCACCGCCGACAGCTCCAACAAGCAACAAAAAGCACAGAATAACAGCGAATTTTATCTCTGAAAAAAAAAATGAGAAAAAAAAAGGTCGTAGCTGGGGTAGTGGCCAAAGTAGAATATTAATATATCGAAGTTGGCCTGTTGCTTCGTTAAAAGTTGTCCGCGCGATCTTATACGGTGACGACTTTAAGGCAAGAACAATATTGCGTTAAAAGTCGTCTCTAGTAAAACCGCCTCAACATTACGTGAGAAAATTTGAAAAGGGTATTTTAAGTTTAGTAAGAAGATTTGGATCACGGGATGATTTCATTAAAACAGTGCCCCTTGACACGTAGCTCATTTTTAATGGACCGTGGAGCAAATGCAAATTCTCGTCCTTAGCAATAACTGACTACAAATGAATTCTGTAAAAGGTGATAGCTATATAAAATTATTTTCTCCATTTCGTAACCTTGAAAGATTGTTCTCATTTTGTTTAATTCTTACATCAATAATTATTTCATTTTATTGCTTTTTCGCAAGTAACTTAAATTAGAGCATTGAGTTGTTTTTTGAAATACTCAGATGCTGATAAACTATGGTTTGTGGCCGAATATGATCACACACTAACGAAGGCACATGGCTTGTTTAAGCAGGCGACACACCTAACGATATCTGGCATGTCAGATATCGGCGATTACATTCGCCAAGTGTGCCTATTCCCGCGATTTTCTACGCTCATCGCTGGGAATAGTAAAGTCAATCAATCAGGTTGGGCGATTTTATCATATAAACAATTTTGAAGTGGCACATCGCCGTGATCGGTGAAAAATATCGTCAGGTGTGTTCGCTTCCGTCGGTGGTGAAAATCGCTTGCAATTTTCGCTGGCGATCAAATTCGCCGCGATTGGCGTATAAAATCGCCAGGTGTGTCGCCGACTTTAGCGATCCGGCCCGATCAATCGTTGGTGCTTGGAAGTGAAAAACGGCGAGTGACCGCGTGCTTGCAAATTTTCCGAAAGACCTTCAAGATATGTGTTTATGTGCTGCTAAAAATTAAATTCTGACGCAAAGCGAACATTTTTACAGCTTACCTTTCTATCGGTGAATGCGCTTGTTGATGTTACAGTTATTACGGCCGCTTCTTGTCGTCGAGTTCTTCAGAGTTTCAAAGTTTCTTCTTACTTAAATACCAAAATGGTACAGTTAAAAAAGTCCCAAACCAAACCGTCAATGACTGTCCTTATGTAGTGCCAATCGGAAAAAGTTTTTAGTCGCAACACACTGTTGTCCCTTAATACTCGAAATTAAGATCATTCTCTTCTCATTAAGTTTTGTTTGCATTTTCTGTCTCTGTATATTTTTTTCGTACTTCTACTGGAATTGCGTCACGCCGATAAACTTGGCTAGTTGTAACTGGACGTTTTTTTTATCTCGGACTTCGAGGCAGGCACCTGTGCATAAGGCCAGACTAGCTGCGACAAAAATGCAGTGGTTAATTTGGAGAAGAAGTTGCGAATAATCCGCAAAGATGATGATTTGAGCATTATAACATTACATCAAATAAGTCCAATCGAAACGTGTAGGAAAGCGCACTCCTATAATAAATCTTTCAATAATTACAGTTTAAAACGAAATAAGTGGGCCACTGAAATTCACCGTAACTGAACTTCTACAATGTAAGATGTCAACCGAAGTACCGAACTCATATAATATTTGATTACTGCTAGTTGTTACTGTTGTTATCATTATGTTAGGTCTCTTTAGAGAATGCAGGGTAAGACAAAGTCGTTCTATGTTAGTGTGTCCATCAAAATTAATTCTGCGTCACAAGCCCCTGAAAATTGCTGGTTGTAAAATAGAACACAGATATATAAACCCTATGGAATTGTACTGAATTTGTTTATGATATAGTCAACATTAGTTATTCCTTATACTGACCTGCAAAGACGAATTTTCTTATCGTAACGTTACTGGATCAATATCCTGAGCAAAATATTATGTTCTTTGTTTTAACCTGGTACATAACATATTGTCACGATAGGAAATTGCCCCCTTCCTCAAACTGGGTAAAAAGAGTTAGTGATTTCATTTTGAATTGTATAACTACACTCATTTGAAATGCAGACTAGTACACAACTGTCACAATACACAACAAAAGAGCGTATGAAATTTCAATAGATCGTCCGGTTACTAATAAAACATTATATACATGCATGGAATCACACGTTTTTTTAATAGCTCGTCCGATAACTAAAAGAACAGTTGCTGAACTTAAACAATGTATGTTTACTTCCTACATTTACGCTTTCATTAGCTAAAAACGAGAACAAAGCTATCTCCGAGAACGCATCAGATGCGCACTTTTACCATCAGAAAGGCCTAGAATATGATCAATGAGATCTTTTGTAAGTTATCTAGTTCACACGAGTCTTACTGTTTCCATTGAATACTGTGCCACCTGTGTTTGTTTAAGACAATATATAAGGAGTCCCGATAGTATTGTAAAACGATTACCTTTGACGATTACCTATGATTGCCTAGGATTTCCACCATGGATTATCAACAAGCCTGTAGTAGCTGTGAAGTATCTACGAGGTTTACTCTACAATAAAGAAAGTTGCTGTGACCAAGAAGATCTCTCCTTTTGCTGTCTGTTTTCGCCATGGAACGAAGGAACTAGACCTTGTATCTCTGGCAATTTGTAACGAGTTCCAGCTGCCAAACTAGTTTGCTTTCCCGAGTTTCTTCCCCGTTTTCCGTCTTTTCCCGCGCTAGCACAGCCCGATGCTAGTTTTCGGTCCATGCGCCGATCACAAGTTATTCTCAAGTAAAATTTGCTCGCCCTCGAGTACCAGAAAAGCCGCCGAGATAAGCCAAACTCTTCTCAGCAAGATAGTCACAAACCTCTCGTTACAATATATACAATTTAAATTGTGTAAATTAATCATGTTGTTTAATTGAATCATGCCTTCCGCTACTGCCAATCACTTAGGAATTCTCAAGTGTTGGAATAGAGAACAACTTAATTAGGAAAAAAATAAGTTCCATTTGAACTTATTCTTGTAGGTACGTGTAGCCAACCGACATTTCAAGAAATGTTACATTTATCTCCTAATGTTAGTCGAAACCGATATACCTTTGCTGCTGATTAAAATTTATTAAAACTGTTTTAGACACAAAGTTTCAATCAATCAAATTGTGTAATTGAATTATACCATTCGGACGCTTGTGTAGCTAAGAAGAGCGGGTGAATCGAAATTTCTCATAGCATTTAATAACAACAAACATCACCCCAAATACACACCCTTCATAGTTTTATTAATCCTCTTATATCTAGGACAACCTTATTATCCTGCTCAAAGTTAAAAAGTGGCGGGTACAGAGTTGAGACAGAAATAAAGTTTTATTAAGTATTATTTCATTTTATTGTTATTATTATTATTATTATTATTATTATTATTATTATTATTATTATTATTATTATTATTATTATTATTATTACAGTCATGTTCTCGTGCTATGGGTGAGCATTCCATTCTCAGTAATCCAAGTTACTTCGCTGGCTCTTGTCGCTTTCTACCGCTAATTGCCGCAACAAGGCAGGACCATTTCGCAACAATACTCATCCTCTGCTCTGGTGTGATCAGTCTTAAGAAACATTATTTGATCAGCGCGCATCACGACACCTGAACGAGCGGAATCCATTCGACGATGGAACCGTTTTGTTTCTGCTGGGGCACGGCTGACAGCTCCAACAAGCAGCAAAATGCACAGAATAACAGTGGCTTTCATCTGTGATAAAAGGAAAGGGATGCAACTGGGTTAAATTTATCCTTTGTTTGTTGTCTTTTCCGTAGCCTTTTGTCTACCCTCAGAATGCCCTTTTTCTCGCGATGGTTTTAATTTCTTTATTTTCGCAAAAGTTTATCAACGGAAAAGAAATGCGAACGTATTATAGTCCCCTATTTTCCCTTGTGATTTTTGAGATCAAACTGCCGCCATCTTGATTTGCAATGACGAGCGCAACCTGGGAAAAGCACCAAATCTACCGAGGGTCCCCTCCTCAAGTTATATAGCTAGCACTTTTGCTTCCTCGGTAGTTTTGGCTCTCTCCCCAAGTTACGCTCGCCGTTACAAACCCAAGATGGCGGCATTTCGATCTCGACATTCACATGGGAAAATAAGGAACTGCCAATGGTCTAGCTGATGACTTGTCTGCTATATATAACACAAATGGAGATTAGTGACGTACTCCTAGACTAGCTGAGGAAGATTTGCGACTTGAAATGCTCCCCTTGCCGGATATATTTAACCCTTTAAGCCTCACAGTGATCAGTGTCCAATTTCTCCATACGATATTACCAACTGATCAAACATGCAGGTCACGAGAATAAGAGAAACAATCTCCGGTTATAAAATGTCTTGACGTTTAAAAAACATCCTTAATCTAGTCCTAGAAATCTAGTAAAAGTAATAAATGGAGAAGAGGGGATAGGGGGGGGGGGGGGGAGAAGATATGCATGTTGGTCACACAGACGCTCCTTGCGCTCGTCACGCATTCCTCTCCACCGAACGTGGGGGAGGAATGCGTAGAAAGCCCAAGAGCGTCTACGTAGAAGGCAATCGGTTTGGCGTGTTTTACCCCCTTGCAAAAAGGGGTTCAACACAGAAAATATGGCCTGCTACGCAGGCGCATGACAAATATAGGAACGTAACCTACGCGCGCGCGAGAGGAAGACACGCGAGGGTAAAAGGAGGGAAGAATAAAATGCATGCAAGGAACGCCTGCCCGAGAGGCCTACCAAATTCGTTTCCCGCCCCCGATCCAATTATTTGAAACATTAAATTGCCTGCGTGAAAGAAATCAGTATATCATAGGCTTACGCGTTTGTCAATTTACTAGATTCTACCGGGCAACAATCTACGTTTTTGCTTATTCTGCATGTTCCAACGTTTACAGAGATAGTCTAAACGTTTCTATAGCATATTTGTTCGTCGAGAAATTATATTTTGAAAGTTTTTTTTTTTGAGCCGCAAAGTTCATTTTTAGCGCACGAGTATTTATTAAATATGAAATATGTGATAGTAAGTTAAACAAGAAAAAGGTTGGAACGTTGAGATATTGTCAAAAACAAGCAAATGCTATATTTTTCCTGTATTTTCCTTTTCTTAACATTTATATAGAAACAAGAATCACTTCTGTAGGAGCAATATTCACAGAGCTTTGAATTTTCAAATATTTTCACCCCAGCCGTCAAATTGCACCCGTGAAAGAAATTTACATATGGTAGCAAAGTCGCAAGTGCTTTTTCAAAGAAATGTATTATCGTGGGCAAGAATCAATTCTTTTTTGATATTCTTCTTGTCTCTAGCCTTACGCAGACAATTTAATCGTTTCTATAGCGGCTAGCCTGGATAAAATAATTTTTAAAAGTTCTATTTTCCTGCCGCGAAGTTAATTTCTACCGCACGGTTTTCATGAGCCCGAAAACAACACGCACAAGTTTTGAACGTTCAAGCATTATCAGGAACAGCCAAATTTTATTTTAAGAGGCTACAATTATTTCTGTAGCAGCAATATTTACAGATTTAGAAATTTTAGGGATTGGATTGTTGTTTGAAATATTTACATGTCGATGAGACATGGTTCATGCCCGAATATGATCGTAAAGTAACAAAGGGTATGGCTCGTTTAGCGCTTGAGCCAGATCAATCTTTGGTGCTTGGAAGTAAAAAACGCCGAGTGATCACATGCTTGCAAGTGTTCCTAAAAACCAACAAGATATGTTTTAAATCAAATGTCAAGATTCAAAATTCGCAAGAAGACCATTTCTAGCTTGACTTAGCCGTTTTACAGCATTTGGCATCATTCCGGTCACACTATACATATATCAGCTTAAATTCCGACTTGTCGTGAAACATTTTTACCTTTTTGTCAGTGAATGCGCTTCGCTGGGTGTGACTTTAATTACGGCTGTTTCCTGTCGTAGAGTTCTCCGGCGTTTCGAAATTTCTTCGGTAGTAATATAAACTGTATGAGTTGTGGCGTAATATCTGACTTTCACCACAAACAGCACACTTTTCGTTGACTGAGATCGTTACGGCAACAATAAATAAAGGATTATTTTTTGTAGAAGTTTAGGGATTTTTAGAGGCCCCCGATAAATAAAAAAAATATATTATTTGCTATGTTAAAATAGAAACTAACAACAAAAGAAGAAAGGTTTTAACCACCAAATTATCTCATTTTAGTCTCCTAGGGTCTCCTAGTGCGGACAATGATAATTTTTTGACAGTTACTTATCGTATGAATCATCAATACATGAAATTTTTGAAAAATATATTTTCACACGTAATAAGGTATTGAAAAAGTTGATTTTGTTAGAAGTTCGTTTTAATTTCGGTAAGTAAAACTATATCCTACTCCTTTAAAAAAGCACATATTTGTACACCTTTCAGAATCTAGTTGGAGGTTAACATTTGCAAGAATCTGCTCCGCCGGGACCATGATGATTTATTTGCAACAGGAATGTCAAGGAGAAACTAAGTATTTTAACAATTTACATTTTTCTTCATATGACAGTACATTTTTTCGATTCTCCTTCCCTTCCTATGAAGTTAGGCTAAAGTTGTAGCCGAACATTGGTTTTTAAAAGTAAAAAAATTATGTACCGATTATTATCAATCATAGTTCAAAGATGAATAATTAATTTCTTTTGTTTTGTTCCCCTAAGGTTGGTAGTAAAGCTAGAATTCTAACATATCGAAATTGGTCCTGATTGCTTTGTGAAAAGTTGTCCGCGCGATATTACGCGGTAACAACTTTTATGTAACAATGTTGCGCTAAAAATTGTTTCCTGTAACAGCAACTGAACAATGCGTGAGCAGATTTCTAAAGGAAATTTTTAGTTGGTCAGCAAGATTGGGATCACGAAATGATTTCATGATAACACGTAGCTCAATTTTAAGGGAGCCCTTAGTAAACGCGAATTCTCGTCCTAAGTAACAACTGACTTACCAAATGAATTTTGTTTGAGGTGATAGCTATATAAAATAACTTTCTCCTTTGTTCGCAGCTAACTCAAATTAGGGAATTGGGTTGTCCTTTTAAACATTCAGATGTCGCAGAAACATGGTTCATGGCCGAATATGATCGTAAAGTAACAAAGGGTATGGCTCGTTTAGCGCTTGAGCCAGATCAATCTTTTGTGCTTGGAAGGAAAAAACGCCGAGTGATCACATGCTTGCAAGTGTTCCCAAAAACCATCAAGATATGTTCTAAATCAAATAAAAGGTTCAAAATGGACAAGAAGACCATTTCTAGCCTGAATTAGCCGTTTTACAGTATTTGGCATTATTCCGGTCACACTATACATATATCAGCTTAAATTCCGACTCATAGCGAACATTTTTAAGCTTACCTTTTTGTCAGTGAATGCGCTTCGCTGTGTACAACTTTTATTACGGCCGTTTCCTGTCGTCGAGTTCTTCAGCGTTTCGAAATTTCTTCTGTAGTGATATAAACTGTATGAGTTGTGGCGTAATATCTGACTTTCGCCAAAAACAACATACTTTTCGTTGACTGAGATCATCACGGCAACAATAAAAAAGGATTGATTTCTGTGGAAGTTTTGGAATTCTAAGAGGCCCCCGATAAATAAAATAAAAATAAAAATATTATTTTCCATGTTCGAAATAAACTAACAACAAAACGAAAATAGTTTCAGTAACAACATGATATTATTTTAGTCTTTTAGTATGGGCAATGATAATTTTTTTACTATTACTTATCGCACGAATCATCAATACAAGAAATTTGTGAAAAATGTATTAATTTTTAACACGTAATAAATAATGAGAAGTTGTTCTTGTTAGAAATTCGTTTTATTTTCAATACATAAAACTATATCCTCCTCCTTGAAGAAAGCACATATTTATACACCTTTTAGAATCCAGTTAGAGGTTAACATTAGCAAGAATCTGCTCCGCCGAGACCATTTTGATTCATTTGCAACAGGAATGTGAAGGAGAAACTAAGTATTTTGAAAATTTACAATTGTCTTCGTATGGTTGTACTTTTTTTCTATTCTTTGTCACTTCCTATAAAGTAAGGCTAAAGTTGTAGGCGAACATTTGTTTTAAGGGTAAATGAATTATATACCGATTATTAGCAATTATGGTATAAAGATGAATAATTAATTTCTTTTGTCTTGTTCCCCTAAGGTTGGTTGTAAAGTTAGAATTCTAGTATCTCGAAATTGGTCCTGATTGCTACGTTAAAAATTATTGCGTTCAAAATCGTCTCCTGTAACATCACCTGAACAATGCGTGAGCACATTTGAAAAGGAAATTTTTAGTTGGTCGGCAAGATTGGTATCACGGGATGATTTCTTGATAACACGTTGCTCAATTTTAAGGGTGCCCGAACAGTAAACGCGAATTCTCGTCCTAAGTAACAACTGACTTACCAAATGAATTTTTTGAGGTGATAGCTATATAAAATTATTTTCCTCCTTTAAAAACCTTGAAAGATTGTTCTCACTTTGTTTTATTCTCACATCAATAATTATTTTTAAAATATCAATGATTGTTTGCAAGTAACTTAAATTAGGGCATTGTATTGTTCTTTGAAAAATTCAGATGTCGGTGAAACATGGTTCATGGACGAATATGATCGCAAAGTAAGAAAAGGTATGGCTCGTTTAGCGCTTGAGCCAGATTAATCTTTGGTGCTTCGTAGTAACAAACGCCAAGTGACAACGTGGTTGCAAGTGTTCCCAAAGACCATCAAGATATGTTCTAAATCAAATGAAAAGTTCAAAATGGACAAGAAGACCAAAATTACTACCGGACTATTCAACCTAAATTTCCGGTACAGAATCAAATATATGGACAACCTGCTGTCCTTTTTCCCAGAAATTTGGAAATTCCGGGAATTTCCGCTCCATTGGTCATACCATTTTGCCGAATGCCCAGGGCCCGGTTGTTCGAAAGCTGATAAACGTTAATCCGCGATTAAAAATTAACGGAAGGTTTTCTGCTCGCTCGTTAAAATTTGTATTTTAACTCTAATTTTTTTAGCCAGTGGTAAAGAAAAGTCAAATCAAAACTGAGGGACAAAAATCTTTTAAAAAATATTTATTGTGATGTAATTAAACTCTAACCAAAGTTGTTGTTAATCCAGATTTAGCTGGCTTTAAACAACTGGGCCCAGCCCCAGTTTCTTACGGGATTTAAAAAAAAAACTCGCGTTTTCTGAATAAATTTGCAATAATTGCTTCTCATTTAGTTTGTGTAATGTGGTCGAACTATCCAGGAGCTAACGTCGTAGTAGCGGCTTTAAGAGAAAGGAAACTAAATCATCATGTGTTCACGTTTTTCATAAAACCTTGAATGGTGATTACACGTCGTTGTTTGGTAGATGATGACAAAGAAAGGTATCAAAGTTTATAACGCACGTCAGAGCCAGTGTTTTGCTAATTAAAACTATTGTTATCTGACGTTCTCTTGTGGTCATCGTCGTCTCTGCACGTCCCAACGATAACGAAAAAGTCACCTGAAAACTTCTACAGAGACGGCGGACTACCCAGAAATAAAAATGCCGCTCCAACGACGTAAGCTCCTGGATAGTTCGACCACATTACACAAACTAAATTAGTAGAATTGCCAATTTATTCAAAAAACACGAGGGTAACTTTTAAACCACGTAAGAAACTGGGGCTGAGCATCTGGTGAAATGGTATGACCAATGGAAAGGAAAATTCGAGGAATTTCCAAATTTCCGGGAAAAAGGACAACTGGTTGTCCATATATTTGATTCTGTGCCGGAAATTTAGGTTGAATAGTCCGGTAGTAACACACGAGGAGGCCCCGGGAACAAATCTGTTTGCCTGTGGACAACTGCATGCTGGCCGCTGTTCCCCCCGTGCCAGGGAACTTTTGTTACCCAGCGTGCTGTTCGAACGTTCAATGTGTCCATGGCGTTCTGGCCGTGCATCTTTCGAAATCTCAGAAGCAAGCTGACTTGAAAGTGAAACGGCTTCAATTGAGTCGGAGTTGCACTGAAAGGATAGGTATACATCTCTACTTTGATTTTATAGAGGAATGGGGATGCTAGGGATGATTTCACCGGTTTTTTTCCGTTTCGTGCTTCGGGCATGGCTGAAATACTGTTCGGCCTTTCGTTACACTTAGCAGTAGAAACCCGAATGACGCTAACTCACCGAAATCGCTTCGAATCGGCTTGAAAAGCCTGTAAATGACAAAGAATACAAGTAGAAACAGGGGAAGTTGATTTTATTGAGAAAACGATGTTAGTTTCTACCATTTTACACCAATCCGTTGTATTCCCATACAAAAAATCCTTATAATTCAACGGTTCTCTTATGTTGAGCTTGGGCTGCCTGTGATTGAACTAAAACAAACTCAATGACTTACTCAAAAACCAGTTAAATAATCATCGTTGAAGGCTTCTTATTATTCTGCATGAACGTGTAATAACAAGGGCTCAGATTCGATCAGAGTAAACGCTTTAGTAAATTGACTACATACACCACAAAAATATGACCAGAAATCTACACTAATAAAACTAATCTTACTATTGAATGCCAGAACATTTAAAATTAGAATTTTGGCAGTTTTCTGATCATGAATTATAAATGTAATTCCAGGGCGATTAATTTCTCACCAAATTGCCAATTGGATGTGTAAATGACAGAACGGAATCCAGGAGATCAAGCTGGAATCAGTTGGAAGAAATAAAGTGAGGGTAAAAACATTAAAATTGTTTGTTCAGCACGCGTGCAATGTCCAATGAGTGCATTCGGAAGTCAGGCAAGCGTGGTCATTGCACGCGTGCTGAACAAGAATGCTGTATCATGACAAACTCGAAAACAATAGAAAACTCCCAAAGCACAAACTCAGCCAAAACGCTAAAATCTTCAATGTTTGCTCAAGTTTGGGCTTATAGGAGATAATGTCACAGTTTTTCAATGACCATGAAATTCAGAATCCAAGTAGCTAGTTAATCAATTGTGTCCCCGAAAAAATTTGAAAGAAAAAAAACTACGAATTTTTAAGAAAATGCTTTTTTGTGAGAAGGACTCTCAAACGCTGACAAGCGTCAACAAATAGCTAAAACTATCATTTCTATATGTTTGCATTGCTCGAAATGGCGCGCATTTACAAGGCCCTAAAGCTTTTTGCTGACTTGCAAGGACTCATCTGTAATAAAGATCCCCAAAATAAAGGAATAAATCTCATAGTTTATTAGATATAATCGTGTAAAGTTTGCTTATCATTTTTACATAAAATTATGACCTAAATTTGGAAAGCGCTAAATTTCTCGAATTGAGTCTTTCCGATTTTGTTGAAATTCTGTTCAGCACAAGGCACTAATGCGCACTATGTGTAGCCGAGAGATTTTTACAAAAAAAAGCCGGCGACAGCAGAATTTCGACTCAGACCTCAAAGAGGCGTGGCACTATAACCACGTGACATTTCCTCCGATCGCCAATTTTTTTTTGCTATATTGTAGATTGATCTATATGTTATCCATTCTATGCGTTAAACGTACGATAAACGTAAAGGTGTGGATACCAGAGAGCTTCAAATTAGGGTGGTACCGCCAAAAAAAACTGGGTCAAGTCATCTTAAAACAGAGTATGAGATTCCTTGGAATAAACCGCCTAATACATCACAAATAGTTACTTGTATTTTTACTAACAAGGGAATATTATAAATCAAAATGTTGTGTCTGTTTGGCCGTAAGCGTGTTTGGGCAACGGAATAAAGCCGAGTCAGAGGCACTTACCTTCGAAATTGAGAGCTACATCACTCCTGACTTGTGCTAGTACAAAGAGTATGGTTTACTCTTCGTTCAGTTCTTCCGATCCTCTGAGATCCCAATGATCACCCTGGCTTTTATGGAAAGCGAGCCAGCTTATTCAGCTGGAAGAATTGAAACACTTAGCAAAATATTTCAACATCCAGTTTCCGAAAATATTTCAGGCGTCTCGTTTGATGAACTTTTGTCCAAATCGCTAATTCTTTGCACTTAACAGACAATACTTTTTGTCTATCGACAAAATGTTTGCATTATTTGTTCCTTTATATAGCACGATTTCAAGGGTCTCACCGAAAGTAAAGACCAATACGCAGAAGCGTGGCATTTTTCACCTTATAGCGCATCAGGTTTTTGACAGCCAATGAAAAAGAAAGATATTTTTGGATGGACCCAGAGCCACTCGTTCAACAATTGGGTCTCTGGGGACGCGAATGGAGCAAGCACAGTAGTAATTTATCACACTGAGTGTGCGTGTCGTGAAATTCACGGCATCCGGTAACGGCTGTTACCAGGGTCTACGATCCAACCGCTGACCAAAAGATCGTAGGCTCTGGGAACGAGGATGACAAACCCACGGCCCGGCCAGTACCTTACGTATGCGCACAGCCATATCACCCGGGCAGTGGCAGCCATGGACAGCTGTTTCGGCCTTGCTAGGCCTCATCAACGCTGATTCATCGTCTAATAAATGACAAATATCAACACACATGCAATCAAGTGATCCTTACAAGATTTACCCACAGCATCATTTTCAGCAACGTAGTCGGTTAGGGAAGTATGTAGCCTAATTTAGCTGCCGTGGATTAATAACTCTTTTATGAGATACATGTTTTAGCAGCAGCACATACTCTGCTGGTACACAGAAATGGAAACAAATGGCAAATTAAAAAAAAAATTGGTCAACTTTATTTTATTAAATTTTATTTCACAGTCATGAAATTAATCGTTCTCAGAGCAGCCACGATAAAAAGAAAAGATGAAGTAGGGTAGGCCAGAGTAGCCTTTTTTATATAATATCTCGCCTAGTAGATCACTTTTAAATTTAAATTTTTTTGTTGGATTTGAAGAAGGCTAATGAACGGATTTTACCCCTAGAATGCAGCAATTGATAAACAAGTAATTTTTGTCATGTTTTTGTCTTGCTTAAACCCTCAACTGGGTGGCTTGTTGGAAGAATTGAGGCTTTTCCAATTGCATCGTCATCGACTGCAAACGATGAAACTGAGCCAATATTTGCAGTTCTCAGGTGTTCTGACAAAAAGGAGGATGAAACAGGAAAATAGGAAAGCAAGTGCTGAAGATAACGAGCTTTTTTTAAGTTCACAAAGTCATTGTGCTGCTAGATAGTGTTTTGGAGTGATGTGGGGTTGGGTTAGCGCATAAGAAGACGACTTGAGGTAGGTCTAGGGCTAGAGGCAAGATTTAACTTGTTTATCACTACATATATACCTCTTACTAACCTTGTTTTCTCGGTCCGTAATGTAAGTTACTGATCCATTGGGAAAAAACGAGGATGCATAACTTACAGTACGGCCCGAGAAAAACGAGGTTAGTAAGATATTTGTTATATCTTTGAGATTAATCGGGCCCGCGGGAAAGGAAAATTTCAAATTTGGCGGGCCATACAGTGAACTACAGCCCGCAAAATTGACCAATTAAACCGTGCGTACCAACTGAGAGATATAATAAACTGAATTACTGTAACTAGTACTTAATTTTGATCCCCAATCATCGAGTCTCCAATCTTTCTTTTGCACGAAACCGAATTTTCAATCCAGGCCGAACTTCCTCCCGGGGTGAAACTTGCTTTGTTCTGTCTCGTCAGAGACAACTATCAGAATCGGCCAAGGATAACATCAGAAGTAGAATTGCTTCTACTATACAATCATCCTCCCTAACTGACAGTAACTTGACTAAAGACGAACGACAAGCACTGAAACGACTGAAAACTGACGAAAACATCGTCATACTCCCCGCTGACAAAGGACAAGTGACTGTTGTTATGGACAAGACAGACTACTACGACAAAATGGACACTCTAGTTAACGACAAACAGACATACGAAGAACTGAAACGAGACCCGACGCCATCACTTCAACGTAAACTCAACAGTAAACTACTTGACCTTAAGAAAACTGACGTTATTGACATACAACGTTACAACAGACTGAGGTGCCGCGTACCGCAACCACCTAAACTCTACGGACTACCAAAACTACACAAACCTAACATACCCATGCGACCCATAGTCTCGTTCTGTGGGTCCCCGACTTACGAACTATCCAAATACTTGACTACTATACTGAAACCGTTGACAAACGAATCCCGACACAAACTGCAGTCTACCGAGACCTTTATTGACGCCATCAAGACGGTACAAATACCTGACGACCACAAACTTGTGTCGTTTGATGTGAAATCACTGTTCACCAGTATTCCACTTCAACTGGCTCTAGACTGTACTGCTACCGCCATCGAGAACTCCACGACAAAACTGCCACTGCCTACAGATGACTTAATGGACTTACTGAACCTCTGCTTAACGTCCACGTACTTCCAGTACAACGGAAAGCACTACAAACAGTTACACGGAACAGCTATGGGCTCACCAGTTTCTGTTGTTGTAGCAGAAATTGTCATGCAGAACATCGAGGAACAAGCCCTAGCAACCTACAAACGGACACTACCGCTCTGGTTACGATACGTAGACGACACCTTTACAGCAGTACACAAAGACGAAATCGAACACCTTAACAGACAGAACGCTGACATACAATTTACTAAGGAGATCGAAGAAAATGGTAAAATACCTTTTCTAGACTGCTTAGTTACCCGTAACAACAACGACAACAAACTAAGTACTACGGGTTACAGGAAACCAACACATACTGACAGACTACTGGACCAGTCATCCTACAACCCTACTTCTCACAAAACAACGACTATACAGACCTTAACAAGGCGAGCACAACTAGTTTGTGACTCACCTGACAGACTCGCAGACGAAAACAACTACTTAGACAACGTTTTCAACAAGAACAACTACAACAAGGACTTTGTTAGACGTAACACTTACAAGAACACTGAACCTAACGTCACAAACAACGACGCGACTCCCGTAACTACTGTCACTATACCTTACGTAAGGGGCACTTCTGAGACTATCGCACGGATTCTACAACCCTACAATATCCGTGTAGCTCACAAACCTATAACCACTTTACGACAACTACTGACGAAAGTTAAGGACAAAGACGAACCTAACCGCAGACAGGGAGCAGTTTACAAGATCAAATGCTGCGACTGCCAGGCCACTTATATTGGTGAGACCGGCAGAAATTTAAACGTACGACTGACTGAACACAAACGAGCAACTAGAAATGGTGATATCAACAATCACATTGCTGAGCACCATTTACAAACGAACCACAGAATCGACTGGGACTCTGCCAAGTGCATTACCTACTGTACAAATTACTATCAACGACTCACTCTGGAAAGCTGGTTTACTAACTTAGAACAAACGCCACTCAACCGCTGCCTACGACTACCTGCACCATACAAACGACTTATTGACAACAACAACGAAACAAACAAACAATAGACATTTTACTAACAATAGACCCACGGACTTTTTGACTAGCAAAAGACGGATCGAAACGCACCAATCACTTTTTACAGTCTTCACAGCCAATAACATCACGGCTTACTGACAAACGACCAATAACATCTGGACTTCGTTGACCAATCAGGTTAACAACCAGAGACGTATATACCACCTACTGACGTTCCACAATTCACTTGACTCTGAAGATGACTTCCGCTCAGGTTGTCGAAACGTCAGTCAAAGTCACCACAAACAGTCCTTCTCAGGACTACACTCACCCGGATGATCATAATTTACGTACTTATGACATGACTCCTGGGTTCAAACTATTTACAATTTTGCTTTATTTAATTACAAACTTTTCTTTAAGATAATTTATTAATGAAGCCCGGCTGTAATGTCAGACTCCCTAATCGGGCTGAAATTTCAGCTGAATTTCGCCAGGTAATCGGGTTCTAAGCCAAGCAAAAATTAACCCAGAAAAGGTTACTTTATAACTCAGCATGCACTGGGAAATGAAACTGTCAGGGACTTGCCGTTTTCATTTAATGATTGATTGATTGATTGATTGATTGATTGATTGATTGATTGATTGATTGATTGATTGATTGATTGATTGAGTGAGTGAGTGAGTGAGTGAGTGAGTGAGTGAGTGAGTGAGTGAGTGGCTAGTTGATTGATTGAATGATTAATTTATTTGCCAATTTGTTATTTCCGTTGGAAGGGAGAGGCGGGGGTGGGGAGGGGGGGGGGGGGGGGGAAACAATCCAAAGATGTTTTGTGTTTCGCTGCAACTGTTACAGGACTTTATTGTTCTTTGACGACTGTGTCTAGATTGACATGTATCTAAAATCTAGTTGTTTTTAAATCTTTGGTTTTCTCTCTCTCGTATTGCTACCTGTAACACAAAAAAAGAAAAAGAAAAAAACATGTATTCTTCATTACAGATAATGCTAAAAAGGTATTTACAGTCTGTAAACTGTCGTCACTATAAAGGGAAGAGTAAAGTCTCACATGATTCAAAACAGCTACAGGTATGAAGTAACTAAGTGCACTGATTGGTACTCTCCATCTTAAATGATATGGAATATCATTACAGGCTGACCCCCGCAATGCGTCGCTGGTTACCCACTTATACAGTGACCATTCGCACTAAATTTAGAAGACCTTTAGAACTCTTAATTTTGGTTCGAAATAGTGTTATTAAAAAACACAGCAAAATTCACGGTAATACAATAGAATTATAAAGGCAACAACAAACGATATAGAAAGAATTTTTGCAATGCCGATGCGGTCGTGTGTAGAGTGAAACTAAATGGACGTATTAGATTAAAACAGCTCTTTCTTAAAGAATCAAAATGTGATAAACAATGCGTTCGTAGCGAAATGGATAGAAGCTATGTTTATGCATGTGTCTTTCTTAAAATGCATTCATATTTGAAAAAGTTACTTACCTCACTATCAATAATGAGTGAACAGATCGTCCACGTCCACCTGCGGTGGCGGTTTTCTTTGCTGGCAAAATTTTACTAGAATGTTGTGAATCATGGCAAGAAGCTGATCAAAGTTGTCCACATGGACTACATTTTCTTGCTTTCCAATGGCGATTTGTGTCAACTCGTTGTTGTCCACCGAGGAACCAACACCAACTGCAACAATCACTACCCGCTTTTCCTGTTAACAATAGAATATATAAACAAACGAGTAACTGAAAAAAAAAGTATATAAATAAATAAATATATATAAAAGCAGCCACTGTTTCCTAGTGAAACCGAGCATTTAAACTCTTCAAAAAAATATGTCAAATTAAAAATTGAAATCAAGTTCTAGTGTGGACAAGAAGAATGGAAATCCTCCAATCAACGAAACCAAAGCGAGGATAGAAATGCACCAATCACTAACAACCACGGTGCTAGTTAGCCTAGCTATCAGAGGGAAACAAATTCTCTGCGCTTCGTAAGTAAGAGATCGTGTGCTCCAATTGGCTAGGATAGAAATGAAAATGGCCGTACTTGAAAATGTTATTTAGTAAGTTAAAATTACATTAAATGGCGCGCAAACAGTTCTCGGTCCACTTTCAGTTCCTTCAGGAGTAAAGTCAGATATTCAGTTTATAGCGTTACAGCTCTCTAAAACAGCCTATCCGGTGATCTTAAACAGACTGAATCACTTAATCAATTTAAGCAATTACGTAATCTCCATTTTGGGTAAGCCTGAGACACGGCGTTTATGGAAAACAGGTCAAGTTTTCTTGAGGTTTTAGTATTACTGTTTAGGATTAGGATTTTTTATATATATCTATACATTTCCATATTGATAATTTACCTTGTATTTTATATATTTTATTGATCTGATGAATTGTTTAACCGTGTGTAAACGAAGATTGAAATTGAAACGGCCTTTTTTCCCGAAGGAGCTTGAATTTTTCGTTACCTTGAAAGGCCTTACAACGTCCTTGTACGGCTTCGACCCGGGACTAGTCTTTCCATCCGTAATAACCAACAGTATATCAGGGACGTTTAGTCTTTCACCGTGCGCGACATTGAATAATGCCTTTTCCGCGAAATCCATCGCTTTGTCAGTTCTAGTTCCTCCTGGCTGGTATTTGAGGGCCAGAAGGGCGGCCTTGAGCAAGTGCAGATTCTGTGCGACGTCTGCCTTGAAGTCCCAGTCCAGGAAGGGCCTATGATTGTAGTGAATGACACCAACGTGTGTGTTGTTGTGAGAAACATGCATCTTGCCAACGAGATCGACAAGGAACTGTTTTACTTTCTCAAAGTTAACGCGCCGAACGCTGCTTGAAGAGTCAACAACAATGCCCACATCCAATACTTTGTCGCAATCTGAAAAGAAAAATCTCTGTCGATTCATGAAATACCCGGGTGTCAGTGGTTAATTTTTTTCGTACGCGTGAGAGGGGACTGCTGTTATTTGTTGATTAGCTTTTTTAGACAACGTGCCTCTGGAGCCAGGGTTATCACGAAACAATGGTTGAAATAAACGCGATCACACTTAAGTATAAGTGAGCAGCAGTGGTGCCTGCATTATGCTGTAGAAGGTGGTTCTACCTTTTGAGTCTGTTGGTGATCGCAAAGTGTGGCCATTCAAATGAAAACTACTGAGCAATACTTTCCTGTGGTGCTGTTTATTATGTTGTACTAGGTCTTTCTAAGTTTTGAGTCTGTGCTGCGACCAGTCAAATGAAAGCTACTAGGCTACCCCCCTTGTGTTTGTCTTCATTTTCACGCACAATCTGAAATGTTGAGCACAAAGTTAACACTCGGCACTATTTGGGGTTAAACCAAATCTTTTGAAGTACATTTGTTGGATGTATGTCAAATTCAATCGAGAAGTTTTTGAAAATGTGTCAAAACAACAACAACAACAACAGCAACAAAAATTAAACCTAACAGTCGCATTTTTTATCGTTGCACTTTTCATTCTCTTCTGCTTCACCCAGGCTTGGATAGCATGGCTGTCCATTTCCATGTGGCTTAGGATTGGTACAGGTTCTCTTGCGTGACTTGCTCCCGCCACCGCATGTCTTACTGCAAACCGTCCAATTGGACCACTGCGTGTAACCTCCATCAACGTCCACCTGAGGGGGCGGTCTTTGCTGGCAAAATTTTACCAGAATGTTGTGAATCATGGCAAGAAGCTGATCAAAGTTGTCCACATGGACTACATTTTCTTGCTTTCCAATGGCGATCTGTGTCAACTCGTTGTTGTCCACCGAGGAACCAACACCAACTGCAACAATCACTACCCGCTTTTCCTGTTAACAATAGAATATATAAACAAACGAGTAAGTGAACAAATAAGTATATAAATAAATGAATAAATAAATAAATAAATAAACAAACAAATAAATAAATAAAAAAAAAAATAAATAAATAAACAAATATATATATATATATACTGAATAC